>NC_050574.1:89964133-90281812 GCF_011100635.1 Trichosurus vulpecula | reverse complement strand
AAGTCACAAGTTGCCACTTCAGGAGGGACAGAGCAGGCTGGGGGATATACCCTGTTACTACCACCCAAAGATGGGACACCCTGGGCTTTAATATTGTGGCTAGCTGAAAACAAATACAGAAGACTTTAGGTCCTCTGACTAAAATACTGGGAATTAGGAGCCTATGAACCAAACTGGTCCACTATGCTTAAATGAAAACCTGCGATATATATAGGGATATTGAAATCTTAGTGCATTTTAAGCTTTGAACGGTGTATTTCTTGCCAGGCCAGTTTGATGGAAGAACCTCTGGTTAGAGGGATAGGGAGGCAACATTTAAAGCCCTTCGCAATTTAGCTCCTACCTAGTGTTCCAGCTTTATTATTTATTCTTCCTCTTTACAAACCTCTTCAGTCCAGCCAAACTGGCTTTCTTTACTTTCTTCACACACCGTAGTCTATTTCCCATCTCTGGGTCTGTGCACATCTGTCTAATGCACTCTCTCCTTGCATATGACTCCTGTAACCCCAGCCCCCTTTTATATCTTACCATCTGCTAGTGCCTCCCTCCACCCAAAAAATTACCTTGTATTTATTTTGTATGTACTTAGTATGTTATAGCCATATATAATTGTGGATGGGTTTCCCATTATAGAATGTAAGCTAATTGAGGTCAGGGATTGTTTTTGCCTTTCTTCATATTCCCAGGATTTAGTTTGGTATTTGACCCATGGTAAGTGCTTAATAAATGCTTGTAGATTGATTGATTGGCCTATTGCAATGATGTCACCATTTTGAGATCTGGTGAGGGAGGCTGTTGCAGTTGTTTGAATTTCAGAGAGGAGGTAATTGAGAGACCAGCCCCCTTCATCTTTGCCCTACCACTGAAAGAACTAAAATAAGAGGTTGTGAAAGTCATTAGACTCTAGCTAGGACTATAAAACAGATGGGGAAAATCTGATGAAATGGGTAATTTGGTGAACTACTGCATCATGTTTGTTTTTATGCTATAAAGGTTTTGTTTAGGGCATGTATTTGATTTTTGTTTCCTGAGAAATTTAGGTTTCTGGAAATATTTTAGAACTAAATCACTAACCTGATTTATATATATATATATATATATATATATATATATATATATATATATATATATATATAAAACCTGTATAATAGTAGAAATGCTAATTGATTTTTGGTTTAAAATCTATGTATCATGCTCTGTTTCCCTTGTTTTCTCCGGTACAAGTAGGTTTAAGGGAGTATGTATAAATGAAAAAAATGAGTGGAAAAACTCAGCTTACTCATACTTTATCCATATATAATTGATAACACATTTGTTTCTAGTAGCCATTATGATTTATTTATTTAATCACAAAATGAACCCTTAAAAGCAAGAGGAATACTAGGTTTATGCGTCACCTTTTGTTCAAACAGTTCAAATAATTGGACTCAGAAATGTATATTTTGCCCTCCAAGGACCTAAAGAACTCATTGTTTAATTTTGGAGATAATAAACTACTGGATTCTAAGACATTTAAGTGAGTCAGCTTCTGAAATGATATCAGGTAAGTATTAATGAAGTTTCTATACTGTGGAAGAGGGGAGAAGTTTTATTTAAGCCAGCAATTTTCTAGGAGAGGAAATGTAGTTTGATTTGAGAAAATTAAATTTGTTTTGGGGTGCAGAATAGGTATATGCTTATGTTTCTAGAAGCTTTGCACACAGCTTCAATTTTCCTGGAGAGAGGTCTGGCAAGCAAGACTAATAAAATTGACTGGACTATTTGACCCAATTAACTCATTATTGAGAATATACCCCAAGGAAGTAATTAAAAAGAAAATAAGAACTATTTGTAGAAAAATATTTATAGAAACATTTTTCATAATAGCCCCATACAGGAATGGGACAATAGTGTAGGGGAATAGCCAAGTTTTGCTACATCAGTGTAATGGTCTATTAGGTTAAGATATTATCTGTGAAAAATTTGGGGAATAAAAAAGAAATGTGAAAAGTCTATTTTAAAATAATGGAAAATGCATAAAAGACAGAACTCAGAGTTCAGTACATATATTAATTATATCTTCTTCTGTGATACTTCCATGGATTTATGAGCTCATGGATGTAGGTATTCTTTCCAGTAGTATAGATTACAATCTATCTGTAGTTCCTTAACCTGTGAAATTGTTCTCCATGTTCTCCTGTAAGTCTCCCATAATGGGTACATCCAAAATACAAGAATCCTTCCTGTAAATTTCTTGACATTGCATGGATACTGTTGGAGCATCTGAGCTATTCCTCAGTTATCCCTTATTATTACTACTTGAATGGCCTACCTCCTCTTCTAGCCATATATTGTTCTGATTATATCCTTTATGTTGTGTCTCCTATGCAATTCTTTTTTATTTTTTGGTAATATGCTGTAGTCTGTTCATGCCCACCATGTTTTTCTCCATTGCGACTGAGATGCCATCCAAGTTTAATTATTTTGGAGACTGTGTTGTTCCATGACTTTTGTAGCAGTGCAACATTATTGGAAGAATACTGTTAAAGAGAGGGTCCTTTGTTTTAGGGAAAAGGGTAGAGTATTCAAAACACTGTCAAAGCCAATCCAGACCACTCTCCTATTCAATTCTGGGCTCAGTTAATTGTCCCTCTTACAGTGTCTGTCCAAGATACATATACTGACAGACCAGCTATATAGATTGCCCATCTAATTAAATATTGTAATCTGGGTATTAGTCATTTTTCATCCATTTGGTTTTCCATTTTTGTTTTTATCCATTGTCAATAGTTAGGTCAAACTCTTTTTTTAAGTGATTATGAATATTATTTAGGAGACTTCATAATATTCTGTGGCTTGCTACAAACCAGCAAAATATAACCAACAAAAAAGAACTTGTAGATTACCTCACTGTCTATAGGGAATCCTTCCATTTGGATTCTCTACTGGGCATCTTCTATGATAATGACAAATTCTTTTTGTGAGAAAAATGTATCTTTTTAGTGCCTCACTTAATATAAGTAATAAAAATAATAATATAGCATTTCTGTGGTGCTTAAGGTTTGCAAAATATTTCACACATATCCTTTCATTTGATGCTCACACTAACTCTGGGAGGTAGATATAATTGACCTTGTTTTGCAATTAAGGAAAAATAATCTGATGGTCATTGAACAAAATTCTCTCTTTTTAGCACTTTCAATGATCTTTGTGTGATTTTGACATGTGGATAAGAGAGAGTTTTTAGAGGAAAGCTTTTAAGGTGTTGTTTTGCTGTCCTGAATTAAACGATTTAAAAATATTAAATAAACAATAAAAGCAATACGTTCCTGCATTCTCTGCAGCTTTCTGTCAACTGAGTAATTGTAAAGTTGTAGACTGCTTTAGAATATTTTTAATGAAAACCTGCCTATTTCCTTCTTACACTTTAATTAAGGATAACCTTCGTGTGTATATAAATTACTCATAAAAAAATTTGTGGAGATGGAAAAGGAAATATGTAGGTCAAGAGTAACTAAAACTTTCTTGGTTGCTATTTTTGGGGTTGTAATAATAATGTCCGATTTTGTTCCAAGAATTTAGTATTCTCTCTTTCAGATATCTTGAGATCATTATTGTGTAACACTAAAAATAGTGTTACTCTAATACAACCCTCCTCTGTGTATAGTCAGTCCAGGGGTGGGGAACCTGTAGCCTCAAGGCCACATGTGACCCTCTAGGTCCTGAAGTGCAGCCCTTTGACTAAACCCAAACTTCACAGATAGATTCGGTCAAAGGGCTGCACTTGAGGATCTAGAGGGTCACATGTGGCTTTCAGCTGCAGGTTCCCTACTCCTGGGACTCAAGTCAAATTTGTTGTTTTTGTTATTCAGTCATGTCTGACTCTTCATGATCCCATTTGAGATTTTCTTAGCAAAGATACTAGAGTGGCTTGCCATTTCCTGCTCTAGTTCATTTTACAGATGAGGAAACTGAGGAAAATAGGGTTAAATGACTTGCCTTTGATCACATAGCTAGTAAGTGTCTGAGGCCAGATTTGAACTCAGGAAAATGATGAGTTCCTGACTTCAGGCCTAGTACTCTATCTACCTAGCTTCCCTCCCCAAGTCTAATTAATAAGCACTTATTAAGTGTCTATCCTATACCAAGCATTGTACTAAGTGTTACCTATCTATCTATCTACACACACAATTGGAAATAATCTCATAGGGAAGACACTACCATTAAGGAGGAATCAGAAAGACTTCTTGTAAAACATAGGATTTTAGCTAAGACTTTAAGGAAGCCAGGGAAGCTAGGAGGCAGAAATAAGAAAGGAGAGAATCCTAGCCATAGGGGACAGCCAATGGAAATTTGGAGTCAGGGATGGAGTGTCTTGGAAAAATGAGAAATATTAATGATGCCGGTGGCACTGGATTGTAGAGTACTTAGTGGGGATTAAGGAATAAGGAGACTGGAAAGGTAGGAAGGGGTCAGTTTATGAAGGGCTTTAAAATCCAAAATGGGGATTTTACATTTGATCCTAGCCGCCAGTTGCTTGAATTGGGGGTGGGGAGGGGCAGGTGCCCACTGGTAGGACTAACACTAGATCCCTTTGATAGCTGAGTGTAAGATGAGCTGGAATAGGGAGAAACTTGATGCAGGGACATCAACAGCAGGCTATTGGAATAGCCCAAGTGTGAAGTGAGGGATTATACCAACATGGTGGCAATGTCAAAGGAGAGAATGGGTATATGCAAGAAATATTGTATCTGAAGGACTTGGTAACAGATTGGATACGGAAGTGAGAACAAGGAATTGAGGATCACACCTGGGTTGCTAGTCTGAGTAACTGGGAGGATGATCGTGCTCTTGACAGCGATAGAGAATTAAAGAAGAGGGGAGAGTTTGGGGGGGCATGATGATAAGCTGTTCTGGATATGTTGAGTTTAAAATATCTGTGGGATATCCAGTGTGAGATGCCAAGTAGGCAGTTGGAGATGTGAAGCTAGAGGTCAGCAGAGAGGTTAGAACTTGATAAGAGCAGAGACTCATTAGCATAGATATGATAATTCACAGAAAAAGTGAAAGTTTTTATGATGATGGGGAAGACATGGGGACATTTGTAGGCAGTAAGGAAGCAGTCAGTAGACGTGGAGAATTTGAAGATTAGTGAGAGGGTGAGGATGGTAGAGAGGAGAGGATGGGTTGAGGGGATGCATCAGGGTGATGGGAGATTAGGAAGAAAGGAGAAGGAATTCTCATTGAACGGCCTTTTTTTCGGTGAAATATGAGGTGAGGTTCTTAGATGAGAAGGTGGAAGAAAGAGGAGCCATGGAAGGTTTGAGGAGGGATGAAAAGGTTTGGAAAAATCATTGTGGTAAGTGAGATAGTAAGTTAATTAAGGAGGTATTAGAAGGGATTGCCTTGCTGTAGTAAGAGCCTAGTTGAGCTTATGTAACATAAATTTGTAATGGATCCAGTTAGCTTGGTTTCTTGATTTTCTCCAGCTTTGTTCAGCAGTGTGTGAACAGGACCAAAGGCAGCAGATGATGGAAGTAGTTCAAGCCTGGGGCAGGGAAATATTAGCAATAATATAAGGAGGTAAGGAAATTGAGAAGAGCATAGTGTAGAGCTAAGTTGCTTCACTGAGGGGTCAAGATGGAGAGGGGAAAGTGTAGCCAGTGCAAGGGTGATAGCTTGGGAAAGAATTGAAGACTACAGGGATCGGAGGTCACAATTAGGACAAAGAATAGGGTTAAGCGTTGTAAGGAAGAAGGAAAATGGGAATGACAACAGATTATGATCAGATAAGTGAATCTTGGAGTTCATGAACATAGAATTGGAACATTTGTGGGTGATAATATCAAGGGTATGATCATCTCTGTATATAGCTGAAACATGGTGGAGGAGTCATGGGAAATGAATGAGCTGAGGAACTTAGAGGAAAGAATGTTAAAGGGAGCAATTCTCTATGATATGTGTATATATACTGTGTGTGTGTGTATATATATATATATGTATATATATATATATATAGATATAGATATATTATATTATATTGAGGTCTCCTACTATGAAGGCAGGACTTGGGGATAGCAAAAGACTGTGAATCAGATACTGAACTTATTGAGGATGGAAGGGGAGTGTCCTGAAGGCTGAAGATAATAACCACTAGAATCTTGGTTGGGTGATAAATATGGATTGAAGGAACCTCAAAGGAATAGAGGTAATGGTGGTATAGGAAGAGTCCGGAAGTAATAGTGGAGAAAGAAGGAAGGAAATGACTATTTATTAAGCAGTATCAGGCACCGTGCTAAGTGCTTTACAAAGATTCTCATTTGATTCTCACAACAGCCCTGAAAGCTATTATTATCTCCATTTTACAGTTGAGGAAACTGAGTCAGACAGGACCTTCCTTCCAAAGTCTAATCCAGTTGCTTTTCCTATTTGTGTTTTTTTAGTGCCATTTCTATTTTTTTCATGTGGCATATGAAAGAATGTGAGGTTATTGTTCAAATAGGTTGTATCCACTGATAAAAAAAATTACTTTGTTATTGAATTAGTTAGCAGCTAGGTGGAACAGTGGAGTCAGGAAGAATCATTTCCATGAGTTCTCATCTAGCCTCAGACACTTAATAGCTGTGTGACCCCAGGCAAGTCACTTAACCCTGTTTGCCTCAGTTTCCTCATCTGTTAAATGAGCTGGAGAAGCAAATGGCTAACCAGTCTAGTATCTTTGCCGAGGAAACCTCAAATGGAATTAGGAAGTCAAGCATGACTGAAAAACAACTGAAATTAGTTACCATTCTTTTCCATTTTCAGTTGATAACCCATCTTCCAGTTTCATCTTTAGATACCTTCAGGATGGGCTACCTTGGTTGAGTCTTTCATTAAGCTTCTAGTGAACTGTGCTCCTCTATTTTAAGAGGCAATATTGCTCATTATCTCCCTTTGCAAAATTTTACAAATTGATTTCTATTTTCAACAAGTGTTGCCCTTGGCTGCCATACTATCATCTTGGTGAGGACATCAAGTGTGTTTCTTGGCTGAGGTGACTTAAAGATTCGTGGTTTCCTCATTGTGGCTATCGATTTGCATCAGCTAAGCTTCCTTAGGAAATGATGGCCTGTGTTGATGCTTATCCTTTTGTGTTTCTTATTTATTGCCATCATTAACTTATTTAAATAGAGGGGTTGCCTCAGTTGAGTGCTTTATCTTTTCATTTTTTTATTCTTGCTTTTAACTGGGTGATAGTTTTAATCTTTTTGCTCTGAAAAGGTGTTGGCCTGACTATACCTTAGCAGATGATTCAGAAATGACTCTCATATCAGTAACCAACCATTTCCTGTTTATTATACTATGTTCAACTTTTTGTAATATTATTTGATATTTCCCATCTGTACCTTATAAGTTCCCTACCAAATCACTCTCACACTGGTGAGTTGGGTTCCCTTAGAATAAGGCTCTGTATCTTTCTCAAGGCTCTAGAGGTGCTCCTGAGGTTTTGGGTGGTCTATCTCTAGTGCTGTCAAATAAAATCTGCATTCCAATGTGAGTGTGAGAGAATATTTCCCCAATATCATTAACCATTTATTGGTCCCCAGTCTCATTTAACCAATTAACATCAATTAAATTTTTCAAGAAATATTTACTAAGAAGATGTAGCAAGAACAGAAGTACAAGTGTTTTCCCTCAAACTAGAGGCACACTCTCTCCTCATTGGCATATCAGTCCTTGGGGAAAGTGACCTGCAGCCCATTAAATTCATTTTTGAATGTGACATAGCAGATGAATGCATTCCCTTCCCAACCAAGTCCATTCCTTGCTGGTCTGGACCCTGTTTTGCAGGGTTGCCCTAGGCATCTCATCTGGAAAATCTGATAGCAAATTTTGGCACAGATTCCAGCTCCAGGATCCTGGGTGCTAGATCAGCCTTTCAGAGCTCACAGGATCATAGTTTTTTGCAGTATTCCTTCACTTAATAGCAGGAAAGAACCAATACAAAGAGGCAAACAATAGAAGCCCATATTCGCTGGTCACATGTTGGCTCAGGAGGGGAGGGCCTGTGCCCTCTCCCCACCCAGTCACTTATGGCATATCTTCCTCCTGTGGACCAGCAGGGTAAGAAGGAGTGCCCATGGGAGCCTTTTCTGCCTCTCAGTTACAGTTTAGCAGTCAACCAGAAATTCTTGGATTCAAGGACGAGGACCCTTTCATTGCACATCATCATGCTTTTTGGGAGTAAGTCTCCCAGTCTCTTCTCCAGAGCTGGCATCAGTCAGAGCATAATTCCCCCTTTAAATATATCAAATGTCTCCTAACTTTTCTTAAAGAAAATATTCATAACATATAGGCTCACTTCTTATGAACAGCTTACAGTGATATGGCATTCTGAGGTTATCAAACTATGTATAATATTATTTCATTTGAGCTTCACAACAACTCTTTGAGGGTAAGGGCTATGATTACATCTATTTTAAAGGGATGGAGTGGGAGTTAAAAGCTTAAGCGCTCAGGACTGCAAAGCTCGGAAATGTTTGAGGAAGGATATAAAGCTAGACTTCTTTACTCTCAAGTGCATTTCTCTGTCTATTATACCACTGTCTCTCTTAAGCCTTTGGACCGTTGTTTCTGGCTTCTGAACCATGTATTTCTTAATGTTTTCCAGCCTACTCCCTTTGCATTGAAGTCGTAAAATTGTTAAATCAATATGTTGCTAATGTGGAGGGTCCTATCAAGTTCTTCATGGAAGTTTTTTTTATTTCCTCATTTTCTCTAACATGGTGGCATATAAACTATGATTTTCTTCATTTTCTTTTTTGTGAATGTTTAACATTCTTCCTGAACTACAAAATTACCTAGTGCCCCCGAAGTGACGTTTTTTATTTCCTTTGGTCACAGTAGAAATCATTATCTTTCCCCCCACCCCCCATGCCTCCCAAACCCTTCCCTCTTTTGAACTTACCTATTAAAGTCAAGGGCACTACCAACCTTTCAGTTGACCTTGCCTGCTCTCTCACAGTCCACACATCCAGTCTGTTGCCATGTTTGGTTATTTCTTCTTTCTCTCACATTCCTTTCCTCATAACCAATCTATTGCCACATCGTGCCATTTATTTTGTCTATATCCTAACTCCTAGTCACCATTATACCACTCTGATCCTTTCTGTCTATGGGGAAGGGAAAAGGGAACACAAATTTATTAAGTGTCTGTTATGTGCCAGGCGCGATGCTAAGTGCTTTACAAAATATTATTATTTCATTTGATCCTCACAACAACCCTGAAAGGTAAGTACTAGCATGATCTATCCTCCATTTAGCTGCTGAAGTGATTTTCTAAAGCACAGGTCTGACCATCTTACTTCCTCTACTCATCGAACTCTAGCAGCTTCCTCTTACTTCTACTATCAAATATAAAATCCTCTGTTTAGCTTTCTAAGCCCTTCACAACCTGGCTCCTTCCTGCCCGTCCAGTCTTTGCATACATTACTTCTCTCCATGTACTCTATGATGCAGCAACCCCTGTCTTCTTGCTATCCCTTGCACATGACATGCTTTCTCCTAACTCTATATCTTTTTACTGGCTGTATCCCATACATAAAATCCTATTCAGTTCTGCCTCCTCGCTTCCCTGGCTTCCCTGGAGACTCAACTCAGTTGACACCTCCTGAATCATCATGTCCCACCTGACTGAACTCTGACCCTCCAGAATCTCATCATCCAGCAAGATCCTGTCAGCTCAGAAACTCATCACCTCTTCTGTACCCTCTGCTCCTGGGGCCCCTCCCTCCCTCTGACTAGAGAGGGTGGAGGGTGGACAATGGAGAGCTCCTTCTGGATCTTCCATTTAAGGAGAGCAATCAGGGCATCTGTCTCATGATTTCCCATTGGTCTGCACTCCTCTGGACTTTTGAAAACCCTCTCTCCATCCTTTTCCCTCTTCTTACTCTTTCCCGACCCCTCCTTTTCAGCTTCCTTTGTTGTCTTCTCCCATTAGATTGTGAACTTCTTTCTTTTTAAACCCAACATATAGCACAGTGTATGGCATAGTAAGCACTAGTAATGCTTATAGACTGACTGACTGACCTTCTCCAAGAAGCAGCCTTTCCTAGTCTCCCTACTGCTAGTGTCTTCCCCCTGAGATTACCTCCTCTTTGCAATTCATATATCTTTTTTGTACCCACTTGTTTACATGTTGTCTTCCCCATTAGAATGTCAGCTAACACAGGGACTGTTCTTCCCTTCCTTTGTAACCCTATTGCTTAGCATAGTGCCTTAAATATAGTATGTTTAATAAATGCTTATGGAGTGGCCTTGTCTCCTCTCTAATTTGCCTCTTCATAGAGAACCGGTGAGCCATCTTTCCCATTTAGCTGCAACTTCCTTTTGTCTTAGGGTTTTTTGACAGACAAAGCTCTCACATTTTTAGTACCAATAGTCAAGGTAATGTTTATAAATGTCCTAAAGACTATGATTCATAACACCCTTTGTCCCCAGTTCTACCATTCTATCCTCATCATTACAGACATGAGGACCATTTTGTATTTTATTTATTTCCTGGGTTGCCATGGGCTAAAGAATTTACCAGCTAATGGCCAGCATACTGGGGGTGAGCATTCCTGTATTTATCAAGAGTGGTCCTCGGGGTAAAAAAAGTCTCTTGCTGTATCTTCCTCAAAGCCTTTCTAGCATATTAACATTTGTCAGAAGCTACACTCCATTTTGAGAAACTAGGGTCCCCTCCATACCATGTCGAAAAAGCAGAGTAGGACTGTATGGAGGTTGATTACAAACACAGAAAATTTTTCTAAAAAGCATATTCATATCTGTAGGTATATGTAATGGGGGAAAAGTTATACATATGTATAAAAAAGTGTACATAAAGGGGGAAAAGTTCAGCCCAAATTTCACCTTCTGCTTGAGGATTTTCCTGATCTTCTTTAGTTACTAATGCCTCCCTTTCAAACACTTGCCTTGCATTTATTTTGTACATACTTATTTTATATACATTTTTATTAGTACATGGTGATTTCCATTAACTATAGAATGGTCCTCCAGGGTAGGGACTGTTGTTCCATTTTTTTCCTTCTAGTCCCAGAACTTAATATAGTGCCTTGCACATAATAGGCACTTAACAAATATTTGCTGATTTATTGATTGAATAGGAGGTTAGTAATGTTGGGTTTTTTTTTTTAACTTACTTTCAAGAAGGTTAACAGAGGTGACAGACATTGTCTTTGTGACTATCTATAGCCCATCAGTTAGGTATTGAGTATGTACACACACACACACACACACACACACACACACACACACACACAATAACTAGAATTTTAGATTTTGGCTGAATAGAAGTGAATTCTTATTCTTTTTCCTAATGAAATCTGTTGTCCTTGTAAAATACCTTTTTGTAGCAACAGTTTGGCTAGTAGCTGCTAGTGGGGTATAAGACCCAACAAGACTAGCAGCAAGAGCTGCTAGCACAGGTTCTTTTGATCTGCTTTACTAAGGAAATCAACCTTAAGGGGTTAACAATCTCACTTTAATTAAACATACAAATATCATTTACTTAGTTCAGGAGGAAAAGCCAGCAACCTGAATGAACTTCAGAGCAAATACAAACAAATTATAAACAGAGACAATATAAACAATTCACAGTTACCAAAGAACCAGTGTGTCTGGGTTAGCAAATCCGGGGGGCAGTTACAGTGACTTGCCCAGAGTCTCAGCACTCCTTCCTTGAGTCAGCCCCAAAACTTAAACACCAAGCACTTATATACCAGTCTCAGGGCCCAAGAGCACTTGATTATCTCGGTGCTGAGAAGCACTCAAACAAAGAATAGTGAAAAATCCCATTTTGTTGGCCATTACATTTGAAAGGCAAGACTCATCAAAGGTACTTAATTACCTCACCATTCCAAAGGAAAAGTCAACAAAAAGTCCTGCCCTGATTACCAATACATTGTCTTAGGGCTGAGAAACATTCCAGGACAAAAAGATCCCGTTTTACCTGCCCCATTCAAACAAAGGCCAGAATCATTAAAGGTACTTAAGAGAAGAACAGCAAAAAGTCCCACCTTATTAACTGGTACACTTTTGTACTCTAGTAGCCTTTAATCTGTGCTGCAGAGGAGATTTGTAATGACCAGGAAGGAACAAGGTGAAATTCACTTTGATCTTCTGTGAGGACAGATTTGAAATGGAATGAGGTAAAAAGCAGTTGAGCTTCTGGAGAGTTATTGACATCTAGGTGGCCGGGTGGATACAGCACTGGATCTGGAGTCCAGAAGGCCTGAGTTCAGATTCCACCTCAGACATTTACCAGTGGTATTACCATGGCCCAGTCACTTAAGCTGTGTCTGCCTTAGTTTCTTCAACTGTAAAATGAGGATTATGACAGTACTTACCTCTCAGGGTTGTTGTGAGGATCAGATGAGATCATACTATTTTATAAAGCACTTAGCCCAGTACCTGGCACGTAGTAGACACAATAAATTTGTGTTCCTTTTCCCCCTCCCCATAGACAGAAAGGAATAGGGTGGTATAGTAGTGACTAGGAGTCAGGATATAGGCCCCATAGCATGGGCACAGAATGTGTAGAGAAGGTCATCTGGTTCCTTTTCTAGCAGTCTGGTAATATACCAGATAAAGTACTCCAGAGAAAGATTTTTACAACCCATATAATCAATAAATTAGGATTTATTGACCATGTGCTATCAGACTTGGGATAAGGAATGTATCTACTTTAGATAAGATATAGAGATTATTATAGATATAGACAACAATCCCCAGGTCCTCCTCAAGCACATTTGAAAGTTGTGCTCCCTGATGGCCTGCCTGTGCTATTTAGCAGAAGTTTTGAACCTTTTAAGAATAATAACAGTAATAATAGTAACTCATATATGTACAGGCAGCTAGGTGGCACAGTGGTTAGAGTGCCAGGTCTAAGTCAAGAAGACTCATCTTTGTGAGTTCAAATCTGGCCTCAGAAACGTATTAGCTGTGTGACCCTGGGCCAGTCACTTAACCCTCTTTGCCTCAGTTCATCTATAAAATGAGCTAGAGAAGGAAGTGGCAAACCATCCCAGTATCTTGGCCAAGAAAACCCCAAATGGGGTCACAAAGAGTTGTACACAACTGAATAACAACAACAAAACTATACAGAGCTTACTATGTGCCAGGCACTGTGCTAAGCACTTTACAATTCTAATCTCATTTGATCCTTATAACAACTATGGAAGGAAGGTACTTTTATTATTCCCGTTTTATAGACAAGGAGACTGAGGCAAACTGAGGTTTAGTGACTTGCCCTACGTCACACAGCTAGTAAGTGTCTGAGGCCGGATTTGAATTCAGGTCTTCCTGACCTTCTTGAGTGTATAGTAGGTAGGACTGGAGAGACAAGAAAAGAGAAAACAAGAAATTAGAGCATACTGTAGAGTGACAACATTGTTTTAAGTGATAGGTGGCTATGCTTGGGGTGAGGAAAGAATAGGTTCCTTTGACACATTAATCTTTAAACATTTATTAAATGCCTGTACTAAGTGCTAGGTATACAAAAAGAGGCAAAGGACAGTCTTTGCCCTCAGGGAGCTTGTAATCTAATGAAGGAAACAATATGCAAACAGATATATACAAAACAAACTGTATACAAGATAAATAGAAAATAATTAACATAGGAAAGGCATTGGAATTAAGAAGGGTTGGAGAAGGCTTCCTGTAGAACGTAGGATTTTTGTTGGGATTTAAAGGAAGCCAGGGATGTCAGTATTCAGAGTGGAAAAGGGAGATCAGGTATGGGAAACAACCAAGGATAATGTCTAGAGTTGAGAGGTGGAGTGTCTTATTTGTGGAAGAGCCAGGAGGCCAGGGTCAGTGGATCAAAGAGCATGAGTTGGGAGTAAGGTATAAGAAGACTAGAAAGTTAGGGAGAGGCTGGGTTATGAAGGGGTCTGAATGATAAATGGAACATTTTATATTTTCTCCTGAAGGCAAGAGGAAGTCACTGGAATTTGTTAAGTAGTCAGGTGACCGTAACAACAATGTTGCTAGCAGCTGCTGCTGAGATGTAAGACCCAACAAGACCAGCAAGAGCTGCCAGCACAGGTTCTTTGATCTGCTTTTCTAAAGAAAGCAACTTTGAGCGGTTAACAATCTCAGTTTAATCAAGCATTCATAGATCTTTCACTTAGTTCAGGGAGAAAAGCCAGCATTTTCAACTTCAGAGCAAATACAAACAGAAAAATAAAAACAGAGCAAATAATACAATTCAGCAGACAGGATTTGTCTGATCAAGACATCACATACATAGTTACCAAAAAGAGAAGCACCAACATCTGGGTTTTTTCAAAGTGAGTGGAGTGTGGGAGTGGGGTAGGGCTCTTAACAATGGCTACCCAGAGTTTCCACACCAACACTCTTCCAATTAGTGAGCCCCAAAGAAAAAGGCTAACCTCTGAGTTTATATAACCTTCTTAGGGCCTAAAGGCTTTATACCTAATCAGCAAAAGGATGTGGGCCGGGGGCTTAGTACCTAGCAAGGCTTAATCAAAGGCACTTGATTACTTCTAAAAGAGAAAACAGTAAAAAAAAAAAAAAAGTCCCACCTTAGTTACCAATACAGTGACATGATTGGACATGTGTTTTAGGAAAATCCTTTAGGAAGATGATGTCATGTACAGTAATAGGGAAGGTAAGAAGTGGGGGGAATTTAGGAGAAAAGACAATGTTTTAGACATATTGAGTTTAAGGTGTTTGTTGTGGTTCATTTATGTCTGACTCTTTATGACCCCATTTGGGGTTTTCTTAGCAAAGATATTGGAGTGGTTTGTCATTTCCTTCTTCAGCTCATTTTACAGATAAGGAAACTGAACCATACAGGGTTAAGTGACTGGCCCAGAATCACACATCTAGTAAGTTTCTGAGGGCAAATTTGAACTCAACAAATATAAGTCTTCCTGACTTTGGGCTTGGCACTCTATCCACTGTGCTCTAGCTTCCCCTTAAGGTATCTTTTGAACATCCAATTTGAGGTATTTGAAAGGCAATTGGATATGGGAGATCGGAGGTCAGCAGAAAAACTGGGGCAGTATAGGTACATTTGAGAATCATCAGTACAGACATGGTAATAAAATCCATTAAAGCTGATGAGATCACAAAGTGAAGTAGTATAGGGGGAGAAGGGAAAAGAGCCCAGGAAAGAACCTCTAGGGGCACCTACAGTTAGAGAGCCTGATCTGGAAGAAGAGCCAGCAAAGGAAACAGAGGAGTGGTTAGACAGGTAGGAGGAGAACCAGGAGAGAGTGGTGTCCCAAAAACCTAGAGAGAAGTGAGTATCAAGGAGGAGAGGGTGATCAACAATATCCAAGGCTGCAGAGAGATCAAGGAAAATGAGGACTGAGAAAAGGCCATTGGTTTGGCAGATCCTTGGTAACTTTGGAAGAAGCGATTTCAGTGGAATGACAGGAAACATACTACTTGTACCACCCTTGGCAAGCTATTTAATCCCTCAGTGCCCCCGGCAATTTTTAAGACTGTCTCTAAAGACTGTCAGTTACAGAACAATTGCTGATCTGCATTGGTAGAGAGTTTATCCCTCAGCTCCCCCCAAAACCAGCAACAAAAAGCATACACAGCATGATTATAAGGTGTGTATATATAATTATATGGCTATATTTAGGTACGTATAATATGTTATAAGAGCTCAGAGAAAGAAGAGATTATGTTAAGCTGGAATATTTAGGGAAGGCATGCTGGAAGATGTGAGATTTGAAATAGGCTGTTGTTGTCAGTCAACAAGCGCTTGCGATGTGCCAGGCATTGTGTCTTATAAGTGCCAGGGATATTAAGAAAGGCAAAGATACAGCCCCTGCCTTCAAGGAACTCATTTTCAAATGGCGGAGACAAAATGCAAATAGTTATGCACAAAGTATGGACAATGTAAATGGGAAGTAATATGAGAAAACGGCACCAACAGTGGTGATGGGAGGGACCCGCAGGAAAGACCTCTTGTAGAAGTGTAACAACAGTGTTGCTAGCTGCTGCTGTAGAGGTGGAAGACCAACAACAGCTGCTAGCACAGGTTCTTTGATCTGCTTCTCTAAGGAAAGCAACATTAAGGGGTTAACAATCTTAGTTTAATTTTATATATATATATATATATCATTCACTTAGTTCAGGGGGAAAAGCCAGCACCCTGAACTTCAGAGAGTATACAAACAGAAATTACAAGCATACATTATGTAAACAGAGCAAATAACACAAACCAGGCTATCCATAGCAATACATACAGAGAGAGAGAGAGAGAGAGAGAGAGAGAGAAGCAACAACATCTGGGTTTTCAAAGGGGGAGGGGCCTCCAACAGCTACCCAGAGTCTCATCTGGTCAAATCACAGGACACTCTTCCGGTGAGTGTGCCCCCAAAACGAAACACCAACCTCGGATCTTAGATCTTACATACCTGTCTCAGGGCCTTGGGGTACTGCCCTAAATTTATCCTGCCTCTGTCCTTTTGGCTCATAGTTCTTTTCGTGCTGCTTCCCTCATCAGACTGTGAGCTTCTTGAGAACAGGGACTCTTTTTTTGCCTTTCTTTGTATCCCCAGTGCTTAGCACAAGGACTGGCACACAGTGCTTAATGAATGCTTATTGCCTTACTTATTGTTGCTCAGACTCTGTTTACATGGGAAAATTGAGAAAATTTTCTTCCTTGGGACAAAAAGCAGTCTCTTCTTAGCAGGTTCCTCCCACTTAAATTCTTGTTGACACTCACCTTTTCCAAGAATCCCGCCCTTTGTGGTTAAAACCACTCAGTTGTTCACTTTTTCCTCCAGCATCCCCTCAACCCTTAAGAAGTGAAATCTTTTAAACTTTTCATCTGAACTTGATCCTGAAGCCCAAAGGCTGAAGTAAAGTGATGGAACACCTAACTTTGAGCAACTTTACACTACTGCTCCCTCCTCTGCCCTGCCTTGCCACTGTCCTGATCCACCAAATTCAAGCAGTATTTAAGTCCTGGGGATGTGTGAAGGGCTGTGTTAGGTCCTGGCTTTCCCTTTTGGTACTATGTTCATTTGTTCTTATTCACATACTGCTTTTTGATCATTCTCAGGCCTTTTCCATGTGTTTGCACTCTGAACTGTGAGTTCTTTAGAGCTAGAAACTGTATTAAATTTCTTTGGGATCTCGGAAGTCCAGTAGAGGGCTGCACGCATAATGAACCTGTAGTAATATTGACTAATTAACTGACTGACTGACTCACTGATAAGGGGCTCCCAGGAGAGCAAAAAAGATAATTACATTTAAAGAATTTAAAACCTTGGCCTATAATAAATAAAAGATAATGAGATTGCCTGGCATGCCATGTACATTCCCAATTATTATATGTTCTCCTTTCCTTTAATTCCAGTTGGAGAGGAGATTTATGCATGCAAGGCAACAAGCATTTGTTATTATAATATTAATTATAGCTAACATCTATATGGCACTTATTAGGCACCTAGCAGTTAACACCTCAGTGTTCTGAGCACTTTACAATTATTATCTCATTTAATCCTCACAACAACCCTGGAAGGTAAGTGATTTTGATATCCCCATTTTACAGATGAGAAAACTGAGACAGGGTAAGTGATTTGCCCAGGATCATACAATTTGTGTCTGAGGCTGGATTTGAACTCAGATCATCCTGATCCCAGGCCTATTGTTTTATTCTCTTGCCACCTCGCTGCCTATATTATTTTTTATTGAACACTATGTGCTAGGCCCTGTGCCGAGCACTCGTGACACAAGTACAAGCAAAAGCCTGTACAAGCCTTCCCTCGAGGAGCTTACATTCTAATGGAGAAAGTCAACACATAAAAAAGGAGTGGAAAAGCAGATGGAAGGGACAGGGAGAAGGAACCTTGTAGGGGAACATGATGCTGATGTTTAGAAAATCTGAAGCACGTCGGGGAGGGGGCTGATGAATGTTCCAGGGGGAAGAAGCTCTGGCAAGGTCCAGAGTGACACATGAGCACAAGCATTCCAATCATGGTATTGGGAATGTAAATTCTAAAGTGAGCTCTCCTGGACACTCAAAATAAAGAGTTTTTGCTAGTTATACGTGGTCACGATTTAAATTTTTCATCTTTGGCAGTGAATTATCCTGAAATCCATGATAAGGAAAAATGGATCTTATGCATGAATAATAAGGGTCCCTGAACTGACCCTTCTCATTGTGATCTCTTGTTTTTCAGGCCTGACCAGCACTTTCAGTAAGACAGCATCCTTCCCAACTGGAATCTGTCGAAGCTGCTCCCAGAAACAAGGAAGTAGCCGTACGTGTGGACAACCCTTGAGATTACTCGAATGACACTTTCTTTGACCTTTAGTCAGAGAAGGGAAATCTTTTATTTCTGCCTGAACCTCCCATCCTCTGTCTGCCTCTTATGCACTCCAGCACCCCTATCAGCTCTCTGTTCTCCTTCACTAGCCCAGCAGTAAAAAGGCTGCTTGGCTGGAAGCAGGGAGATGAAGAAGAAAAGTGGGCAGAGAAGGCTGTTGACTCTCTAGTGAAGAAACTGAAGAAGAAGAAAGGAGCGATGGAAGAGCTGGAGAGAGCTTTGAGCTGCCCGGGTCAGCCCAGTAAATGTGTTACCATACCCCGATCCCTGGATGGAAGGCTGCAGGTGTCACACCGCAAGGGTCTGCCTCATGTGATTTACTGTAGGGTGTGGCGCTGGCCAGATCTACAGTCTCACCATGAATTAAAACCACTCGAGTGCTGTGAATTCCCATTTGGCTCAAAGCAGAAAGAAGTGTGCATTAACCCATATCACTATCGCCGAGTGGAAACCCCAGGTAATAAATCCCTACATCATTAGAAGAGTTAGGCATAGGCCAAATGCAAATTGGGTGAGTAAATATGTCAGGTGAGCAAAGATCCAGGCTACCCCCTGATTGAAGGAGAATGAAAGGGAAAAGTTCTCCTATTTGGGTCAGTATGTAGGTATTCACCAAAAGAATTATAAGAGGTAGCCTTGGGAAACTACTAGGGATAGGGTGGCTCAGTGGATAGAGTGCTGGACCTCTGTCAGGAGGATCTGAGTTCACTTCCAGCCTCAGACACTTACTAGCTGTGTGACCTTGGGCAAGTCACTTAACCTCTGTTTACCTCAGTTTTCTCATCTGTAAAATGGGGATAATGGCACCTGCCTCTCATTGTTGTGAGGATCAAATGAGATAATAATTATAAAGTGCTTAGCACAGTGCCTGGCACATGGGAAGCACTATATAAGTGTTAGTTATTATTATGATTATTATTATCATTATTATTTTTCAACCTCAGATACTTACTAGTTGCGTGATCATAGGCAAGTTACTTAACTGCCACCTGCCTCAGTTTCCTCATCTGGAAAATAAGCTAGAGAAGGAAATGGCAAACCACTCCAATATCTTTGCCAAGAAACCCCTAAAAGTGTTTGGACAACAATTTGTAATATGATTAAAAAAAAAAAAAAACAAGAACAAAACCCTGTTAGAAAGCTCCTCACTTTTATATTAAAAGTCAAAACATGACTTCCACTTGTAAAATGGTTTGGTAGTACTTCTCTTTCACCATTTATCCATTCAACCAATATTTATTAAGAGGCACACATTTTGTTTTAGCACTATTCTAGGTGCTAAAGATACAAAGATTAAAAAAATGACAGCCACTGGTTTTGAGGAGCTTACAGTGTGTGTGTGTGTGTGTGTGTGTGTGTGTGTGTGTGTGTGCGCTGGAGCAGAGAATATGCCATGTACACAGTGAGGAATAATATAAGGTATGAACAAAAGTGAAATGAAAATAAAACAATATGATAATTTGAGGAGAGGTGTTTTATTTTTTCTTTAGCTTGAGAGATCATGGAAGGCTTACTGGACATACTGATACCTGAGAAGAGTTTCGAAGGAAGACGAGGATTCTGAAAGGGATAGATGAGTAGGATATACATTCCAGGCATGGGGAGTGGCCTGCATAGATGCATAAAGCCAGGAAATGACACGTCAAGTTAAGGGAATTTCTTTCAGGAGTCCAGTTTGGCTGGAACGCGGAGCATTTGAAAAGAAATAATGTGAACTCTGGCTAGAAAGGTAGTCTGGAGTCTGACGGTGGAAGGCTTTAAATTCTAGGCTAAGGAACATTGTATTTTATCTTCTGTGCAATAGATGCTGAAGTTTTTGGGCAAAGGAGTGACATCGTCTAGGAAGATTATTTTGGTCATTGTAAGGGGAGAGATTGGAATCAGACACCAGTGAGAGGATTATTCTTATAGTCCAGGCTAAAGGTGATGAAGGCCTGAACAAGGATGGAGGAGAGATGTGGAGGTAGAATCAACAGGATTTGCTTACTGATTGTATATGATAGGTGAAGGAGAGGGAAGAGTAAAAAATGCCTCTGAGGTTCTGAGTCTGGGTGACTAGGAAGGTTTCCTTCCATATTCTTCCTTGTCCCTTGACGTCAGCACCATCGGGGTCCATCCTAATCTTTTATTTTTGTTACTGTGTATACTGTGCAGTTAGGAGAGACAATTCAATGCCAGTTCTCCTTCCCTTTTTACCTGTCTGCGTTATTCTGGGAAACCAAAGCCCTGGTACACTAGTGCACAGAAAGAGCCTGCTTCAGAGACAATTAAACAGCTAAATATTCATTGGAGTTTTTTTCTCCTCTCCCTCATCTCTTCTTAAGAGAAAAGCTGAGATTTAATTGATGACACCGTAACAAACCCACTGGAACCTTGTTCTAACACTAATCTGTGTGAGGCAGGTCCGTCTTGCATCCCATCCAAAGGGTTTAGTACCTAAACAATTCATTATATATTTCTCTTTAAGGTAGCCAAATGACATGGACCCTAAAGACCTTGCCATCATCAGATTCTAGGGTAGTTGTAAAATTTAGATTTTAGATTTAGAACTAAAAAAGCCATTAGAGGTTATTTTATTTGACTCCCTCATTTTACACATGAAGAAACTGAGGCCTGTGAAGATTAGCAACTTGTCCAAGGAACATAGTTAATGTGAGATGGAGGTAGTATTTGAACTCAAGTCCTCTGACACCAGATCCCGTGCTCTTTCCATCCATCTGGTTCTATAGATCAATTCTCATTGTAAAGGAGAAACCTAAACAGTAGAGCAAAACCTAATAGTAGAGGAGTATTTGTAATCCAGGCTTTCCTAAAGACTTAGCCTAATGTCGCTTTCTGTGTGGGGACGGAACCTACTGTTTTGACACAAAAATTCATGGAGCAAGATAGTGTTCACCCCATCATATTAGAGGAAGTCATTTTAAGTCATTAGAGGAGGTCATTTAACAAAGACCTTTAAAAACCTCTATTTTATTTGCATTTTCTCTCATTTTTTTCCTAAGCAGAAAAGCAGTTTCTCTCTCTCTACCTATTTTAGAGCATGTATCCTCTGCCTGTAAATAGTTCAAGAACAAGGAAAAATCAAGATTCTATGGAAAGTTTCTAGGTTTTGTGAAATTTGTTTTCCCAAGGTTCAAACTTTCCACTTTGGCAATGCCATGCTCATTCCCTAATTCCCTTCTAAAGCTAATTATCCTTGGCACTTTTGAAGCATCGCTTTGTACCTCCAGGCAGCTAGTTAGTGGTGCAGTGGTTAGAGTGCTGTGCCTGGAGGCAGGGAGACCTAAGTTTGTATTCGGCCTCAGACACTTGCTAGCTATGTTGCTTAACTCACAGCTTTGCTTCAGGCTGCCTCAGTGTCCTCAGCTGTAAAATGGAGATAATAGCAACATCCACCTGCCTATTTCTGAGAGTCGTTGTGTGGATAAAATGAGACAGCACTCATAAAATGCTTCTCAGATCTTAAAGTGCTCTATGTAAATGCTAGCTGTTATTATCAAAGAACTGCTTAGATTAAATCCCTGGAAGATCACCTACACTGAAGGGCAAACAATATCATGATTCTGTCTCAAGGGACTGGAACAATGACCATCTTTTCTCTTTTTCGTAGATATTCTCCTTTCCCTCACATATAATGCCTGTTTGAAAAAGATGTGATGGTTCTAATATAATCTTAGGTTACATTGAATTGAGATGTATAGTTCAGAATCAGATGATTTGGGTGCCTTGTTCAGACCATATCTGTGTCCATTTCTGGGGACCAGAGTTTGGGAAGGACATTGACAAACTGGGGAGTAGCCAGGAGAGTGAAACCATACCATACAGTGATCTTCTGAAAGAACTGGGGGTATTTAGTTTATAGAAAACAAGGGAAGATGAGGGACGTAATTGCTTGTTGAAATATATGGGAATGAGGGATTTGATTTGTTCTTCTTATAACAGTTAGAGCTGTCCAAAATATAGTAGGGTATCTTGGGAAGTAATAATCACTGACATTTTAATAGAACTTTTTAATAGTTTTTGTAGAACTTTAAAGTTTCTAATACATAACTGCATACATATCCAATTTTGTCTTTAAATGACATATCTCATTTGGGGATCATAGCAGCCCTGTGAAGTAGGTACTACAATATTGTTACCTTCATGTGATAAATGAGGAAACTGAGGCTCAGAAAGGTTTATTTTTCACTCTGCTTCCAGTGCTATATGATTTCCCCCTCACTGGAAGTATTCAAATTGAAAATAGATGGTTGCTTGTTAGGGATGTTGTAGACATATTCTTATTTGGGTTGGAGTTAAACTAGGTAATCATCAAAGTCCCTTCCATCTAGATTATTCAGTCAGTCATTCAGTCAATAAATATTTATTAAGTACTTACTAGGTACCATAAATGCTGAGAATACAAAGAAAGGCAAATGACTCTTCCTGTTCTCTCAGAGAGCTCATAGTCTCGTAAGAGAGACAACATGCGAATGACTGTATACAAAAATGCTGTATACAGGATAAATTGGAAATAATCAATAGAGGGAAGGCACTAAAATTAAGGAGGGTTGGGAAAGTATTCTTGTAGAGGGGTAAAAAGCTGGGACTTCAGGGAAGCTCAGGAAGCCATGAGGCAAATATGAGGATGGAAAATCTTTAAATATGGGGGAATAGCCCGTTGAAGTGCCCAGAATTGGGAGATGGAGTTCTTATTCGAGGGAAAGGGTTGAGATGAGTGTCACTAGGTTGCAGAGTATGTGGACAGAGGTGGCGGTAGAAGGGGGAGAATTGTAAAGTATAATAAGACTGGAGAGGTGGCGGGAGTCAGGTTACAAAGGCAGGCCAAACAGGGGATTTTATATTTGATCCTGGAGGTGATAGGGAGCCCTGTAGTTTATTGAATAGAGGGATGACATGGTTGGAGATGGACTTCAGGAAGATCAGTTCGATAGCTTAGAGAAAGATGGACTGGAGTTTGAGGAGACTTATGCTAGGGAGAACAGCTAGCAGGCTATTGCGTATTTTCATTTAGAAGTACTTATCATTTTATCATTGAAAGTATTTTATAACATCATTTTAAATTATTTTGATATTTGCTACATAATCACTACTCCAGAGTTGAATTAAGGGTAGGAAGCAAATGGAATTTAAAGATTGGGGAATTTGTTTTCTTGGTGACAGAATTTAAAATATGCTCCGTGTATACATAGAATAAGTGAGCCTGTCAGATTAAAGAGTAATGATAATAAATAAGGATTCTCACATTAAGGTTTACAAAGTGCTTTTTATTACAAAAATCTTGTCAAGTTGATGACCCAAACATTATTCTCATTTTACAGAGAAAGAAATTGAAATTCAGAGAGGTCCAAATGAAAGTAAGCTTTGGAGCTGGGCTTCACCAGCTCTCCTGGATCAAGGACCAGGCTCCTTCCCCCTGTATCGCCCTCCTGGGTGATTCTGCTTTAAGCAGAAGCAGGCCCATTAAGGGAGTTCTTGGTTGCTCTCAGTGTTTATTGTTGACAGGAGAAATAAAGGAACAAAGACCAGCAACTTCTAATGCCATAAGCTGAGTTGTTTACATTTAGTCTGTACTCCTCACATTCCCTGCATAGAATTATGAGGGCAGCAAAAAGCAGATGCAGCCCATGATAATAATCACACTAGTAAGAAATACATTAGGCTAGAGAAAAAAAATGTCCTTTTCTTCTCCGTTGTAGCTTATAGGGTTGCAAATCTACACATCCTCACAGAAATTAAAAACTTTGCTCAGAGAAGTGTGTGAAGAAGGATGTTTATTAATGCCAAGTAACTTTGACTATGCCACATGTAAACTTGGGTTACACAAGCTTTATCATCTCCTCTCAGTGAAGAAAGTGAATAGATTGTGCATTAAGAATTGTCCTTAGAAAGGAACCCATATCTCACTGAATGGAGAGGGAGGTTTCTCCCAGACACGTTTTACATGAAAAAAGTCATCTTCTCAATTGATCCTTATCCCTGTAGATAGATGGAATAAATAAAAAGATATATTATATCTTATACCTATCATTTCTATAAGAGAAGAATGAGTGTTTGCTTCTATAACCTAGTGAGAAGTTTTGTATTAAATAACTGAAGTGTAATAAGAGAAGGGGGCAGCTAAATGGTACAGTGGGTGGAGTTTGGGGCCTGGAGCCAGGAAGACTTATTTTCCTGAGTTCAAATCTGGTCTCAGACACTGAGTAGATGTGTGACCCTGGGGAAGTCACTTAACCCTGTTTGCCTCAGTTTCCTCATCTGTAAAATGAGCTGCAAAAGGGAATGGCAAACCACTGCAGTATCTTTGCCAAGAAAACTCCAAAAGGGGTAATGAAGAATCAGACATAACTGAAAAATGACTGAACAACAAGAAAAGAGCCCACTTTCTTTTTTCTCTCTGTTAGGACCTATTTTTAAAAGCTATCATTTGCCTATTTGATTTCATTTTTTACCCAGTTAAAGAAACATAAAATATCATGGTAAAGGACAAATACTAGACTGTATGTCATTATTTCTGATTGGTTGTTCTGTGTAGAAAATCCTTGGAGCTAGTGTGAGCTCTGAGTATCAGGAGAACATTTGGCTTTGGGATTTGAATCTCTACAATTTAACTTCCTGCAGGAAGAGTCATAACTAAGAGATTCATACTCTTTTTTTAAGTATGATACCCTAGGGGAAGACAAGGCCAATAGGCAGCTAATCTATCTTTGAAAGCAATTCTTTATTTTTTTAAAAAAAGTTTGCCTTTACATCTTTGCACTCAGGGATGAAGGAAAAGTCTCATTTTAGCATCAGTAATAACTCTGAAGTTCAGAAAGCTAGTAGTGGTCCATGAGATTCTTTTGGTCTATGACGGTAAAAAAGAAGGAAGGGGAAAAAAATATCATTCTTTAATGTTCAGTTCTAACCATGATGTCTCTTTGTTGTTTCAGTGCTTCCTCCTGTGCTCGTACCAAGACACAGTGAGTTTAACCCCCAGCTCAGCCTTCTGGCCAAATTTCGAAATGCTTCCCTGCACAGTGAGCCCCTGATGCCACACAATGCTACCTATCCTGAGTCTTTTCAGCAGCCCGCAGGCTCTACCTACTCATCGTCACCCAGCCACATGTTCTTGCCATCTCCCAGCACTGTAAGCTACCCTCATTCCCCAGGAAGTTCATCTGGGCCAGGGAGTCCATATCAACTCACAGGTGAGAAGTAAAAACCATAGTATACTGATGATGAAGAAATGTCCCAAGATAATTGCTGGGAAGAGGGAATTAAAAGCTGTTAGATTATAGGATTATGTACTTATAAGGGCTCATAAGTCATATGATCATATATTTAGAGATAGAAGGGAACTTAGAAGTTCTTTTGCCTAACACCAGAAAGGTCAAGTAATTTGCTGAAGGTCACACAGGGAATTTGAGGTAGTCAGGAGTCAAACCTAGTTTGATTCTAAATATATTTAATGAGAATTCTACTAATATATGACAACATCCCTAGGGATTTTGGTATTTCATAGCCCAGTGATTTTAAAATAAGAGCATATGGCAAGAGGTAAATAGTCCCTTCATGAAATCAGGAGCAAAATGGTAAACATGGAATCTAGATTATGAATGATCTTAACATTTTTCCATGCTTTTTTAAACCATTCCAAGGTTTCTTCCTGTCTATATAAATTACTTGAATTAGTTTGGGATTATAAGACTCAGAGATATAGCTTAGGTCATCATATATAGCCAAGAGTATAGTTTCTGTTGATGTAAGATCAGGAAATGAGTTAATGATATTTGGGAAGATAAGACATCTTTCATGTGCACCAGTGTGCAAAAAGCAGGAGTGTAGCATAACTGAAGTGATATTTTAATTATACGAATGGAAGAAATTATCCATGCTAAAGCAGATGCAAGACAAGGCAAGGCAAAAAGCATTTATTAAGCACTTACTGTGTGTGAGACACATAGTAAGCTCTGGGAGTACAAAGTCAAATAAAAGATAGTTCCTGCCCTCATGTCACTTATATTCTAGGGAGGAGACAACACATAAAAGAGAGTTGGAAAGCAGAAGCTGGGGAGGAGGCACCTATGTGGGGCCATGGCAGTGGAGTTGGAAGAGTCAGAAGTGCAGCCAGGAGGGGAATGAAATAGCTCATTGAAGTATAGTACCCTTGTATTCTGTCTTGATCAGCCCCCATCCGGAGCTCAGTTCTAGACCTCTCATTGACAAGGAAGAATGATAACACATTGGAGCTTGTCCAGAGGAGAGCAGCCAGGATGCTAAAGAGACTGACAACCACATCATATAAAGATTGTTGAAGGAACTTTGAATTTTTAATATAATTAATATTCTTTTCCTCTTCTGTAGGAGATGTCTTAGTAGAGGAGCATAGTGTTCTTTAGCCATGAAGGGCTATCATGTAGGAAAAAACATGATTTTTTTTTTTAACAATTTAGAGATGCAATATGACATAGTAGAAAGAGTACTGGATTTGGATCAGGAAGGACCTAGGTTCAAAGCCCAGCTTATTAGCTATGTGAAATATCACCTTACTAGCTGGGTGCCTTTAGACAAGTCACTTAACCTCTCTGTGCCTCAGTTTCTTCATCTATACAATGGGGATAATAATACATTTGCATCTCACTAGTATGTGAAATCTTCTATATGTGTTTTCTCTCCATTTTTAGAAGGTGAGCTCCTTGGGAGCAGGGGCCATCTTTCTTTTCTCTTTGTATCCCCAGTGTTAGTACAATGCTTTGCAGAGTAAGCACTTAATACATACTTTTTCATTCATTTATACCTTACAGAGTTGTTGTGAGATTCAAATAAAGCCATGTGCTTAAAACATTTTTAAGCCCTTAACGTTCTTTTCTTTCTTTTTTAGAAGTGTCTGGCCAATTTGGATGTTTTCATTAATACTTTATTTTCCCCCAATTATATGTAAAAACAATTTTTGACATTTATTTTTCAAAATTTTGAGTTCCAAATTCTGTCCCTCCCTCCTTTACCTCCCCTCTCATTGAGGAGGCAAGTAATTTGATATAGGTTATATATATGCAGTCATGCAAAACATTTTTCCATATTAGTAATGTTGTGAAAGAAAATAGAGACTAAAAAAAACCAAGAAAAATAAAGTAAAAAAAAAGTATGCTTCGATCTGCATTCAGACTTCGGTTCTTTCTCTGGAGATGGATAGCATTTTTCATCATGAGTCCTTCAGAATTGTCTTGGACATTGTATTGCTGAGAATAGCTGAGTCATTAACAGTTCATCATAATACAGTACTGCTGTTGCTATGTACAATATTCTCCTGGTTCAGCTCATTTCACTTTTCATCAGTTTATGTAAGTCTTCCCAGGTTTTTCTGGGAGCATCCTGCTCATCATTTCTTATGGCACAACACTATTCCAGTACAATCATATACCACAACTTGTTCAGTCATTCCCCAACTGATGGCCAAACTCTCCATTTCCAGTTTTTGCCACCACAGAAAGAGCTGCTATAAATATTTTTGTACATATATGTTCTTGTCCTTTTACTTTTTCATTCATTCATTCATTCATGGTATTGCTGGGTCAAAGGGTATGCATGGTTTTATAGTCATTTGGGCATAGTTCCAATTTTCTCTTCAGAATGCTTGAATCAGTTCTCAACTATATCAGCAGTACATTAGTGCCCCAGTTTTCCCATATTCCCCTTCAACATTTGTCATTTTGCTTTTCTGTTATGTAAGGCAATCTGAGAGGTGTGAGGTGGTGCCTCAGAGTTGTTTTATTTTGCATTTCTCCAATCAATAGTGATTTAGAGCATTTTTTTTAATTGAAAAAAAATTTCCTCTTGGATCAAGCCCAATCTCTTCTTTTTGTATATATTTTTTGTATATATTTTATTTAATATTTTAGTTTTCA
Source organism: Trichosurus vulpecula (assembly GCF_011100635.1). Taxonomy (NCBI): domain Eukaryota; kingdom Metazoa; phylum Chordata; class Mammalia; order Diprotodontia; family Phalangeridae; genus Trichosurus; species Trichosurus vulpecula. Next base: position 90,253,584 of record NC_050574.1, on the reverse strand, counting down.
ACATTGATTTCCATGAGATTTTGAGTTACAAATTTTCTCCCCATTTCTACCCTCCCCCCCACCCCAAGATGGCATATATTCTGATTGTCTCGTTCCCCAGTCAGCCCTCCCCCCTTTCACCCCATTCCCCCCACCACCCCCTTTCCCCTTACTTTCTTGTAGGGCAGGATAGATTTCTATGCCCCATTCCCTATATATTTTGTTTCCCAGATGCATGCAAAAAAAATTTTTTTTAAAAATTTTTTAAATATCTGCTTTTAAAACTTTGCATTCAAACTCTCTCCCCTCTTCCCTTCCCACTCACCCTCCCTGGGAAGGCAAGCAATTCAACATAGATCACACATGTGGTCTATGCAAAACACTTCCACAATGCTCATGTTGTAAAAAGCTAACTATATTTCCTTCCATCCTATCCTGTCCCCCTTTATTCAATTTCCTCCCTTGACCCTGTCCCTTTTCAAATGTGTTTGTTTTTGATTACTTCCTCCCCCTATCTGCCCTCCCTTCTATCATTCCTCCCTTTTTTATCCCCTTCCCCTTACTTTCCTGTAGGGTAAGATACCCAGTTGAGTGTATATGTTATTCCCTCCTCAAGTTGATTCCAATGAGAGTAAGATTCACTCATTACCCCTCACCTGCACCCTCTTCCCTTCCAACAGAACTGTTTTTTCTTGCCACTTTTATGTGAGATAATTTACCCCATTCTAGCTCTCCCTTTCTCCCTCTCTCCATATATTCCTCTCTCACCCCTTAAATTTATTTCATTTTTTTTTTTAGATATCATCCTTTCATATTCAACTCACCCTGTGCCTTTGTCTATATATATGTATATTTCCTTCAACTACCCTAATGCTGAGAAGGGTCTCATGAATTACACATATCATCTTTCCATGTGGCAATGTAAACAAAACAGTTCAACTTTAGTTAGTCCCTTATGATTTCCCTTTCCTGTTTCCCTTTTCATGCTTATCTTGATTCTTGTATTTGAAAGTCAAATTTTCTGTTCAGGTGTGGTCTTTTCTTTTTCAAGAATGCTTGAAAGTCCTCTATTTTATGGAAAATCCAGATTTTGTCCTGGAGTATTATACTCAGCTTTGCAGGGCAGGTGATTCTTGGTTTTAATCTTAGCTCCTTTGACCTCTGGAATATCATATTCCAAGCCCTTCTATCCCTTAATCTAGAAGCTGCTAGATCTTGTGTTATTCTGATTGTTCTGTATTCCACAATACTTGAAATGTTTCTTTCTGACTGCTTGCAGTATTTTCTCCTTGACCTGGGCACTCTGGAATTTGGCGACAATATTCCTAGGAGTTTTCTTTTGGGGATCTTTTTCAAGAGGTGATCTGTGAATTCTTTCAATTTCTATTTTACCCTCTGGCTCTAGAATATCAAGGCAGTTTTCCTTGGTAATTTCTTGAAAGATGATATCTGGGCCCTTTTTTTGATCATGGCTTTCAGGTAGTCCAATAATTTTTAAATTATCTCTCCTGGATCTGTTTTCCAGGTCAGTGGTTTTTCCAATGAGATATTTCACATTGTCTTCCATTTTTTCATTCCTTTGGTTCTGTTTTATAATATCTTGATTTCTCATCAAGTCACTAGCTTCCACTTGCTCCAATCTAATTTTTAAGGTGGTATTTTCTTCAGTGGTCTTTTGGACCTCCTTTTCCATTTGGCTAATTCTGCCTTTCAAGGCATTCTTCTCATTGGCTTTTTGGAGCTCTTTTGACATTTGGGTTAGTCTATTCTTTAAGGTGTTACTTTCTTCAGTATTTTTTTGGGTCTCCTTTAGCAAGTCATTGACTTGTTTTTCATGGTTTTCTTGCATCACTCTCATTTCCCTTCCTGATTTTTCCTCTACTTCTCTAACTTCCTTTTCCAAATCCTTTTTGAGCTCTTCCATGGCCTGAGCCCAATTCATATCTTTCTTGGAGGCTTTTGATGTAGGCTCTTTGACTTTGTTGACTTCTTCTGGCTGTATGTTTGATCTTCTTTGTCACCAAAAAAGGAATCTAGAGTTTGAGTCTGAGTTCATTTTCACTGCCTGTTCATGTTCCCAGCCAACTACTTGACCCTTGAGCTTTTTGTCAGGATATGACTGCTTGTAGAGTAGAGAGTACTTTGTCCTAAGCTTTAGGGTCCAAGTAGTGCTGTTTTCAGAGCTACTTCTACTCCACTGTTACCCCAGGCTCTGTCACTGCAGTGCTCCTCCTCCCCCAAGAACCGCCAACCAGGACTGCAATTCAGATCCAAGCAGGGCACAGCAAGAGAATCTGCTTTTATGCCCACAAAGCGCTCCTTGCATGCCTGCTCTGGTCTGTTGCTAGATTCCTCCCACCATGTGAGCCAGGGACTAGGGAAGTTGCTGACGCTGGGCTCTGGAGGCAGCCTCAGGAGCTTCCTACTGCTGCTACCACCACTGCTGCACAGCCTCCTCTACCCCCAGAGCTGGTGGCCGGACTGCTCTGAACTCGATCCTGCATTTTCCCCCTAACCTACTGTTTGGCATTTGTGGGTTGAGAAGTCTGGTAACTGCCACGGCTCACTGTTTCATGGCCCCAAGGCCTGTTCTGGCTGGCTGACTCCAAGTCTGGTCTGTCCCGTTGCCGCCCATGCTGGGCTGCCCTCTGCTCTTAGCTACATGCGATAGACCCTTCACAGCGACCATCCAGGCTCTCCTGGGTTGGAAATCTGTTTCCCTCTGCTATTTCATGGGTTCCGCATTTCTAAAATTGTTCAGAGCCATTTTTTATAGGTGTTTGGAGGGATTTGGTGGGGAGTTTAAGCAAGTCCTTGCTTTCCTGCCACCATCTTGGATCTACCCCCGATTAAGAGCATTTTTAAAATGACTAATGATAGCTTTGATTTCTTCTTCTGAAAACTGCCTATTCATATCCTTTAATCATTTAGCAATTGGGGAATGGCTCTTATTTTTATAAATTTGACTCAGTTCTCTGTGGATTTGAGAAATGAAGCCTTTATCAGAGAAACTTGCTGTAAATTTTGTTTCAGTTATTATTAATGTATATTTCCTTCCATCCTATTTTCCCGGTTTAACCTACTCTCTTTCCTTTCACCCTGTCCATCCTCAGAAGTGTATTGCTTCTGATTTCTGCCTCCACCAATCTACTTTCCCTTCTATTACACTCTCCCCTTCTCTTATACCCTTTCCTTTCTGCTTTCCTGTAGGGTAAGATAGATTTCTGTACTCAACTTGAGTGTATATATGAATGTATGTGTATGTGAACCAGTTCCAATGAGAGTGAGGTTAAAGCACTCCTCCCTCCATCTCCATCTTCCTCTCTACTGCAAAAGCTTTCATGCCTCTTTTACGTGAGATAATTTATCCCATTATGCCTCTCCCTTCCCTCTTCTGTGAGGTCATTGTTCTTTCTTGCCCCTTAATATTATTTTTTTTAGATATCATCCCAACATATTCAACTAACATTTGGACCCTCTGTCCTTCTAACTGCCCTAATATAATGATAAAGTTCTTAGGAGTTACAAGTATCATCTCCCTATGTAAACAGTTTAACTTTATCGAATCCTTTATGATTTCTCTTCCCTGTTTATTCTTTTTTTGCCTCTCTTTTTTTTTTTTTTTTTTTATAAAATGAGAAGGCTGGACTTGACCTCAGAGGGCCCTTCTAGCTGAGGAAGGCCGGCTTTGGAAGCAAACCCTTTGGGGATAGAGAGGGGTGATTCTGTGTGTTCTTCCTTTCTCTCTTTCCTCCTTCCTTCCCTTTTCCCCTCCTTCTCTCCTTTCCTTTCTTCCTTTCTTTCTTCCTTCCTTTCTTTTTTGCTCATTTGCATATTTCCTGTAATGTGTGCTTTTTATTTTTTAATTTTTTTTATTTATTTAGTTTTCAGCATTGATTTTCACAAGAGTTTGAATTACAAATTTTCTCCACATTTATACCCTCCTCCCCACTCCAAGATGGCGTATATTCTGGTTGCGCTGTTCCCCAGTCAGCCTTCCCTTCTGTCACCCCACTCTCCTCCCATCCCCTTTTCCCTTCCTTTCTTGTAGGGCAAGATAGATTTCTACGCCCCATTGCCTGTGTATCTTATTTTCTAGTTGCATGCAAAAACTTTTTTTTTTGTTTTTGAACATCTGTTTTTAAAACTTTGAGTTCCAAATTCTCTCCCCCTTCCCTTCCCGCCCACTCTCCCTAATAAGTCAAGCAATTCAACATAGGCCACATGTGTATCATTATGTATAACCCTTCCACAATACTCAAGTTGTGAAAGACTAACTATATTTTGCTCCTTCCTAACTTATCCCCCTTTATTGAATTTTCTCCCTTGACCCTGTCCCTTTTCGAAAGGGTTTGTTTTTGATTACCTCCTCCCCCTATCTGCCCTCCCTTCTATCATCCCCCCTTTTTTATCTTCTTCCTCCTTCTTTCTTGTGGGGTAAGATACCCCCAGTTGAGTGTGTATGGTATTCCCTCCTCAGGTCAAATCCTATGAGAGCAAGATTCACTCATTCCCCCTCACCTGATCCCTCTTCCCTTCCTACATAACTGCTTTTTCTTACCACTTTTATGCGAGATAATTTACCCCATTCTATCTCTCCCTTTCTCCCTCTCTCAGTATATTCCTCTCTCATCCCTTAATTTGATTTTATTTCTTTTAGATATCTTCCCTTCATCTTCAACTCACCCTGTGCCCCTCTCTCTCTCTCTCTCTCTCTCTCTCTCTGTATATATATATATATATATATATATATATATATATATATATATGTATATACACACATACATATATACATACATACACACTCACATATACATATACATATACATATATATATATATATATATATATATATATATATATATATATATATACACACACACACATATTCCCTTCAGCTACCCTAATACTGAGGTCTCATGAATCATGCACATCATCTTTCCGTGTAGGAATGTAAACAAAACAGTTCAACTTTAGTAAGTCCCTTGCAATTTCTTTTTCTTGTTCTTTTTCTTGATTACCTTTTCATGCTTCTCTTGATTCTTGTGTTTGAAAGTCAAATTTTCTATTCAGCTCTGGTCTTTTCACTGAGAAAGCTTGAAAGTCCTCTATTTTATTAAAAGTCCATATTTTGCCTTGGAGCATGATACTCAGTTTTGCTGGGTAGGTGATTCTAGGTTTTAATCCTAGCTCCATTGACCTCCGGAATATCATATTCCAAGCCCTTTGATCTCTTAATGTAGAAGCTGCTAGATCTTGGGTTATTCTGATTGTGTTTCCACAGTACTCAAATTGTTTCTTTCTGGCTACTTGTTGTATTTTCTCCTTGATCTGGGAGCTCTGGAATTTGGCGACAATATTCCTAGGAGATTTCTTTTTGGGATCTATTTGAGGAGGCGATTGGTAGATTCTTTCAATTTCTATTTTGCCCTGTGGCTCTAGAATATCAAGGCAGTTCTCCTTGATAATTTCTTGAAAGAGGATATCTAGGTTCTTTTTTTGATCATGGCTTTCAGGTGGTCTAGTAATTTTTAAATGATCTCTCCTGGATCCATTTTCCAGGTCAGTGGTTTTTCCAATGAGATATTTTACGTTGTCTTCCATTTTTTCATTCCTTTGGTTCTGTTTTATAATATCTTGATTTCTCATCAAGTCACTAGCTTCCACTTGCTCCAGTCTAATTTTTAAGGTGGTATTTTCTTCAGTGGTCTTTTGGACCTCCTTTTCCATTTGGCTAATTCTGCCTTTCAAGGCATTCTTCTCATTGGCTTTTTGGAGCTCTTTTGCCATTTGAGTTAGTCTATTTTTTAAGGTGTTGTTTTCTTCAGTATATTTTTCAGTATTTTTTTGGGTCTCCTTTGGCAAGTCATTGACTTGTTTTTCATGGTTTTCTCTCATCCTTCTCATTTCCCTTCCCAATTTTTCCTCTACTTCTCTAGCTTGCTTGTCCAAATCCTTTTGAGCTCTTCCATGGCCTGAGACCAGTTCATGTTTTTCTTGGAGGCTTTTGTTGTAGGCTCTTTGACTTTGTTGACTTCTTCTGGCTGTATGTTTTGGTCTTCTTTGTCACCAAAGAAAGATTCCAGACTCTGAGACTGAATCTGGGTGTGTTTTTGCTGCCTGGCCATATTCCCAGCCAACTAACTTGACCCTTGAGTTTTTCGGCAGGGTATGACTGCTTGTAGAGTTAAGAGATCTATGGTCCAAGCCTAGGGGGAGGCGCCAGCTCTGCCACACAAGCACTCCTCCTTCCCCAAGAACCCCTAACCCGGACTGGACTTAGATCTTCAGCAGGCTCTGCACTCCTGCTCTGATCTGCCACTTAAGTCCTCCCACCAGGTGGGCCTGGGGCCAGAAGCAACTGCAACTGTAGTTCTGTAGCTGCCCCATCTCCTCTGCCCCCGGGGCGGTGGCCGAACCACGAACTCTTTTGTAAACTCTGTCCCCAGAAGCTTTTCCCACTAACCTTCTCTGTTGTCTTTGGTGTTTGTGGGTTGAGAAGTCTGGTAACTGCTGCAGCTCACTGATTCAGGGTGCTAGGGCCTGCTCCGCCTGGCTCCTGGTCTGGTTGGTCTGTGCCGCCCACGCTGGGCTCTGCTCCGCTCTACTGAGCTCCCAGCTCTGTGCGGGATAGACCTCACCCACAGACCATCCAGGTTGTCCTGGGCTGGAGTCCTGCTTCCCTCCGGTATTTTCTGGGTTCTGCTTTTACTTCTCTTTCAAAGTCCAATTTTCTGTTCTTTTCATCAGGAATGCTTGAAAGTCCTCTATTTCATTGAATATTTCACTTTTACTCCTAAAGGATTATACTCAGTTTTTCTGGATAGATGACTGTTGGTTGTGATCCTAGTTCTTTTGCCCTCTGGAATATCATATTCCAAGCCCTCCTATCTTTTAATGTAGAATGTGCTAAATCTTGTGTTATCTTGACTGTGGCTTCATGAGCTTTCCAAATCTCTTTTATCTCCTGTCTCCCCACTAGAATGTAAGTTCCACAAGGGCTGGAACTGTCTTTTTCTTTGAATTTGTACCCCCAGAGCTTACTATGTGCCTGCCTGCCTTTTCTTCATCTGTAAAATGGGAATATTAATAGCACTTATATCTCTTCACAGTGATGATTAAAGAAGATAATATTTGTAAAGCTCTCTAATAAGTGCTAACTGTTACTATTTTATTGGATTACTCATATAAAAACTACTTAAAGCAGTTTATATGTTGACCTGGCTTTGGTTAAATTAATGGGCTTGACTTCTTTCTTTTCCTTTCCGGTGGTGAATCATCACTTAACTACCTTCTTTTAAGCTTATTTAGAGATCATCCCTCTATAGTTTCTTGAAAAAGTAAATATCTATTGTTTTCTCACCTCAAAACAAACTTCTTTTCTTTGGATGATATGGAGCCAAATAGAGTTAGAATTATATAATTTTTAAAGCCAGGAGGGATCTTAGAGATCATCTAGTCTCTAACCCCCTTATTTTACAGATAGGGAAACTGAGACCAGAAAGGGTAAGTGACTTGGCCAGAGTCACAGAGCTGCAAGTCTAGATTACATGTTTTCTAACCTTATGGCTACTGCTTTCATCCCTGTATCACATTAGAATCAATAGCCAGGTAGTCAGTCAGTCAGCAAGCATTTATTGTCAGACATGGTAGCTCATGTCTGTAATCCCTGTTGTTGGGGTGGATGAAGTTGGACAGTAGTCTGCTGGTAAATGTTTACTAACTGGCTCTCTGGGAAAAAAATATGCCTATGGTGTACTTTTTGTACATTTTCATCATCACTTTCTTCAGTCCAAATAATCAAGAAAACAATCAATCAAACCCAGATTTGCAGCTTTTGCCCATTTCAAAGGTGTAAATGCTCACATTGAAAATTTAACAATTGACAGTCCTGAGGCAGGTCAAGCTTGGCTCCTGCTTGGGTGGATTGCTGAGCTTCAGGAGGACTAAAGCCAGTCAGGTTTCTGTACTAAATCTGGTACCAGTATGATGAGCAGCAAGAACATAGGGCCACCAGGCAAGATAGGCCAAACTGGTCCAGTTCAGAAAAATAGAGCAGGTCAAGCTTCTATGCCAATTTATATTGGTAAAAAAAAACCCAAAATGTGAGAAAACTTCCAAAATAGGTTATGAAGAGTGACCAACAACATTAGAATGTAAACTTTCCCTTGAGGGCTGGGACTGTCTTTCTTTTTGCTTGCATAGATATCCCCAGCACTTAGCATAGTATCTGCCACAAAGTGCCTACCTAACAAATGCTTGTTAACTGAGCACTGGAGATGCATAGAATAACAATCAACAAGCTCTTTCCTTGCTCCTTTTTTGTTACACCTTTGACTTGGGCATTTTTCCTCCAACCCAAGGAAGGCTTCAGTTCAGCTCAGTTCAGCAGGTTTTGACAAGCCTGCTATGTATCTAATGCCACTAGGTGCCATTGTCAAAAGACTTTTATCTATGTTTCAAATATGGAGAGAGTTAGGAGGGATTTCTCTTCTCTCATTCTATATGCATCTTTATGTCACTCCCTACAGTATCTTTGGGGATGGTGGCCTTTACATGTATTTGGGTAAAGAGAACTCACCCTTGCATCTCAGTCACTGCTCTTCTGTCCACAAGACACAATCATATTCCAGAGAGAGGAAAAGTAGTATAAAGAAATAGTCATTTATCTTTGAGTCAGAAGATCTGGCTTCAAGACCACCTCTGATTCTACCATAAGTATGACTCTAGGCAGATCGTTAACTAATATTCTATTTTTTCCGATTAATTTTATTTATTTAGTATTTTGTTTTTCCCATTACGTGTAAAAATAATTTTTAACATTCATTTTTTAAGCTTTTGAGTTCCAAATTCTCTCTGTTCCTCCCTCCCCACCCCATTGAGAAGGCAGGCAATTCAATATAAGTTATATATGTGTAGTCATGCAAAACATATCCATAAGAATCACGTTGTAAAAGAAAACATAAACAAAAAGAAACCGCAAGAAAAACAAAGAAAGTTAAAAAAAGTATGCTTCAGTCTGTATTAAGACACCATCAGCTCCTTCTCTGGGGGTGGATGACATTTTTCATCCTAAGTCCTTCAGAGTTGTCTTGGATTGTTATATTGCTGAGAATAGTGAAGTAACTCACAGCTGATCATCTTACAATATTGCTGTTACTTTGTACACAGTACATTTCACTTTGCATCAGCTCATGCAAATCTTTCCAGGCTTTTCTGAGAGCATCCTGAGCACATCATTTCTTACAGTACAATGTTATTCCATCATAATCATATGCCACAACTTGTTCAACCATTCCCCAATTGATAGGCATCCCCTAAATTTCTAATTCTTTACCCCCCAGAAAAGAGCTGCTATAAATATTTTTGTACATATAAGTACTTCTCTCTTTTGTTTTTTAGCTCTTTTGGGATACAGACTTAGTAGTGGTATTGCTAGGTCAAAGGGTATGCCTGGATTTATAACCCTTTGGGCATAGTTCCAAATTGTTCTACAGAACGGCTGAATCAGTTCACAACTCCACCAACAGTGCATTAATGTCTCATTTTTCCCATATCCCCTCCAACAGTTGTCATTTACCTTTTCTGTCCTATTAGACAATCCAATAGGTATTAGGTAGTACCTCAGAATTGTTTTGCATTTCTCCAATCAATAGTGAGTTTGAATATTTTTTCATATGGTCATAGATAGCTTTAATGACTTCATCTGAAAACTATTATATCATTTGATCATTCCTCAGTTGGGCAATGGCTCTTATTTTTATAAATTTGACTCAGTTCTCTATATGTTTGAGTAATGACTTGTTGCACAATTTTTTTTCACAGTTACTATTGCTAACCCTCCATCCTATTCTCCCCTCCTACCCCCATAAATTCTGTTCTCTCTCCTTTCATTCTGTCCCTCCTCAAAAGTCTTGCTTCTGACTACCCCATCCCCCAATCTTCCCTCCCTTCTATCACTGCCCCCCTTCTTTTATCCTCTTCCCTCCCTACTTTGCCATTGACTATTATTCTAGCCGAATCTCTGTGTTTCCCTGGGGCATATGAACAGCAGAACAGCCTGGCAGACATTCTACTACTGACAGCTGGCTGTCCAAAAACACAAAAGAGACGTTCATCCAAAAGTGTAGCTTTCTTCTTACACAGTCAGTTAGGCAGCAGATTTTTACCCTGTCTTGTCATTGAGGTAAACTACATTTTTTGTGCTATCAAACTTAGATTTGAAAAGACAGTCATGAAGTAGTCATCATCCTTTGACCATTCCTGGAGCCAGGGGAAAGCGAACCAGTCCTTTACCAGGAATCCAAGAGTAGCAGGTCTCTTTTCCCATCCCTCTTGGCAATGCTGAGCATCATCTTCAGTATCAGTTCTTTTCCCTCCTGCAGTGACACTGCCTAGGGGGTTACAGGGTTTAGCTGCAAAGGAGCGGGGAGAGCAGTCTGTCCTTAAGGAACTGGTTGATTTGATGATTTTCTTTTTTATTGCTTTTTTTTCTTTAGTTGATACACCACCCCCACCTTATCATGCCACAGAAACACCAGGGAGCCACAATGGACGACCTCTAGATGCCACAGCTGACAGCCATTTAGTGCTATCATTGCCTAATGGAGGTAAATTTGTGGATGAAGCACTAAACACTGATACTTCTGAGTAGTGATTCTTACTGTCCTCTCCCCTATTTCCCTCTAAAAGTGAAGAAATGTTATTTAACCTGTGATTCCATTGTGCACTGCTATGACATCTTAACTTCTATTTGATAGTCTCTCCAAACCAGAGCAAGAAGTGGTTTTCTTGCCCCCTTGGCTCTTGGAATAAGTTAATCATTCATTTTAACTTTTGTGCTTTTAAGTTCATCATTTTTAATATTTATACAGTGGCAGGTGTCAATGTGCTACTGTAAGTTTTTTTTTACTAATTTTTACTAATAATTATTCAGGTTCAAATATGTATCCTTTAAACACGTCCACAGATTTATTTATTCAAGCATCACTTCTCTTTAGGTAGCAAATGTATTCTTGGAAAATTTAATGGAAACCTTTTTTTCCCCCTATACTTCTGAAGTTCCTTTCAGATCTAAAATTGTAGGATTCCCATGAAACTTAATGATTTTAAATGTTCTCATGGTGGGAAAGCTCAGTGAGATAGTGAGATGAGCATTTTTAGGCTTAGAGTTGGAAGACTGGGTTTTGAGCCTTGACACTGCCATTTGTTAGTAATGTGACCCAGTGTAAATGACTTTTCTTTTAGCCAGCTCTCAGTTTCCACATCTGTAAAATAAGGTCCTTGGACTAGATGGTTGCTAAGATCTCTTCCAGAATTTTGTAATTCTATGATTTTCGGGTGACTCACAGACTCAGAGTTGGAAGGCACTACAGATGTCTTTTACTCTGAGATATGAATTCTTTTCACAAGTGGTCATCCAGACACTGTTTGAAAACCTTAGGTAATTATGGGCTCCTGGGGCAGCTGATTCCACTTTGGGGCAGCTCCAATTGTTAGGAAGTTTTTCTCAGATTAAATAAAAACATCTTTCTCTCTGTAGTTTCCAACCATTGGTCCAGATCCTGCCTTCTGAGAACAACTTATTACCTAAAAGCAAGAGTTCTTAACCTTGGGTTCACAGCCCTCTGAGAAGTCCATGGATAAATGTCATGGAGTCTGTGAATGGGAGTAGGAAAAAAAATTTTCATATATATTTTTATTAACCTTTGGTTTCCTTTGTAAGCCTAAGGCTAGTTGACCTTGAAGGTACCTTTCAGCCTAAAATTTTAAGAAAGCGCTTTCCTTTGAAGTCACTAATGGCCTTAGCTGATTAAATACTGTACATGAGGCAAAAAGGAGAATGAAAACCTATGCTAGTGAGGACAGTTTTTCTTGTATATTTATTCATTCCAGGGTAGATTTTCAGATGTTTTTATCAAAATTCATCCATCCATTCTAGGCTCTTGTTTGGGAAATGGTATATTGCCCATCATTGCTTCCTGTTAAGCATTCATTCATTTCCTTACTGACACTATAAATCTATAGGAGGGCACTTGTTTTAAGTCATATATCTTCTGTAGAGGGGAGTGACTTGCCCTGGTACCCTAACATACAGTTTGGTCTGGTCTTCCCCTCCCTTTGTAACTACTCGTGCATATTTGTAAGACTCTTAGCCAGAGCCAGGAATGCAGTCTATGGGACACAACAAAGCTCTTTGGCTCATAGAGGAGATTAAAGCATGAGCTTTTTAGAATGGGGCCCTAATCAGCTAACTAGCTGCAAATCATCATTTACCACTGAAAACTCCAGAAAAATGATAGGTTTGAGAGAAGAATTTAATAGGAGCATCTGTCATGTGGCCTACTTGCTACCGAAAGGGTTGACTCACTGGGTCCTGGAATATAAGGCCCAGGTAAAGACTTATTTACCACAGTGATATGTAACCTGATTTCTTTTCCTTTAGACTTTCGACCTGTTTGTTATGAAGAGCCTCAGCACTGGTGTTCTGTTGCCTACTATGAACTCAACAACCGAGTGGGGGAGACTTTTCAGGCTTCTTCTAGAAGTGTCCTCATAGATGGATTTACAGATCCTTCCAATAACAGGAACAGGTTCTGTCTTGGACTTCTTTCTAATGTAAACAGAAACTCAACAATAGAAAATACTCGGAGACATATAGGAAAGGGTAAGAACAAGTATCTATATCCTTGTAAGTGTGAACTTGGGAATAGATAGAGATACCATCCATATATCATCAGAATAACATAACGGAGAACTCACAGGGCTGGTAACCCCAGTGAATGAAGTTCTAGGCTTGGCTCCACAATTTATGAACTGTTTGACCTTGGACAAGTCACAATTTCTGTCACTGTTATATCTATGAAATAGGTAAAATAATATTTTCCCTTAATTTATCTCATTGAGGTGTGGTGGGGACAAATGAGATGCCACCTGTGAGAGCATGCTCAGTCATTATAATAAATGTTCTAAACAAGTACTAGGTCATTATTCAGACTTATTAAAAGGGATTTCTGAGGTGACTTCTGAAGCAAAGGCTTCTCTGGATTATGGCCGCTTAAGAGCAGCTGTTTTTTTTTCAGCTACTAACTTGAAAAACATTAAATGTAATCTAGTTATTAACCAATGCTTTATTTATGCTTTCTTTAGTAGATCAATGGCATCATAACTAGGCTGGGGACCTTATTGCGATATGGTACTTCTTTGAATTTCACAGTTAATAGGCTGATTGGCCATCAGGACTAAGCTCATTCTCTAGTAAGGAGAATGTTCTTTCTTTGTAAAAATTTAGGGGTGAGGTGGCAAAACTTTGCATAGCCTTCTCTGTGAAAATGGCAGCATTTAATGACCCTTTAGGCCTCTGCTAAGGCTACAGAGGGAAAACGAAGCAAAACTTATGCTTGTAAATTTGTCTTTAGCTGTTACCTTCATACAACAGGAACTAGCTAGGGCAAACTAGTGAGAGTGATACCCATTCTCCATAGGATTCAAGATCTCAAACAAATTAGAAAACTAGTAGTCTTGAAGTCAGTCAGTCAGCAGCATTTATTAAGCACCTACTTTGTGCCAGACACTCTGCACTGGAGATACAAAGAAAGACAAAAAAAAACTACAACTTGCTTTCAAGCTGCTTACAGTCTAATGGGGGGAGACAACATGCAAATCAGAACCTGGGAGAGGCTCACGCATAGTGGATAGAGAGCAGCCAGCCTTGGAGTCAAGAAATTCTTCCTTTGACTTGTACTGGCTCTGAGGTCTAGGGTTAGGGACTTAATCTCTCAGGGCCTCAGGCAATATTCTGTAAGGCTCTGAGTTGCAGAATGGTTGGATTTGCTTTGGCAAAGGCAAGTACCTTATGAAGTCACAGGCTCAGACCAAATTTCTGCATTCACACCAACCTTACAAGATAGTTTTCTGATCTTTCTTTAAAATCTCTTGAAGACCCACCTCCCCTCCCCCACCCAATCTCATTTGGTAATGTAATCAGTGTTCTTCCTAATACATTATTTAAATTCCTTTTTTTCTAGATACACCATATAAGCCATTGGTTAGGAGCAGGTTAAGTTCATTAAGTCCACTAAAGAAAAAACACTCAGTGGCTCTTTAGGTTAATTGAGTTGTCGCCAAGGAATCCTTCATATAGAGATGTAATAATGATATAAATAGTGTTTTAAGGTTTACAAAGCAGTTATCTCAGCTGATCCTCACAACAATCTTGTGAAGTAAGTGCTATTATCTTCATTTTCTCCATCCCTACTTTACTGGGGCAGGCAGGGATTAAGTGATTTATCTAGGGTCACACACAGTTACTGAGTGTCTGAGACAGGCTCCTACTGATTCCAACAGTCCCTCCACTGCACCTATCAGTAGAATATCACCGGGAATTGTTTTTCCATTAGTGGTAGTGGATTCATGCTGATTCATCTGCATTCCTTTACTTAACCTTGTGATCAAGGGCACGCATTTTCAAAGTAGCTGGCTAGACTTAAGGTTGTAGCCCATAAGCATGCCAAGGAGCACAGTTAACTGCTGTTTGGGGGATTGAACACTTGGCCTTAGCCTCATGAGCAAGGTGCTCTAACTAATGGTAGCCATGATTAGCCACACACTAACTAATACTACTTAGGCATAAGAAGTCTCCACTTGATTTTAGATGCTGTCTAGCAATTAGAACATTATATTCTTAGTTAACGGATTTTATATATTCCAAGTCACTCAAACCCATCTTTTAGATTTTCTCTCCCTAAAATGGTATGAAAATACTCATCAGGTAGAGGACCTATTTGCTGATTGCCTGTGCACAAAGTTATATGATTAGGGTAAATTTTGGAATGATCTTTACAGCTAACATAATAGTATGGAACACTGTTTGTCTATTTCTCTAGAGGGGCCATTTGCATGGTTCTAAACTGGTTCTGAATTGTGAGGAAGGCCCCAGCAGCTTCACTTTGCATCAGCCTGGATATGTTAAGAGGATAAATGAGAATATCCGTGATATAATTTTCGCCTTTCAAACATGTGACTATTGCAAGTGTTTTTGCAGCTGTCATTGATAAGTAATTATTACTGCATTTCTGTTGTGGGGAAATTGGTCAAATTCTGGTTAGAAAATGCTACTTTAAGAAGAGGTGCCCTTGACCGTATTTGCTCTGTGCTTCTGCCGTTAGTAGGGAAGATGTTAAACTAACGAACCATTGCCTCCTGCTGGTGGACAATATTATGTGACTGTAGATCTTGAGGTGGCAACAGTTTTCAGATTGCTTTTGTCTTTGAATGTGTATAAGCTTCTCTATCATTTAAAAAAAGGGGTTTTTTTCCACCCAATTTTCTTCTTCAGCCATAATTTCACTCACTTTATTTCTCAGCTAAACAGATCGAATGATCTGCTCGCTGTTTCCATTTTGTCACTGTCCAATCTCTTCAGCCTTTTATAGCCTGACTTTTGTATATACCATTACACTAAAGCAGCCCATTGTTGGGAGGAGAACAGTAAGGCAGGGCTTTTTGTTTTTGTTTCATGGACAGAAAGAAGAGTGAATGATACCTCCCCGCTTTTACACCTTTGCCTCAGTCAAGGACCTCAAGCTTCTCATAATGACAAGGTTGCTTGCTAGATCTGGAAGCCCAATCTAAACAGAAGTGAAATTCTTTAAGAAGCCTATGCAGCAGACAATCTAGGACATTGAGAACCATGATGCTTGGGACCTCATGGACCCCCAGATATCATGTTTCTTTGGAGTCTAAGTTTATTAGTGGCAATTCATCTGCAATAACCAAAATATTTTCTTTGTACTATTACATAATCATGAGAATTTTAAAATAAGGTATATTTTTTCTTTTTTGAAATTATACTTCAGAATTATAAAAATTATTCATTTTAATTGTAATAAATTATGGTTATGATTTTAAGCATTTAAAGAAAATATTAGCAAGCCAAGATAATCCCATTCTGGCAAAATGTAGGCTGCAACATAATTGGCATATCTGCAGTTTTTTTTGTTCTTTTTAAAGGGAAAGTATCAGAAGAAATAGAAAACTCACAAACTCACAGATAATGAATATTAGGTCCCCAGATTTATATTTTGTGTTGTATTTTAGTGAGGTGAAAATTCAGAAATGGAAAACAAACCTTGGTTTTGTTAATAGAAGAAACATGCAGGTGAAAGAGTTGTAAGCTAGCATACATAAATGGAATGGGACTGTCACTGCAAAGAAACTATTACCTGAAAATAATTGTTACATATAAATCAAATGGCAGATCATTTAGTAAAAAAATGATGTTCCAATTTCAGTGCCTACTCTACATGGATAGGCGGAACTTCTGATTTATAAAGGCCATGAATTTTGCTGATGTAGTTTAAAGTCATTATTTGGGGATATAAATTAGATTCAGATAAAATCCTTTGACCAGTTAGATCCTCTGTAGATGAGCTGCCCCTTGCTAAAGACTGTAATTCTGTATCCTGTCATGCTCTTTCTTAGCAGGAGTAGCTAAACATTTTCTTGCCCATCAAGTTCAGGCTGCCAAGTACCTCTTTTTTGGTTCTGAATCCCCGTCTACCCTTTATGTAGTGGGGGGGAAAAAAAAACAAAGTCAAACCATTACTTAGAAGACCAAAATGTTTCTACAGCTTCTGTCACCACAAGCATTGTGGGCTATGGGTATCAGTAAGATATTAATAGGAGTGTGAATCATGACCCAAATAAAGACCAGACCCAGATAAACACATTTATTTGCTAGACATATTAGATCAAAAAGAACTTTATAACCAGAAGTCATTTAATTGAGTCCTGTAGTTAAGTACAAAACATTTAAAAGCCCTGACTACATCTTTTATAAAGATCAAAAAGCAATCTTCCCTGATAAACACATTGGCATTAAAAGGAAGCCAGCATTTTTTGCTACCCTCCTCACAATAAATTGTTACTTATTCCCCAGCAATATTGACAAGAAACTGTCTTCAGGTAGAATTAGCTTTGTGATCACCTACCCTAGAGAGGAAGAACGCTTTTGATCTTGTCTGCCACGACTGAGACTACATAATGCCCGTGGGTCTCAATGACAGGTATAAAGTATAAGCAGTGGAGAGTGAAAAGAGAAGATGAAAAACAAAGGAAGTAAGTGAGAAAAGCACATGATGTAGTGGAAGACCACTGGTTAGGGAGTCAGGAAACGTGAGGTTTTTTTTCCCACTTCTGCATACAAGTTAACTTTGTGACCTTGGTCAAAACATTTAATGTTTCTAGATACCATTTTCCTCATCTATAAAATGAGGGTGTTGGATTCAGTGGTGTTTAAGTAACTTTCAGGTTTAAAATTCTAAAATAGAGAAAGGAAACAGAAGGAGTGAAAAAAAAAGCTATAGATGGTAAAGAATAGTAGAATGCATATAATAATTACCTCAAATTGTTATGTTCTAAAGCACAGCAATCTATTTTATTCTTAAAACTCTAGTTAAGGAAATTAATGAATTTCCTAACATTCTATTTTTTAAATGTTTCTTAGAGTAAAAATTCCTTATATTTAGTATCAGTTTCTTGCTCTAAATATAATTAGATTAATGCTGAATTTCAAAGTTGGAATAGATTTTTTTTAAAAAATTTTTTTAAGGAGAATCTTTAAATTCTCCTCATCTAATTTTAGAAAGCAAATTTCGGTGGAACACAATAACCCCAAGATATTTCCCTGCATAGTAATCTCAAGGATATAAAGCAACTTCATAAAAGATATATTAAACTTTATGTTTATGTAAGTAACTGTATATAGTTAGAAGGACATATAGATAAACACATATACCTAGCTAGCTATGTGAAAATTTCTTTTTTGAAACTGGAAATTTTGTATTACATCTGTACTGTCAGTGAGTATAAAGATCATTTTGTAGCCCTAAATATTATGTAGTCCTTTAATAATATAAATGTGAGAACTTATAAACTGTAATTGATTTTAAGATTACTAGAAAGTATGAAAGTAAATTAAAAATTTAATTTAAAGTTCTCTAGAGCAGGACTTTTTTCTATACTGAATACATGTCATATTCAGTTTTCTTCGTGGAATAAGCATTTAAAAATAGGTGAAATTACAACTATATACTAAACTCTGGGCTTTTGGAAGTTATGTGGAAGAAATGGTGATGGTAATGTGCCATGTAAATTAAATATGACAGTCCAAAGTAAATTCTAAAATTATAAATAAAAGCTTATTTTTAGGATCATTCTGAAAACAATTTTTTCTTGTCACTGGCTTTGCAGGTGTTCACCTGTATTATGTTGGGGGAGAAGTTTATGCCGAATGTGTAAGTGATAGCAGCATTTTTGTACAGAGCCGTAACTGCAACTATCAGCATGGCTTTCACCCAGCTACTGTCTGCAAGATTCCCAGTGGCTGCAGCCTCAAGATTTTCAACAATCAGCTCTTTGCCCAACTGCTCGCACAGTCGGTTAATCATGGCTTTGAAGTAGTCTATGAGCTGACCAAGATGTGCACTATTCGAATGAGTTTTGTTAAGGTAAGGGTTGCTTTCTTTTAGACTTCTAAAATGAGATTTAAAAAAAAGACAGCTTCTTTGATTGATGTGATAATTTTACAATCAGATTCCTGATGTAGAAGAAGAAAAAATGCTGGCATAGTCTATCTTATGCATCTTATATTTGTGGAGAATAGATTTCAAAGGGTTCAGAAGAAAGGACGGAACTAAAATTCTATAGGGGAAGTTAGCCCAGGGGAGATATAAAACTCTCAAAATGAAATTGTGAAGATGCAACAAGAAAACAATACAAAGAGGAAGGGAAAGCTTTAAAAAGACCTGCAAAGAAAGTCCATCAGCCAACTTAGGTTTATAGAGCATGGAAGCAAAGGCAGGTAAGGAAGGATGAATACAAGAAGGTGGCACTATTCTGTCAGAAGTGTATTAATGATAACCTAAGAATTAGCTAAGGCTGATGACAAATGCTAAGGAAAACAAAAAAGAGCTTTCCAACTAAATTAGTGGGGAAAGGAGGCCCAACAAAGAAATAGGATAACTCCCTAGGGTGGTAGTGATAACAAGTGATGCAAAGAAGGCAGAACTTAGCTCTTCTTTTGCTTCTGGTTTTTTTGTTTTTGCTGCAGGGAGGAGCATCAAAGAAAGTGTTCTTTGGATTGGAAAGGGCAGCACAAGAATGATTTCTGTGGAGTTAAAGTTCAAGATATAGAGGGAGCTAGTAAGAGAGTAACTATCTTTTCTTGATGAGTTTAGGTCACCCTAGGCCTATATAAATTACACCCTAGTATATTGAGAGAACTGGAGCATTTGATTGTTACTTATCTTGGGAAGATTATGAAGAATGAGGAGAGGTAGCACAGGACTGAAGGGTGAATATTTTCCTTATTTTCATAAATGAAAAGAGTAGAATCAGTGAACGATATGCCAGTGAGCTTAACATCAGGCCCTGGCAAAAATTTGAGAGTACATTATTAAAGGGGTGGTTTGTGAATGTTTAGAAAGTGGTAATCATTAAGTGACAGAATGACTCTGTCAAGAATGGGTGATGGCAAACTAATTTTCATTTCCTTTTTTGACACAGTTACCAGACGGTTAGATAAGGGGAATGCTACAGATAGAATTTAGGTGGATTTTATTTAGCAAAGCATTTGATGAAATCTCTTGTGTTGTCTTTGTTGACAGGATGGAGAGACGTATATTAGCTTATAGAACAGTTAAGTAAATTTGGAAGCTGGTTGAACAAATAGACTCAAGGAACAATAATTAATTATTAATATTTGCTCAGAGGGAGTGCATTGGTGATCTAGCTTGTGTGATCGAATATATTTGGCATTGAGATGAAGGCAAAGATTGTGAGCCTAACAAATGACATAAAGTTGGGCTTGATAAAGAAAGATCATAAAGGGATAGAACAATGAACCAAATCTGAAAAAGATGGTATTCAACAGAGATAAATGTAAAGACTCACAAGGAGTTCAGAAAATAAGATTTATAAGTATAAGATGGGGAAAGTGTAGGTAGACATAATTTTAATGAAAAATATGGGTCAGCAATGATGTGGCAATCAAAAAAGTTAATGCAGTCTTACACTGCAGTAAGAAAGGCAGTGAATAGAGGGCTAGAGCTGGCATCAGGAAGACTTAAGTTAAAATCCATCCTCAGATACTTGTGAGTTATATGATCTGGGCAAGTCACTGACTCTATCTGCCTCATCTTCCTCATCTGCAAAATGATGACAGGAGCAGCCAGGTGGTGCAGTGGATAGAGCACTGGGTCTGGAGAAAGGAAAACCCTTACTAGCTGTGTGACCAGGAGCAAATCACTTGACCTTGTTTGCCTCAGTTTTCTCATCTGTAAAATGAACTGGAGAAGGAAATGGCAAATCATTCCAGTATCTTTTCCAAGAACATCCCAAATAGGGCCACAAAGAGTCAGACACGACTGACAAGATGACTGCACAACAAAATGATGATGGTCGTACCAACCTCCCGGAGCTGGTGTGAGGATAAAATGAACTAATATTTGTAAATCCTAAAGCACTCTGTAAACATGGGAGGTGATAGTCACACTGTGTTCAAACCACACATGGAGTATCGTGTTTGGTTGTTGGTGTCACATTTTAGCAGTCCCTGATAAGTTAGAGGGTTTCCAGGAGTTGATCTGAATGGTGAAGGCCTAGAGGCCCTGTCGTGTGAGGATTAGTGCAAGAAACTGGGGATGTTTCACCTGCAAAGGAAAGGGAAGTGGTGATGTTAAGCGGTGTTCAAGTATCTGAAGGGTTGTCATGTGAAGACTTGTTTTGCTTAGCCTAAGAAGGCAAAGTTAGGATTAATGGGTAAAGTTAGAGGGAACCTTGGTTTGCTGTAAGGAAATGCTTCCTTTCAGCATCAGAGGTGTCCAAAAGTAGGGTGGGCTGCTTTGAGAGGTGTTGGGTTCCCTCTCACAGAGGCTAAATCATTACTTGTTGGATTACATGGCTCCTGATAAAATTTTGAACTTGGAGATTATGTAATTCTTTGACCCTTCTGTTCTCTCTCTCATGGTCCTTTTCCACTCTCTCTGTCATACTATTGAGGTAAAGTTGGGAGGTAGTTGAAGGAGTTGCCATTCTTTGAAATATTCCTTTTCCTGTTTTCATATACAAGTTTTATCTTGTCATTTTAATGCCTTTAAAAACCCTTCTTCATTCTTCAATCTCAAGAGAAATTTGAGAATAAGAAAGAAGACTTTAGTTTGTGCCAGTAAACTTTCTTAGTAAGCATCATTTTGTTAGTGGCAAAAATAAAGGAACTTACTTCATAGTCTTTGTTTTAAAGTATAAAGCACACATAGTTTTAAAGTATTTAAAAGTCCATTAACAACATGGAAACGTGCTAGCAGTTCTTACCTCCCATAGAGCCAGCAGAGGGCAGCACATTACACTTTCATAAGCCTTCACTTGTACTGTTAAAATTATTTTTTATAGTTCATTGTCTTTAGAATTAACAAGTAATATTAGTACATTGTAGTTAAGTATGCTATTATACATACTTAATAGTCTGATTTTCACAAGGTTAGCCGATGTGTTTCTCAGATATTCAGCTTTTGGATTACATAACTCAAATAATGAACTACTCATGATTGGAAAAGCAACATGTTTATAAAACACATAAAGTATCAGGCACCAGTGATTAAAGCAGCAACAACAACAACAATAAAACCAGATGGCTAAGTATGGAAAATACTTCATCATCCCTAATTAAAATCTACTAGAAATGCTGAGACTTTATCTCAACCAATGTTTTAAACCACCACCCCAAGGAATTTTTCTTTAACTGTATTATACTGATTTCAAGTAACAAAATTGACTTGCTTGACGTTTCATCATTTACCTTGCCCATATTATTGATAAACAGAGAATGGCCAAAAGGCTATCGACGAAGGAGAAACAGGGGACCTGGGTAATCTCTAAGTAGGAAAGTAAATCTTTGAAGGGTTGATCTGGCCACAACTCTGACCTTGTAACTCCAAGATTTCATTATCTGCAGGTAATAGAGGTGGCCGATGGAGGGTCAGTGGTCTTAGCGTAACAGAGGATGTCCCCAAAGTCTGAGCTAGTAAAGCTTAAAACCGAAGTAAAGCTTTGGGGGCACCCTGTATTCTTTTCCTGGTCCAGTCTAAATTTTCATGTGGTTTCTTGGACTGGACCAAGGCAGGGAATATGCAGGATCCAAGGACTGCCTCCCCGTTGGCCAGTCCATCCCCATTACATCAATAAGATTTCAAGTTTAGGGGGGTCATCTAAACCAGTGTCAAACTCACCTATATCAGCCTGAAACAGAATAAAATGTATTTGGGAAAGGTTTAACAAAATAAAAATACAACATAGATAATATTAATTTGTGGTTTTCTACATCAGTATGTGGCCAACAGGGATCTATTTCTGTTTGAGTTTGACACCACTAATCTAAATCTACTCCCTCAAATAATCTTTGCTTTACTTATTTAACAACTCTTTGTTTAGTACTAAGTATCTAGCCCAATGCCTGGAATATAGTAAGTGCTTAATAAATGTTTATTATTTGATTGCAACTATATACTGATTTGTTAGGTTTGAAAAGGGATACAAATAAGTGCAAAATATGTTTCTCTGCTCCAGAAGCTTACAGTTCATAAGCCCATGGGCCTAAAGCAGGAAGGAACCTACAAGGACTTTTTTACAACTGAGGAAATAGAAGCCCAATAACCCAAGATCACTCAGGTGGCAAAGATAAGATCTGAACTCATATCCTCTGACTTAAAAATCTATTGCTTTTTCCATTGCACCATGATCTCCATGTTGGTGGGAGTGGGGATGTTTGAGAGGAATCTGTCAGCATCTGAATTTAGAATAGAGACCACAAGGCAAGATGATATAGAGAAAAGAATGTTCTATATAAATACCAGCCAATGGTCAAATCAGAAATAATCACCTTTCTTCATACTTCTGGTTTTCAGGGCTGGGGAGCTGAATACCACCGTCAAGATGTCACCAGCACCCCCTGCTGGATTGAGATTCATCTTCATGGACCATTGCAGTGGCTGGACAAAGTTCTGACACAAATGGGTTCACCACACAACCCAATTTCTTCAGTATCTTAACAGTGATCTCTAAAGCTATTCTTCTAATAGAATAGATGCTCTATTGCAGGCAGTGACTTATATCATTTCATATTTGCAATTAACTGAAGTTTCTAAATATATATGTAAATACAAATGATATACTAGCCATATTTTTGTTCACAATCTGTTTTGTGCTTTCAAATTAGAAGGATGCCAATACAATGAGATTAGAAAGTCAGATTTATTGTGTCTGTGCTATGTTAAGAAGCAGCTTTTGTCAGAGGAAAAATGAGGGACGTTGTGTCAATAGCTTTTGTAGGATATTGCTAGAATAAGAAAAGCAGCTGCTGTCTGTCATATTATTGCAAGACACTGGGAGTATTCTGGGTCAGTGGAATATTTTAAACTGTTTATACAGAAAATATATGTACTAGCAGCACCCAGGCAAATAACATTTTCAAATAAAACAAAAAACCCAAGCCCACATATTTTAAAATGATTCCACCATTATTGCTATTGGCAAGAACAAATCAAGCACATAAAATGAATTTTACAAGATAAGTCACATAGACATCTTTTGTTTCTGAAATTTAACTTCCCATAACTAGGCTATTCTGCTGATATTAATGGTACATTTTAAAAAGAATTTAAGTTGCGATGGGAAAAGAGACAGAACTGTGAAGTTTAGAGTTATGTTCTATTGTAGTCCATTATGGTAAAGTTTCTTCCCTAAGAAGAAACTGCTAATAGAAGAAATGGCAGAAAAATCAGTTGCTAAGAACATGGTATAGCTTGGGTAATATTAATAATAACTCATTTATATAGCACTTTATCATTTACAAGGTACTTTTCTCACAATAACACTGTGTGGTAGTTAGCAAAAGTGTGCCCAGTTCACAGGTAAGGCATGAAGGCTCAGAAATAAGTGATTTGTCAAGGGATCAGATGGGATTTGGCTCTAGAAACCATCTTCCGCCTGGGAAATCCCTTCTTCATGTGTCTGTGTGTATTTGTGCCAGGTCATCTTTGTATATCTTGCCACTGGGAGTGAATAGCAGTTGTCATGGGAGCTAGGCCCAAAAAGAAGGTCTGTACTTCCACTGCCATGTACAGCCTCTAGAAGGCCATCCTTTTGTCCTGATCTAGTTGTAAGGCAGGAAGGCCCTCTGGACTGACTTGCCTACTGCTCAGCCCTACTTTAGCTGCGGCCTCTATCTCTTGCCATGACGCCTAAAAACTCCACCAAAAAAATGTTAATCACTTCTGAGTTCCCTTAAATTCTTATAGGATGGGGTGCTGAGCAATGGAAGATCTTTTAAAAACTGTACACCACAGAAAGCTCTCACTTTCTAAGTGTAAAAATAAAGAATATTTAAAACTTCAGTGCACATTATGAAAAAAAGAGCACCCACTAAGCACTGCATCATCTTGGAAATATTTTTCACAAACACTTAAAAATTATATTATTTCAGAACTAGAAGGAACCTTAGAAATCTTCTAGTTTAATTTCCTCATTCTACAGATATGGTATGGCCAGAAAAGTGAATTGCCTAAGGTCACATAGCCAGCAAGTAAGAGAACCAGGATTTGAACCCAGATTTTCCAACGTTGTTTAATAATCTTCTCACCATACTGTGCTGCCTCCATTGGTAATATTTTTTAACCAAAGACCACTGAGTCCTGCCGTATCATTCAGTTGTTTACCCATTTATGCTATTATGCTGGTGGAGCTACTCTCTCCTGCCCCGTCTCCTACCCCCTCCATTATTCCTTTATCTAATAGTAACACTGATGACAGATTAACAGCCAAGGTCACTTCAGATTTACAAAGTGCTAGACATACTCTCTCACTTGGTCCTTTCCCCAGCACTGTGGGTACTCAGGAAGGGCATATGTATTGTCTCCATTTTACAGGCAAGGAAACTGAGGTTCAGAGTGATTAAATGACTGGTTCAAGGCTGTGAAACCAGCATGTGGCAGAATTGGGCATGAACCCAAGTATTCCTGACCCCAGCACTCTTTCAGCTTCATGCTAATTGGACATCATATTTTCAAGGAACTAATTACAGACATTAGGCAGGCAGGATATGCCTGTAAGGATACTTCCATCAGCAGGCTGTTTTATCCAAACTGTTTCAACAGTAACGCACAAGGGAATTAAGTGCTAGTAAATCAAGGGTCCTTCACTCTTTTTGTGTGTCATGGACCCCAGTGGCAGCCTGGTGAAGCTGAAGGACCCTATGTCAGAAACATGTTTTAACATTCATAAGATAAAATATACAGGATTGCAAAAGAAACCAATTATGTTGAAATAGATATATTAAATATATTTTTAAAGTTCAAAGATATCAGCCCCTGTAGTAAATTATATTAAAAATAAGTGACATATACAGTATATATGTGTGCATATACATATATATATATATAATCTCATTATGTATGCAGTAAACTTTATCATTTAATAAGGATAATGCTGTTTGAAATCTACTGCATCAATTAAATCTTTTTACATTGAAACTAGGCTTCTATTTTACTGTTTAGTCAACTAAGGAAAACTGTTTGAAAAGTAATCTTCCTATTTTGAAACACTAAAATAATCATTTTATTTAAAAAACCCAATATAATATTCACTCCCCTTTCCTTCATTTTTTTTTGTATTTTTGGGGAATTCTATTTCCAATATTTTGGGATTCTACTAAATAAGTACAGCCATGCCACTCATATAAATGCCCTTACACAGATAAATCATTAAACTTGTACTATAAGAAGCAGAGCAATTAACTTGAACCGGCTACTTATAGCTGTCTATTTTTAAATATTTTGGCTTTCATGTAGTTATCTAGTACTATACACTAATATAGCACTTTCCAGCTTACAAAGCACTTTTCTCACTATAATCCAATGAGGCAGATAGTATGAATTATTTTTCCCCACCTGAGCTAGATGGTGCAGTGGATAGAGCACTAGGTCTTGAGTCAGGAAGACCCGAGTTCAGTACGGCTTCAGACACTCACTAGCTGTGTGACCCTGGGCCAGTCACTTAACCGAGTTTGCTGCAGCTTCCTCATCTGTAAAATGAGCTGGAGAAGGAAATGGCAAACTAGTTCAGTATCTTTGCCAAGGAAACCCCAAATGGGGCCATGAAGAGTCAGACACAACTGAAATGACTAAACAATGACGACTAGATAAAGACACGGAGATTCAGAGTGGTTAAATAATTTCTCCGAGGTCTCACAACTAGTAAGGTACAGAGTCACTGCTTGAACTGAAGACTTCTGTGTCTGGGCTTCAGTGTTCTTTCTATGACATAAAAAGGACATGCCATTTTTAGAAACTTTCACAAAAATATGCCAAAGATCTGTGGGACTGAACCTGAGGGAGGCAGTATGGAAAGCTGCAGTGGAAAAGTCACAATATTTGGAGCCAAAGGCTCCACTTTCAAATCTCAATTCTGCTGCTTTGTTTTTGTGTGATTTTACTTCTCGGGATCTGATCTCAGTTTTCTCATCAATAAAATGGGGGAGGGGGTAGAACAGATGAGCTAAAAGGTCCTTTCCAGCTCTAGATCCCACAGCTTCTTCAGCAAAGAAATGAGATTACTAAATTGGTATTTAAAGGGTTTGAAATTCCATCTAGTCACTTTTGGCCATCAATCAGGATGGATGAGAAATACAGAATATTCAATAGTTTTTGCTGCCCAGTGATTATAAATCAGCATTTGATATTTGACCTCAAATAAAATTCACAATGCCATCCTTTCAAATGAGGCTGCTCCCAAAATGTAATAACCACTCTTAGAGGGGCACCCACCAAAGGTAGGTTTTGTAGATTGCCATTTTAAGAATTTCTATGAATCCGTAATTCAGAATAAGCTTCAGGTTGCTATGGAAAAACAACACGTACTAAGAGAGAATAATGGCATTTTGACCTGCTCACAGCACCCAGAGTGTTTATCCTGTGGTGCAAGTCAGTTATTTTCCTGTTAAGAAATTGGGATGAAGTATTTGTTTGAGGTAGGTGATATTTTAATAATTGCCAGTTGCTTTGGAACTGTTAAAGTGCCACTTTTAAACACAGTTGCTCTCAGCTTTTATGCTTATTGTAAATCACAGAAAATCCGTTAACCAAGAATGTAGAATTCCTTGTATTTTTAGTGTCTTAAAAAACTGGTTGTTCTCATAGCCAAAAAAAAAAAATAGATGAAAACATGCAATGGTCCTTGTAGAACCTTTCAGTTAGGCCAGTGTTGTTGGCATTTCTGTGTCACTGGGACTGTGTCCCTAGAATTTACTACACATATACTGGTTGAACTAGAAACTAACCATCATGCCAAATTCATCTTTCCTAACAATATTCAAACAGTTAAACTTGATGACAAGAGGAGGTGATCCTGTCCAATGCTGTGTAAGTTAAAATTAATGCCAAAACCTGAAAAGCTGTTTCCATTTAGGTATACTAGAACCCTTGGCTGTAGCAGCTAGGTGTAGCTGGCCTTCTAAGTGCATATGTGATCTGTCGATCTGATAGTTTATGAATAAAGAATATTGTACCTCTATGTTTCCTGATTTCTTTTGTTCCCATTCTTACTGAAAGCACTCTCTGCCAAGCAATTGGATAAAATATTCAATGCCAAATGACGATGAAACCACCCTTTTATAGAAATGAGGTCAGAATTATAATAGCAAATGTAAAATGGTATTACAGTTGTATAAGGCTAGGATCATGGATTTAGAGCTGAAGTAGACCTTAGAGATCATCTGGTCCAACTTCATTTTACAGCTAAGGAAACTGAGGACCTTGATTTATTCATCCAAGGTCATAGGAAGCAGGAGAGTTGAGATTCAAACCCAGGACCTGTGACTTCAATTTCATCTTGCTCTTTTTGTTGCATGGTTCTGCCTCCAATTATCGATCAGATATCTTAAATGGTTTATATACCAGTTTATTGCTCTATGTTAATAATCATGAAAGTTTATGTGAAAAAGTGTTGAGGAAAAGTAATATATTTGAATAAAATGGTAATTATTCTTTCATATTCATACCTTTTTCTAGTTTGAAAAAAGGGATAAATATTCCGAAAGATTTCTAGAAGAAATTTCAGCCTCTTTTCAGTTGCTTTCTAAGGGCAAGATCTTTGTCTTACTATTTTTAGTTTTCCCAAGAAAGCCTAGCAGAGTACCTTAGGCATAATAGTAAATATTTGTCAATTGTTCATTTTGCCACTGACATTCAAAGTTTAGTATAAAGTTCAGTATCATAATGCTTACACTTCAGTATTTCAATGGATCTGTTATTTCATGGATAAAGTTACTCCCTGTAACAACAATGTGGCTAGCAGCTGCCATGGGGGCGTAAGACCAATAACACCAGCACACAGGAGGGCTGCTAGCACAGGTTCTTTGATCTGCTTTTCTAAGGAAAGCAACTTTCAAGGGGTTAACAATCTCACTTTAAACATACATATATATATATTCCCCCCTGAACTAAGGTGAATGATATATATACATATATATCATTCACCTTAGTTCAGGGGGGAAAAGCCAGCACCCTGAACCTCAGACAAAATACAAACAGAAATTGCAAGCAGAAATTATATAAACAGAGCAAACACACAGAGAAATCTACAGACAGGCCTCTAGCTGTCTGACCAGGGAATTACATAGTTACCAGAGAGAGAGGCACGAATATCTGGGTTTTCAAAGCCGGGGGGTGGGGGGGGGGGCCTCCAATGGCTACCCAGAGTCTCATCCGGCCAAATCACCAACACTCTTCCAAAGAGTGTGCCCCCAAAGGCAAAACGCTAACCTCTGAGTTTATATATACTTCTTCAGGGTCAAAGGGCATCACAACCATGCTACTCAAACCCACATGACTTAGACCTTGTGAATTAAATGCTTGCTCAGGGTCAGAGGGCATCACAACCATAGGACTCAAACCCATGTGAACCAGGCTTTCCCTGGACATAAGCAGGTCATCAAAGACTCCCGATTAAGTGCTGAGAAGCACTCCAAAACAAAGACAACAAAAAGTTCACTTTGCTTGCCATTACATTTGAAAAGCAAAACTCATCAAAGGTACTTGATTACCTCAGCATTCTAAAAGAGAAAACAAAAAAGCCCCACCCTAATTACCATAACACTCCCTCAAGCAGTTGTGAGAACAATGCATTCATATGCACGTTCTGTAAATCCTCCATAAAGGATATGCTCAATGTGCTGAAGGACTTCCTCTAGACCTTTTAAAAGTAGGTACTAGGACAATATTTAAACTGTCATCCTTAACTCTTATTCTCACTGGCGCATATATGTGTGTGCGTGTGTGTGTGTGTGTGTGTGTGTGTGTATACACATACATACACACACTGCATACTATCTTTTATAGCACTATTTGTAAACAGCTCATCATTAATAACATGCTACAGGCTACCCACACCAACTATAAGCCTCTCCATTACCCTCGGCATCACCTCCGGTATTTTCTTTGGAGATTATGGTGTCCATCCTTTCCAGCCATATAGCATCACTGGGAGAATATTGATGTTAAAATGATGGGTTTTCATGTCAGAGGACAGCATGGGACTACTGAAAGCTCTCTGCAAGTTTGCAAGTGCATTCTAGCCCATTCTCTTCTTCCTATTCCCAGCTTATTGCTCATCTGCTGTATTTATTCCAGGTATATTGATGGACTAGCTCAATGGTCTGTCCATATAACTGCCTATTATAATCTGGGCAACAGGCATTCTTCATCCATTTTGGTTCTTTTGAGTAGTTATTAATTTCACTGTGAGAAGGCCCTGTAGAATTATGGGGTTTGATGCAATCAAAACATGTCATTCACAAGCAACAACACGTAGAGCAGTGGTTTTTAAACTCTTTGGTCTCAGGACTGATTCAAACTCTTAAAAATTATTGAGGAGCCTGAGCGTTTGTTTACGTGGGTTTGGTTGTTCAGTCAGTCAGGTCCAACTCTTTGTGACTTCGTGGGTCATGGCATGCCAGGCCCTTCTAGCCTTCGCTATCTCTCAAAGTCTGTCCAAGTTCATGCTCATTGTTTCCATGGCATCTATCCATCTCATCCTCTGTTGTCCCCTTTTCCTTTTTTCCTTCAATCTTTCCCAACATCAGGGAACTTTCCAATGAGTTCCATTTTCTCATTATGTGGCAAAAGTATTTAAGCTTCAGCATCAGTATTTGACCTTCCAGTGAATAGCCTGGATCAATTTCAAGTATTGACTGATTTGATTTCTTTTCTGTCCAAGGGATTCTCAAAAGTCTTCTCTAGCATGGCAGTTCAAAAGTGTTGACTCTGCTGCACTCATTTTTCTTTATAGTCCAACTCTTAGAACTATACAGTGCTACTGGAAAAACCGTAGCTTTGACTCTACAGATTTCTGTTAGCAAGGTGATGTCTCTGTTTTTTAGTATGCCATCCTGATTTGCCATAGCTTTCCTTCCAATGCACAGGTATCCTCTAATTTCATGGCTGAAGTCACCATCTGCAGTGATCGTTGAGCTTAAGAACATAAAAGCTGGTACATTTCTTCTCTATTTGCTAGGAAGTGATGGGACCAGTTGCCAAGATCTTAAGTCTTTTTGATGTTAAATTTCAAGCCAGCTTTTAGTCTCCTCTTTCACCCTTAGTGTATTAGCAAGGCAATAATCACAATATAGATGATAATGGTCAGTATGCCTATGTAGTTCTGTATTGCAAAATATAAGAGACTCTCTATATAGAAGGTAGAAGTAAACCATTTATTCAGACACCAGAGAACCAGATCCCAAAACCAATTAGCCCAATTCATCATAGCAGAAAAGAAATCAGTACACAACATCACAGTAGAGAACAATTCCATTCCATAATCTCCGCACCCCCTGCTGGGGCCTTACCACCAACAATCACTGGCAGCACATGTAGCACCTGTCTGCCCTCTCCCTCAGCTCTACCCACTCTCTGAGCATTTCCTGTGGCACACTTTCATTTTCCTCTCAGCAAGTTCCACCCACCATAAGTGATGGAGGCTTCCTGTGACATAAGCAGTTCACATGGGCCTATTAATGGGTGGGAAAGATCTTCAAATTTAAATTAACATTACACTTATCAAGAGGCTTTTTAATTCCTCTTCACTTTCTGCCATCAGAGTGGCACCATCTGCATATTTGAGATTGTTGCCATTTCTCCCAGCAACCTTAATTTTGGCTTTTGATTCATCCAACCTGGCATTTTGTATGATGTACTCTGCATGTAAGTAAAATAAATAAGGTGGCAATATATAGCCTTGTCATACTCCTTTTCCAGTCTTAAACCCCCAGGTTTGTTGTGAAAATGGCAACTTAAAAGAAAAGAATAAATAAACACTAGTACAGGATGTGCAAAACTTTTTCTATGTAACAGACTACTCAGAGGATTAGAATGGACCAAATAGAAATCAATGACTCCATAAGAAATACTAGGACAAAATCACAAGACTGAAAAAAATAGAAATAAATGCAAAGGTATCACCTATCAAAAGCAACTAAAAATCAGATTATAGGATCATAGATTTAGAGCAAAAAGGACATTTGATGTCCTCTCTTCCAATCTCCTCATTTTATAGAGGAAGAAACAGGTACAAGAGGTCACTTGGCTAACATGACTGAGTTTCACAGCTGAGGCAACATTTGAACCCTGGTCTTCCTAACTCCAAATCGTATCCACTGTGCTATGCTCCCTGCCAAGGAGAGATAATCTAAGAATCACTGGAATAATTAAAAACCAATTTTTTTTCCAAAAGGCCTGGATATTATCTTTTAAGAAATCATGAATGAAAATTGCCCAGCTCTATTAGAACCAGAAGACAAAGTGAAAGTAAGAAGAATCCACTAGTTACCTCCTAAAATAAACCTTAAAATATAAATTCCCAGGAATATTATACACAAAATTCAGAGCTTCCAAGTTCAGGGGGGAAAAGATACTACAAAGAGCAAGAAAGAAAGAATTCAAGTACTATTCTGGCCTGGGCCTAACGGAGTCTTTTGTCTCTAGTCATCCAAATTTCAAATACAGTCTCAATGATGGTTAAAGGAAAACTAGCCTAATTTACATAGGAGTAGGAGGGTTGGAATATTGCTCCTATCACAAGTACCAAGGAGACACAATCAGGATCATTCAAGACTTAGCAGTTACCACTATAAAGCAGAGGAAAGCCAAGAATACACTCTTCTGAAAGGCAAAAGATAATAAAATATAACTTTATTGGGAAAAAAGTTGACTTAGTAAAATAGAGGACTTCCAAATATTGCTGATAGAAAGACCAGAGCGCTGTGAAACCCTGAAAGGCAGCCATAGGAATAAGAAGAAACAAAATTAATTTAATTTGAACACTTGGAAAGACTTATATGATGAAAGTATTTACCTTTTTCTAGGAAGACTAACAAACAGCCAGCTAATTAACACTCATAGGTATTTAGTTCATTTTTTTAATTCCCTATAACTAGGGCTGAATCACATTCTGTTGTCCCAGTCAACAGTATGACTTAATGTTAAAAGTTCCATGTGATTATTGTTTAATCTATTTCACAGACTGTGGGCTCTGCTTAAGAATCCTCACTGGTCTGTGTGGGTCAGAGGCCCTGCAGTTTTTCCTTAGTCCTCAAGATTCTCTGGGTCTCCTATGCAAATAAATGGGTGTGAGAAAAACAAAAATGGTCTGTACTTCAAATCTGGTTTGAAAATCCTGATTTTATTATGTCCATGTATATATGGACAAGCCTTCAACACTTTCAGCTCCCCTATACACTGTATAAATATTATATCCCTTCAGCAGAATTCAAGTTCCTAAAAGATGATGCTGTTACAGTTCTGCACTCAATATGGCATGTAAATTTGGAAAACTCAACAGCGGCTGCTGGACTGGAAAAGATCAGTTTAAGGGGGTAATGCATTCATTTTATACATTAGCAAGGTTATACTTAAGATTCTGCAAGCTAGGCCTCCATCATATATGAACCAAGAATTACCAGAAGAGCAGGCTGGTTTCCAAAGAGGCAGAGGAACTATAGACCAAATTACCAACAATCACTGGACTGTGGGGAAAGCAAGGGAGTTCCAGAAAAGTATCTACTTCCGTTTCATTGACTACGCTAAAGCTTTTGACTGTGTGGATCACAACAAAATATGGCAAGTCCTCGAAGAGATGGGAGTACCAGATCATCATCTCCTGAAGAATCTATTATTCCATTTTACAGATGAGGAAACTGAGGCAAGCAGTGGTTAAGTGACTTGCTCCAGGTCATACAGCTAATGCCTGAGACTGGTTCTGAACTCATCTTTCTAATTTCAGGTCCAGTGTTCTATCTGCTGCCCTACATGGCTGCCATTACTTTTCTTCTACTACATTAACCACCTAATATAATTTTTAAACTCTTGCTTTGTTACTTCTAGGAAGTTGAAATTTTGTGAGCACACTGTGTTTTTGTTTGAGGCTTTGCGTATAATTGCTATGAAGTTATTCTCTTGTTCTGGGTTTGTGTCTTGAGCACAAATTATTTTATCAACACTGTCTTCGGGACAGTTTCTATGCACTTCTGGAAGGAATAATGGGATTTTGTTTGGTTTAGATCTTTATCATCTGGGATCATGTTCCTACTTCTTCTGGTTTATGAGGACTGTTCTACAAGGACCTCAGAGAAGGCTCTTTCTAGTGAGTTGCAGACTTTCAAGGTCCTAGGGCATGGTCTGATCTAGGGTTTAGTTTGATTACTAGCCTCCCAGTTTGAGCTTTGCAGGCTCCCAATCCTGGTTTGAGATCAGTGACATAGCTACAGTCTCCTGTTTCCCTTCCTATCACCCAGTCCCCAATCTAAACGTCCTGCCCTGGTGTACACAACTCTAGGTTCCAGGTTTTCCTAGCTCACCCCAGTCCCTGAACTGGAAAGGCTTCTGGAGAGTGTGCAGATGTTTGCTGGCTGGACCCCTTCCCTTCCCTAGTACCTGCACACTTCTAGCTGTCTTGGTATGGACTTGGGCTAGAAAAATGTGCTTACTTGTAGTTTTTACTTAAAATTTCTTGATCATTACATATTCTGATGCTTTTTTTTTTTAACCCTTGCTGTAGTAGTTTGAGAGCTAGGCAGTTTTGCTCTGGATTGTCATCCTAGCTGAAAGCTAAACTGTTTCTCAAAAACAAAAACATCTGTTGTCCATAGCTAAAGAAGATAACAATCCATCATCCCAAATAGTATGTAGTCCTAGAACCATATGGGGGGGAGGGGTGTAACTGCTTGGAACTGCAGTCTAGCAGCTTGAAATTATGATTGGAGAAAAAGGGCAACTAATGACACAGTGACTTTGAATTTGCAGAAGTTAGGCTAAGCATTTTTAAAACCCTAAAATACCACCACCCTCCATCTTTTCTTTGTGTTCTAGAAGCAGCTAGGTAAAACAATTACCTTGATGCCACTTTGTTTATAAATGAGGTTGCTGATAAGGTCCTAATAAGAAAAGTGCTTCTACTTTTCTCTAATGTTTAAAAACATCAGTGAAGAATGAAGACTAAAAGTTCATCAAGATTGAGTTGGGCAGGAGGTCTTTCTTGGTAGCAGGCAACTGAACTTTATGTTGGGATTTAGTTATAATTCCATATTGGGAAACTGGGTTGTTTGGGGTAACTTCATGTAAATTGTGCCTTTACTGTTATAAAACAATTAAATAAATTTTGCTTCTATTGGGAGGCAAAACTTAGTTCAATCCCTACATCAAGCAGTAAAAGAGCTGTATAAATAAGTGCTAAGCAAATAAAATGTAAAAAGAAAAACACTGACTTAAACTAAAAGTGATACTTTATGTCACAGGGGTGGGGAACCTTCAGACCCAAGGCCACATGCGGCCTTCTAGGTCCTTGGGTGCGGCCTTTTGACTCAGTCCAAGTTTTACAGAACAAATCCTTTGATTAATTGTAGTATGATTTCAGTTATGTGACAAACTGCATTAATATTTAGGTCCCTTTCAGCTCTAAAATCCCATGATTCTGCTTGTTGAGCACCCACTGAGTGCAAAATATTATGCCAGCTGATGAGTGATACAAAGGCATAAGACTTGGCTCCCGTCCTTTAGGAGTTTACAATCAAGTTGATTTAAAGTGAGTTACAAAAACAGGATGTTCTTGAAAGTCAATACAAATAGGTACTAATTTATGAACTATTTTTAAAAGTCCTACACGCTGTTCTCAAAGGTTTCCATGGCTTCTGGATATAGGCAGGTACAACTCAAATGCTAATTATCATTCTCAGGCAATACTTTTTTCAGGCACTCAATAAAAAATACTAATGCTGAGCTGCTGGTAATATTAAAGGCACAACTAACTATAAGGGAGGCATGTGAAAACAGAGCCTCCTCAGTAGATTTTCAAAGGCAACCAGCGTGAAATCTAATCAACACCAACTGTCATCCTCAAGTGGGAAGCCAGGCAACAATACAAGGTATTAATTTTAGGATAATAAGCAGAACAGAAAAACCTACTGGTCAAAACTTGTCTACTGGATCTGTTTTCCTCAGGTTTTACCCCACCACATGCTTGTGTTTCTCTTAAACTCAAGCTACAAATAATGGATGAAAATGACCTTCCATTATTATTCCATATGCCCTATAAAAAAGCTGAGTGCTTTCTATGCTTCTTAATTATACCTCCCTAGAGAAAAGAGGATTCAATTTTTGTTCTATTGAGTTACAAGGAACAGAGTATGTGTCTGAATGTTTCAAAAAAAAAATTTATACAGAATAGTATAATGGTAAATATAAATTAAGGTCCGTGTGCAGAAATTGTTCTTCTGCTAATTAGTAGATTTGACCTGCTCAAGTGCTAAAAAAAACATGATGTAGCACTTTCATTAAAATTATAATAATTTTACTCGATTTTGAACTTGAGATGCTTTAATTGAGCCTTTTTTGTACTTGACAGGTGTCATTTGCTAATTTATAGCTATTTGGGCCTACTTACAAATGGGCAGCTTTTGCAAATAGGTATTAACCTATGCAGTCTTCAAAAGGCACCTATTACTACAATGTAAAAACAGCTTCACAGATGGTGGAGAGCTGGCCTTAGAGTTGAGAAGACCTGGGGTGAAGGCCCATCTTGGATCCATGCTGACTGTATGACCTTGGGCAAGTCATTTAACTTCTTGGTGTCTCAGGCAACTCTCTGAGATCAAGTTGAGTGAAGGCACTGATCTGCAAAGGGAGTAAAGATGTTATTCACCAGGAGCTTCCTAGCCCATTCAATACTAAATAGGCAGATAGGGGTAAAGCACTGAAGGCTCTGAAGATACCAGAAGAAAAACAACACAGTCCTTTGCCCTCAAGAAGCAGCTAAAGACAACTAGAAGCCAAGGAAGTTAATAAAAGAGAATTAAAGTAGGGATTGTGGCTGGGCCCGTGATTTCATTGTTATAGGAAACTCCCAGACGAGGAAATGATCAGCATGGGTCAGCTATGCAATGTGTAGTCTTAGAGAATTGTCTAGAATCTGAGAGATTAAGAGATTGCTGGAAGCCCAGAGAGTCATATTCAACGCATATATTGTTCTCCTGATTCTGCTTCCTTGTGTATCAGTTGATCTGTGTCTTGCCGTGTTTTTCAGAAGTCTTCAGAAATGTCGACTCTTACAGCATAGCATTCTTCTTACAGCATTCCATTCTATTCATGTGCCAGTTTTTCAGCCGTTCCCCAACTGTGGGATACTTAATTTATTTCAGGTTCTTTGCTATCACACAAAATGTTACTGTGATTATTTTGATATTCCTGGGACCTTTCCTGCTTTGAGTTCCATGGGATATATGCCTAGTAGTTGGATCTCTGGGCCAAAAGTTATAAACATCTTATTCAGGTTTTAGTGTAATTCTAAACTGCTTTCCAGAAAAATTATAAGAATTCCATTTTACCAACAGTGTTATCTTTAATTGCTCCTCCAACACTGCCTACTTCCATATTTTGTCATCTTTGCCAATTTGCTGTGTGAGGTGAAACCCGAGTTGTTTTGATTTTCATTTCTATTTTTAGTGATTTGCATCAATTGCAATTCTTCCTTTGAGAATTGTTCCTTCATATCCAACAACTTCCTCAATTCACTGGGGAATGACTTTTAGATAAAGCAATCTTCTTAAAGAGC
Source organism: Trichosurus vulpecula (assembly GCF_011100635.1). NCBI lineage: Eukaryota > Metazoa > Chordata > Mammalia > Diprotodontia > Phalangeridae > Trichosurus > Trichosurus vulpecula. The sequence continues at coordinate 90,216,399 of NC_050574.1, read as the reverse complement.
CTAAATGAGGTAGTCAATAACATTAAATATTTCAAAGTGCTTCATGGGTCCAGCAAACCACTCAGGTTTTCAGGAAGCCTTGTGAGTATTTCTTATAAAATATTAAGATTTACAGGCATTACGAAAAAGTGCTATATACTAGACAACTACCACTTTTGGTGAACAGCTCAATGGGCCATAGGCATCAGCTGAACAGCATAAAAAACTTCAAAACTTCTTGGAGTTCACAGAAGAGTTAAAAAATATAAAATATGATCATCATGCTATTAAAATGATATTCCTAAGGCACAGTCGGACCATGTTACTCCTCCCTTCCCTCACCCTTGTATTCCTAATAAACTACAGTGGGTACCTACTACCTTCAGAATCAAATACAAATTTCTGTCTGGCATTCAAAGTTCTGTACAACCTATTCCATCTATCCCCCTCTCCAGTTTTCTTCCTTTGCAACCTGATATATACTCTGTGATCCTGTGATCCTTGAATAAGACATTTCCACTGTCTGTTCTCCATGCCTGGAATGATCACTCACTTCATCTCTACCTTCTGGCTTCCTTCAAATCCCAGCTGAAATCCTACCTTCTACAGGCAAATTTTCCCAGTCTCCCTTACTTCTGGTGGTTCCTTTGCTGATTGTTTCAGATTTATTCTGTATTTATCTTGTTTGTACATAGTTCTTCTCTGGTTGTTTCCCCCATTAGACTGTGAGCTTCTTGAGGGCAGAGACTGTTTTTGTATCTATCTCCAGCACTTAGCACAGTGTCTGGCACACAGTGGGCAGTTAACAAAATGTTTACTGACTAATGTAGGTATGGATGGGGCAGTAAATATTCCTTTTTGAGTAAGAAGAAAACGGACTGCTTTAATGAGAGAAATCATGGAAAGAAATTCTCAGCTAAATAATGGAAAAAGCATTTTTTTCCATACTGATCACTTTTTTGGGGGGGTTGGGGGAAGGCAGGGCAATTGGGGTTAAGTGACTTGCCCAAGGTCACACAGCTGGTATGTCAAGTGTCTGAGACAGGATTTGAACTCAGATCCTCCTGACTCCAGGGCCGGTGCTCTACTCACTGCGCCACCTAGCTGCCCCCTACTGATCACTTTTTTATGGTGTAGGGAGGAGGCATAATAAAAATCTTTATTCCCCTCCCAAAAAACAAAAACAAAATACAGAACACTATGCTAGGCACTAAAAAGCTTGCCTATTCTTTAGCAATATACTTTAAGTTAACATGAACTAGTTCAAATACTAAGCAGTTATAAAACATTTTAAACAATTCATCTTTTTGATAACACTTTCACTTGATGCTTTACTTTCTATAAATCATTAAACACAACCATCTCTGACAAATTAAATCTACAACTAGCCTAAAGAGCAATAAAAAGACAACGTAATTAATCTGCATTCTTATTTACTAGTAATAAAAATCAAGAAACAATTTTTAAGACCTTTTACATTAACAGAAACTTTCGAATACTTAAGAACTAACCTATCTAGAAATACACAAGAGCCACATAAGAAAAACTAAAATTGTGACCAAAATAAAAGAAGACTTAAGTAACTGGAGATATATTTGACGTTTGTAATAGGTTGGATATTACAGTAAAAATGTCAGTGCTTTCCAAATTAATTTACATATTTAGTGAAATAAGTGAAATACTAAGGGCTTTCCTTATGGAACTCACAACAAAATTTATATGGAAAACAAGTGGACAAGAATATCACTGAGGAGGAGAACGATGAAGATGGTCCTACATCCCCAGACTGTAAAATATACTACAAGGTATCAATCACCCAAGCTATGCATTACTAAGAAAAGAGAAACAATAAATCAATCAATAAACATTTATTATGAGCTTGCTATGTGTCAGACACTGGGCTAAGCAACGGGGATACAAAAGAGGCAAAAGACAGTCCCTGCCCTAAAGGAGCTTACAGTCTAATGAAGGAGACAACATGCAAACAAATATGCACAAAACAAGCTATATGCAGAGTAAATAGGAAATAAATAACAGAAGGAAAGCACTGGAATTAAGAAAGGTTGGGGTAGGGTTCTTGTAGAAGGTGGGATTTTAGTTGGAACTTAAAGGAAGCAGAGAGGTCAGTAGTCCAAGCAGAAGGAGGAGAGCATTCCAAGTATGAGGGATAGCCAGAGAATATGTCTGGAGTCATAAAGAGTATCTTGTTAGTGAAGCAGTCAGGAGGACAGTATCACTGGATCTAAGGCTAAGGTATAAGAAGACTGGAAAGGTAGGAGGGGCCTAGGTAATGTAGGGTAACGAATGCTAGAATATTTTGTATTTGATTCTGGAAGCAATAAGAAGCCATAGGAGATTGAGTAGGGAGGGTGAAGGCAGGGGGTGACAACAATCGTACCTCTACTTTAGGAAAATCACTTTAGTTGCTGAATGGAGCCTGGATTGGAGTGGGCAGAGACTGGAGAGCAGGCTACTACAATAATACAGGTGTGAGGAGATCAGAGTGGTGGCAGTCTCAAAGGAGAAAAGGGAGAATATTTGAGAGATATTATGAAGGTGAAATTGACAGGCCTAGGTAACAGCTTGGATATGAGGGGTGAGAGAGTGAAGAGTCCAGGACGACTCCTACTTGCAAGCCTGTGGGACTGGGAGGCTGGTGTGTCCCTTTACAGTAATAGGGAAGATAGGAGGCCCGTAGAGTTTAAGGGAAAAAGATAATTCATTCTGTTTTAGACATGAATTTAAGATGCACTGGATATCCAGTTCAGAATGTCTTAAAGGTGGTTGGAGGTGTCAGATTGGAGGTCAGCAGAGAGTTTGGGACAGGACAGGGAGATGAGAAAATCATCAGCATAGTTATGGCGATTAAATCCATGGGAGCTGATGAGATCACCAAGTGAAGCAGTATAGAGGGAGAAGAGAAGAGTACAGAACCCTGAGGGACACCTCGGGTTAGAGGATGTGATCTGGATGAGGATCCAGCAAAGGAGACGGCAGAGAGGAGAACCAGGAGAGAGTGATATCGTAAAAACCTAAAGGCAAGAGAGTGTCAAGGAAGAGAGAGTGATCAACAGTGTCAAAGCCTGCAGAGAAGTCAAGGAGACTGAGAACAGAGAAAAGGTCACTGGGTATGGCAATGAAGGGATCACAAATAACTGAGCAAAGTAGCTGTGATGGAATGATAAGGGGTGAAGCCAGATTGTAAGGGGTTAAGAAGAGTGAGAAGTGGAGGTACCTAGCATAGGTGGTCTTTTTGAGAGCAATGGAATAGAATAAATACACTATACAAAAGTTTAGTGTTTGATAAACATATAGAAAAAATAAACTTAGCACAGAATTATTTAACAAACATATTTGGAACATTAGTTGGTAATCTGTCAGGAAAAAATCTATATTTTGGACCATACTTTCCTGCACAGAATTATAAAAATGAAGAAAGAAAATGGAATAAAGTATTTCAATTGTGGAGGTTAGATTTTTTTTTTCAACTCAACAAAAATAATTACTGGAGAGAAGATAAATGTGCTTGATTATATGAAAAGAAAACATTTCTGTACAACAAAAATATATATAATTAAAATAAAAAGAAAAAATAGATTGGGAAAATATTTAGAACAAATATTATATGTAAAAGTTTGACATCTAAAAATATAAGGAATCTTTTTTAAAAAAAGACCTTATCTCTACTAGCCTGGAAGTACTAGGGCCTTTGCCACTCTGATTGAGATGGGGACTTTGTTTGTGACCTAGGCTGGTTTGCCCCTCCTTAAGCAACCAAATGGCACCACTCCTCCCCAAGTCCCCATGAAGACCCACTCTATTAATGCCAAACTTAGTGCAGATGCATAATTGGCATAGCCCAATTCTGAAGCTCAGAACTCCCAAGCTCAAGGAATCTGTTAACTTCCGTCTCCCCAGTAACCGGGACTGTAGGCATACGCCACCATGGTTACCAGAGGTCAAAGAATATGCATCATTTTTTCAAAAGAAACACAAATTGTCAATAACCACTTGAAAAAATTCTCAATGTTGATTATAATCAAAGAGATGAAAAATAAAACAATTTTGAGGTACAATCTTATACCCATAAAATTGGTAAAAAAAAAAATCAAAAGTAAAAATCTTCACTGCTAGCACACTTAATGATTGCTGCTGAAATTTCAAACTTGAAGAATCATTTTTGTAGAGCAATCTGAAAAACAACCATTTATTAGGCACTTACTGTGAGCTGGGTGCTGTGCCAAATCTTGGGCTCCTTCCCTCAAAGAGTTCACATTCTAATGGAGGAGACAAGATGCAAACAAGTATTTACATAAACACAAGGCAATATATATGAGGTAAATGGGAAGTAATCTTAGAGGACAGGCACTAGCAGCTGTAGGGGGCAGGGGGACCCTGACAGAGAAAGATCTCCTGTGGAAGGTAGGATATGAGCCTGATTCATGAAGGAAGCCAGAGGATCCCAGACACAAGGGAACAACCAGTGAAAATGTAGTCAGGAGGAGTGTTGTATGCCAGTAGGAAGGACAGTGTTATGGTTGTCACAGAGTGTGTGGGAATCAGGTGTAGGAATACCTATGTTTCCTTCTGGAAATTACTGACTAGGGAGGAGGTGACAAGGTCAGACCTGTGCTTAAGGATGATCACTTTGTAGCTGAGTGGAGGATGGATGGAAGTGGGGAGAGCCTTGAGGCAGGGAGACCAGTCAGCAGGCTATTGCAACAGTCTACGTGTGCGGTGGTGGGAGTCTGCACGAAGGTGACAGCTATGTGAGTAGAGGAGGCATCTATGAGATGGTGCACAGCAGGAAACAGTATGATTGTTGACAGAAGATTGAATATGTAGAGTGAGGGTGAAGGAGTTGAAGATGACATAAAGGTTGTGACCCTCAGTGACTGACCTTGAGTAATAGAGAAATTAGAAAGAGAGGGTTTTGGAAGAAAGATGAGGTCTCTTTTAGACAGGTTGAGTTTAAGATGTCTATGAGACATCCAGTTCAAAATGTCCAATAGGCATTTGGTGATGTGAGACTGTAGGTCAGAAGAGAGGTTAGGGATGGAAAAATAGATGAGATTCATTTGCACAGAGATAATTAAACCCACAGAAGTTGATGAAATCACCAAGTGAGACATTATAGAGAAAAGAACGGAGCACAGCCCCTTGGGGGACACCCAAGATTAGTGAGTGAATATCCAGCAAAGGATACTGAAATGGGGAAGTCAGTTAGGTAAAAGAGCCAAGGATAAAACAGAGGCATTAAGGCCTAGGGAAGTATGCAGAAGAGGGTGATAGTGGTTGAGGCTGAATAGAGGTCAAGAAGGATGAGGATTCAGAAAAAGCCATGAGATTATTGATAACTTAGGAGCTAATAGTTTCAGTTGAGTGATGAGATACTTTCAATGATTCAGTGCTTGGTTCATGGCCTTCCTTTCCACCTCAACTCCTGCCCTCATAATAGAATATTTCAGAATATATGTTACTGTTCCCTCAGATACCATAACCCCAGTTCTTCCATCTACTCAACTGCCATGACCTACTCCTTAACTCCACCTCAGCTTTCACAGAGGTATTTCCCTTCATTCTGCTATCACCCACAAGTGTTCCACTTTCATATCTAAGAATCCCAAAATACCTTTATCTGGTTATATTTTTTTCTTCTGTTCCTTTGCCCTTCTTTTCTTAAACCTACTTTTTTCCCTCACCATTACTTTCAGTCTTCTTATCTGTCTGTTCTATCCCAGGGCATGTATTCCAGTATATAACTCTTACCACCTGATTCTTAATAGCAGCATGAATTATATCTTAATATCTAAATCTTTTAAGCCCCTTTTTTTTACTCAGGTCTCAAATGTACAGCCCCTTTCCCCTTTCTAGCTGAAGAAGCAGAACTTATCTTCAATTCTTAAACTTCAACACAGGTTTGGGTTTCCTGACCAAGTAGATCAAAGGCATAAACTAGGGTCATATGCCAGCGTGACAATAAATGAACAATATAACCTAATCCCCTCTACAGATTAAAGCATCTAAGTATATGAATAAATTACAACTCAAAAGTACACAAATTTTTATTTTATTATTTTTTGCACCAATCTATAGTTATAAAGCCCATACACATAAACTGAATTAGAATGCTCTTTGAATGCTTATCAGAGAGCTTTGTCTGTAGAGGCCGTGGCTTAAAAACCATCTTACAAACGACAAACATGCTTCCACACAACCCAGCTGGGTACACATTTGACTCTGACATTCTTCTGGGTGCTATGATTAGATATGTTTGAGTTTTGTTATCTTAGAAGAAAAGATTACAGTACGTCACTTCATTCTTTGGGCATCTATTCAATAGTAACCATCTTGAAATGGCTCGATAGTTTTTTAATAATTCACAACATACAGGGAGTTCTTCCTCCTTTTCTCAGAGTTTTCCAATGAAAAAAATGAGTGATAATAAAATCAGTGCCAATTTTATCAGGGAATTGGTGAACACAGTGAATCAGATACAATCTCCACTCACTATACATTCTGCACTTCAGAATACCTGCTTCCACAGAGATCACATTTAATACCTGACATGCAATAGACAATGTGGTGTTAGGTAATGTAATCAAGCAGTTTCTTCTGTATTTTCTTCATTCCAATTTCTTTCATGAAATCATCTTCTTGTTACAGTAGGACATTTATGAAGATGGGGGCACACGTCAGTCTCATAGAACAGCTGATAATTACTACCCTTCTTCCTACATATAGTATACACGCACACTATATTTGCTTCCTTATTAACTCCAGGTTTAAATGTGTAGAAAAGCATAAAGAAGGTTATTCCTGAGCCCAGGCCTCCTGAATGTCCAAGCTATATCTTGCCACACTCAGTGGCTAGACAGTTCAAGATCAATATCTATTACTTTCACAACTTCCACAGAAAGTAACTATCTCATTTCCTTCATTAATAATAAACTTAAGAATGACCATATTTATGATCTTTTGCCTGATAACTTGTTGGGAGATTTGGGGTATTTTTAAAATTAAAGTTGAAAAACGTTTTTAAAACAATGAAGTTTTGGAAATATAAGAAAGAACCAGATTTCTTCAAAATCCAGATTCCCACAAAGTCTAGAACTCATCACAAAAAACAAATATATGTATTTCTAGGAAAAGGTTTTATGACAATCATATGCATGTGTTCTACTTGACTGTTATAACCTATTTCTCTTCAATATAAAAATATCTTCGGCCAGTACAGTGAAATACTAAACCTGTGGACAGCCTCAATTAGTCCCTTTACACTGATGCTCCAGGAAACTGTTGTTGTTGTCTCTGCTCTAAAACTTGTTGATTTAGTAGCTGTTGCTGTCTTTGCAGAAACTGTACAACTTCTGGACTTCTTAATAGTGCCTTAAAGGAAAGAAAACATAGTATAATGCACTGATTATCTATGCGCTCATTTTAAACACTAATAAGCTAGCACCATCCAGTTTAATAGTTTCATATTAGGAACCACAACATAAAACAGACTTATAAATAAATGAAACTTTTTATTATATTTAACAGCTGATGCTAAACTCAAATTATTAGTACGTATGTTAATAAGGTCACTACTTTGCATTAAAACAGAAACCCTGAGCACACGTTATGACACCAAATCATAGAATAATAAAGACAGAAGTTATGTGTATGACTCTCAGTGTATGAAAAGCAAGAAACTTTTGACACTGTTTTTGATCTGAGAAATGTTTAATATTTTGTTCATGTGCTAAGAGATGAGCACTCTATGTAGATGTGGAAAAGGCTTAAACTTGCAGAATAAAATACTAAAGGTACAGCTGGTCCGTAGTAGCAGGGAAAAAAAATAAAATGAGAACTACTAAAAATTGAAGGACAGAACCTAATTATTTCTACAGTTTTTATAGCTGGTTGAACAGTATGGTGCATTGGAAAGAATACTAGTCTCAGACCAAGACCGAGGCCCTGGTTTTCTTCTACTGGCCTCTATGTCTTTAGATAAGTCCTAGTAAAACAGGCAAAACAGCCTCAATCTGAGTTTCATCATCTGTAAAACATGGTTGTGACTGGAGTAGATGCTCTCTAATGTCTCATCCAATTCTAACATTAGATAATGCCTTCATTCTAGATGGTTCTATTACAACCCTGATAAATAAAATTCAGGAACTAAAAATAAAAATACTCTGGTGTTAGATTTAAGTCTTAAGAGGTACTTTTAAATTTAGTCCTGGGATTCAATTCCTATTACTAAACCTTATTTTCAAACAGATCATCAAATGATTATTCACTTAACATTTAATGTGAATATTAAATTTTTGTTAATAAAGAGCAATAATTGCTATTTTTTTCTCTAAATATTTATTTCCTAAATTTCACTGCAGGGTTTCTTATAGTGGATTATACATCCACTATGGCAAACTATACTTGTTCCATTGGGTATGCAGAAATACTACATTTCTAAAAACACATTCCAGTAATATAGAGATTCAAACCTGTTAGATTGGAAAAAAAAATAGAGGCTTACTCCAAATAAATTGTAATGTACAACTCCCTATGCCACTGATTTCCCACTTTAAGGATCAAAAATAAAACTGTCAATTGTTCGGAGCCAACAGGACATTAATAACTTTTACCTGGGAAGATTAAGAGATAATTTACACACAAAATTTAATTTGTAATACTGTGCAAATAACCAGTTCAAAACAAGGTTTCAATATAGTAGTTTCTCTATGTAAAAATGAACATTTCTGAAAAACCCACTATTATTTAGGCTAGTCCAGACCTAGTCAAAGGTACATGATATCAATCAGCAAGCACGGATTAAGCTTCTACTGTGGGTCAGGCAACAGAGATCAAAATTCAAAGAAATAATCTCTTCCCTCAAAGACTTTACATTCTAACAAGGGAGACAACAAATAAATAAGTGTACACAAAAAAATCTGAAGAGAATAAATACAAAGTAGTTACATCAACGAGGTAGTTTGGAAAGGATGACACTAGCAATTCGGAGGATCATGCTAAGCTTATGTAGAAGGTAGTTTCTGAATTGCGTCTTGAAGTAATGGAGGGATTCTATGAGGTAATAGTGAAGAGGGAGTGAATTCTAGGGTTAAGAGACACCAAGTACAAAGGCACAAACAAGGGAGAATGTCACATCCAGTTTGGCTAGATTGGGGAGTGCAGGAGGGAAAGTAATATACAATGGCTGGAAAAAGACTGGGGCCAAATTGTGAAAGACTTTAAAAGTGAAACATAAGAGTTGTTCTTATAGGCAATGGTGGAACCAAAGAATTAGGAAAGTGATATAGTCAAATATGAACTTAAAGAAAATCATTTTGTCAGCAGTATTAGAAGATGGACTGAAGCAGAAAACCTGAGGCAGGGAGACCAATTAGGAGGGTACTGCAATTATGTAGGTGACAGGTGATAAGGGCCTTAATGTGCCAATTAATGTGCCAAAAGAAGGGATCCATTAGAGATGTTGTAGAGCTAGAAATATCAAGACCTGAAAGCTGAATGGATGTGTAGAGAAAGGGAGAGTGAGGAGCTGAGGTTACAAATCCAGGAGTCTGGAAAAAGGGTAGCACCTGCATCAAAAAAAGGCAGAAAGAAAAAGCAAGTTTGGAAGGGGAGATATTGGTATCTCCTGAAACTAGGTAAAAATTTATAATGAAGGCACTCAATATTAGAGCAACACCAAAGTAGAATTCATGATAATAGGTTTACATTGAATTCCATTTTGTTCAAATAACCAAACGATTTAATGAATAAATAGTACTTCACTAAAGATTATCTTTCCTATATGACTCTTTGACATGGTCCTTAAGGATAGTCTTATATCAAGGTTCCATGTGTCAAAATAAAACAAATTTAAGTGTCAGTTTATGAAGCTTCAGTTACCTCTCAAAGGTTAAAACAAAAAAGAAAAAAAAATCATGTTTTATATTTGTTTCTATTTTACAAAAGAAATCATATTTACCAGCCGTTTTTGATTTAACACTTGCTCTAAGAGAGAAGGTCTTGCAGGACGATCTCCAATAGAACCACTCCTTTGTTTTCCAGTGGATGCTGAGCCGTCTGTGCTTTCCTAAAGTTAATGATACAATAAATTTTTTTTTTAAATTAACCTTTTTCGTTTATAGTCTGGCCTATTTCCTAGCACCCGCAGTCAAATCTAAACATTATATTACATGGTACCCCTACACAATCTGACACCAATCTTATGAGAGTATAAGATATATATATATATATATATATATATATAGATAAGATATACAGATATATGATAGATTGATAAGATACATATATATATATATACACACACACACAGACCTACTCCAACCCTTTATTTTTGAATGTGAAGACATTTCTCTTCTACTATTGTAGAAGGGAATTTTGCACCTGTGCCCTCATAATCAAAATGAGAGGGTGGGACTAGATCTAGACATTACGCCCTGCACAAACTTTTCACTATCACTTCAGCTTTGCCCATGTCCTTCTCCTGACTTTGTCTATATGCCTACCTCTGTGCTACCAATCTGCATCCTACCCATCCTACAAATCCTAAGTCCAAGGGTCACCTTTTCCATGGTGCCTCCCATAATGAAACAGTAACAACATAGATGATAACTGTCAAAATGCCTACACAGTTCTGTATCACAAAGTATACGAGACTCTCCACATAGAATGTAGAAAAAGTAAACCTTTTATTCAGACACCAGAGAACCATATCCCAAGCTATTTATCCAGTCTACCACAGCAGTAAAACATTCCATACATAACATCACAACATGGAGCTTTACCATCCCAAAACCTCTCCGACCCCCTGCTGCGGTCTTCCCCAAAACAAACTCACAGAACAGATAAGTCAGCCTGTTCAGTTCTAACAGTCAGGAGGGCGGCCATTAGTAGCTATAATATCTTTCTCTCTCTTGGCATTTTCTGTGACATAACTTCCTTTTCCTGTCAGGAAGCTCCTCCTACCATTTGGCATAGGCTTTCTCTGATGTAAGCAGGTCACATGGCTATTAATGGGTGCGAAAGATCTTCAAATCTCACTGCTACTACATAAAAACTTTCCAGTGATCTTTCTTTGGAACTAAACATCTCTGCCATTAACTTGAAATCTAGCATATCTTACCCTGTATGGTTAGATATATTTTTAGACATAAATCTTTTCTACTCAACAAGGATATGAACTTTTTGAAGGACCATGTCTTCAAAGTCCTTGTAGACTATATAAAGCAAATGTGATTCAAATGTTTTCGTATTATCCCCTGAGGTTCTGAAGATTTTCAATGACTTGCTCCTGGTCACATAGGTACTAACTTATCTGAGGCAGGCATTAAGCCAAGGATTCCTGATTACAAGTTCAGAACTCTATTCCACTTGACTACCTCTCCTAAAGGGGAGGTAAATATCTCCTAAATCAATCTGGAAGGGAGCTTTAAAACGAACTAGTTTAACCTGTAGAAATCTCAAACATTCTGGACTGGTCATCATTTACCTTCCAGCCTCTAAGAACTCTCAGTCCACTTAGCTTAATTGCTATAGTATCATCTCAGCTTCCTCCCCTGTAAAGATCATAGTTCCTGCATTTCCTACCTCATAGAGTCTTTGTCAGGGAAGTGCTATAGATGTCCTAAGTCAACAAGCATTTATTAAACACCTATGTGCTACTCACTGGGCTAAGCACTGGGGATAACAGAAAAAGTATAAGACAGTCCCTACTCTCAAGGAGCTCACGGTGCATTATTCTTTCCACAGAACAGATGAACCTGCTGCCTTAAAGAATAAAAGCCTTTCTGGTAAACTGGTAGCTGTCATAGCAACCCAGTTCAAACAATACAAATACCTTGAGATATTTGTGCCTGAAATGCTTTTTCTCTGGGAGAAAAAAGAAGACAATAAGACTTCCAACATGTCAGTTGTACTTGATTTTCCACAGGCCACCAGCTCACCCCTTCAATAATTAATTAGACTCATCATAATCTGCCCAATATATTCTGCATGCTCATACCCCTTCTCCCCAGGTGAATATTTGTTTTCCTTTGTCACACACTCCATGGCTATAATACTACATAACATTTATATAGTGCTTTAGGATTTGTAAACAGCTTTAACAACAATAGCTAACTTTTATATAGCGCTTACAATTATCTCATTTGATCAGCTCGATAACCCTGGGAGGTGGGTGCTATTACTCCCATTTTACAGGTGAGAAAACTGAGGCTGGCAGTGACTTGCTGCATCAGTCACTCATAAGATTAAGTGACTTTCAGAGATTCAGTCGAGCAGCTTCCACAGCTATTAAGTGTGGAGATTTAAACTTGGGGTCTTTCTGGTGGGTCCAGCAATCTGTTCACTGTACCATTTTATCAAGATGAGATCACGTATGTACACCTTAAAGCACTTCGTTATGTAAGTGCTATTATTATCTGGGTGTCTCAAAAGTCTTAGCTCAATTAAGTTGCTGTTTAAGCTTTTATACCTTTAATCTGCACTAAGACTTCTAGGACATCCCGATAATAATTATAGCTAACTGCTTACGAGATGTCAGGCACTGTGCTGAGCGATTTACAATTTTTATCTCATTTGATCCTCCCAATAATCCTTTCAGGGAAGCACCCTTTTATAATTGAGGAAACTGAGGCAGACAGAAGTTAATTGACTTGCCCAAGGGTCCCAACAGTCAGGGTCTGAGGCCAAATTTGAACTCAGGTCTTCCTGACTCCAGGCCCAGCGTTCTATCCCCAGCACTGCAGGTCGGTCAATAAGTATTTATTAAGGGCTTGCTATATGCGGGCACTGCGCTAAATTTGCAAACATGAGCATAAACTTTGGCAGAGGTCGCTGGCCCCGCTGCCGGGCTGGCGCGGGGCCGGGCATCTCCACGCACAAGCGCCCCGCCCCCGTACCGGCGCCCCGCCGCCCGGGGATACCTCGAGCTTGACGCTGCCGGCGCTGCCGCCCCCTGAGCCTCCGCCGGCGGCGGCCCCGGTGCCGGCCAAGCTCAAGGCCTGATCGCTCTTCTTCTTCTTGTACTTGTCCTTGTACATCTTGTTGCGGTGCTTCTTGCACATCCACGGCTTGCGCTGCTTGGCCACCTGGCTCGTGGTCTCGCTGCAGCCCTCGTAGATGCACGTTTTGCTCACGCTGCCCTCATCGCCCCCGCCCGCGGCCCCGGCGGACGCCCGGCCGCCTTCGCCGCCCGAGTGCGTCTCCTCGTCCTCCAGTTCCTCCAGGCTGGCGGTGCTCTCGCCACCCCCCGGAGGGTCGGAGGTGTCCAGCAGGTCCGCCTCGTCCTCGGCGGCCTCGTCCTCGGCATCTCCTGCCACTTCACACAGGGGCGTGAGGTTGCCGGCGGCGCTGCCGCCCCCCGGGATCGGGGTCGACGAGGCCGCCGGAGCGGGGATCGGCCGCAGGATGGCGCCCGCCGGCGCCTCCTCTGGCCCGCCGCAGGGCTGCATGACCAGTAGGGTGAGCGGTGGCGCCGGGGGAGCAGCGGCCGGGGGGGCGGCGGCGCCGCCGCCTGCCTCCGCCGGCTCGATGCGCTCCTGTGCCTCCGTGCTGCGGCCGCCGGTCCAGGCCAGAAGACGCGTTGTGTCCCTGCAACTGCCTGGCTAACGTCAGCCCGAGCAGCGCCCGAGAGGCGCTGAGCCCGGCTCAGAATAACCTTTCTTCCTGCGCCTGCGCGGCCCCAGGCAGCAGGATGCGGGTATTAGTGAGGCGGGAGTTTGAAAGCCTGGCGGAAGAAAGCTCCTAGCCTTTCTAAGGGACTGAGGGCTGAAGGCAGGCTCGAGACATTGCGCATGTGTGGTAATGCGGCCTCGGCTTATTGACCCGTAGTGAGTGGGGAGGGGGGGCTGGTTTACCCGCATGTGCACTGGTAATCTTATCCGGGGGATGCAGATTTGAGGGAATTTCGTCATTCATTTCTTGACCCTCGGCTTTCCCTTACTACTGTTGGATTCTCCACTCCTGCCTATACTCCACACCTCACACCTATCCAACCTCTCCTCCTTTTTATTACTCAGAAGAAAAACATTCTCATCAGGCCTGTTTATTGGTAGTTTAATTGTCCTGCTTATTCTCACTTCTGTGACTTGGAAAAGTACATTTTATTCCCACTCTTCCTACCGGCCCTTCTTTTGCCCTCCCCTCCCCCATGTATAAAGTGGGAAAGATTGCTCAGGATCTCTTTTTGGCATGAGTAGAGGGCATTTCCTCACCCTGGAGTTCCCTGTATCAGTCCTTATCCTTAGTCTATTTCTATACATAGTTCAAGTAGAATAAATTAAACTACTCCGGTGCCTATTTCCACTTCTGCAATTTAAAGCCTCTTTCTCTCTTAACTGTGGTTAGCATTAGTGGTTTTGGACCATTTTGCTTCCTTTTTTTCCCCTTCTATCCATGTACTAAATTATAAAACATAGTACTTACAATTTCCCCAACTTTCTGTAGAGCTGGGTTCTTGAGGTCCTTAGACCTCTAAAAGGATAGATTTCAGGGAAGTACCTGAACTAGGAAAAAAATACATCTTTATTCTCACTAACCCCTAACTGAAATGTAGCATGTCCTTCAAAAAAAATTTTTTTAAGTTATTAAAAATTATTATGAGAAAGGGTCCATAGGCTTCACCAGACTGCCAAAGGGGTCTGTGACATAAAAATTATTTGGAATCCCTACTTGGAAAAAGGCAAAACCAAAATTTTAATATATTGATTACAGTTGCGCAAAATGAATTAACCTTCTCAAAACTAACCACATCTCTTCGTGTCTACTCTCCCCTTTCAGCAGCTTCTAGACCTTTCATTGAACCTTTCAGTTCTTGGCATAGTGGATAGAGAGATGGCCTTGGAGCTGGGGTCAAGTTCTTTCTCTGACAAACTGGCCATGTGAGTCATTTAACTTCTCAGAATCCCAAGTGACTCTGTTAGGTCTATATTAACAAAAGGAGTTTCCTGCTTAGAGTTTCCTACACCAGTGAAATTGTAGGTCCTGTCTCCCACAACAACAAAAATTTAGCTAGTGGACACGCCTAATTTCAGCAGAAGATAGAGCGCTCACGACATAGTCTAGAACAAAGATCAGCAACTCTAGAGGAAGGATGCCAGAGAAGGAAAAAGCATCAACACCAACCTTTTGCCAAAGTAGAGCAATTACTGCCTGCTGTTCTGTTTACATCTTGGTACTACTTCAGGATGTTCATTTCTTCCATTTATCTCTGTGTTTCCAAAGGTGGAAGCTTAATGCTATGGTATTTTGAATACCAAGTCACCAACACTGATTCAGAGGCTACCCAGTTCACCTACTACACCCCATTGTACTAAAATTTCTCTTCTCCAATTTTGAATATGAGTTTGTGCGCTATACTGATAAACACGGATGCATTAAACAAAAGAATGAAATCATAATGTGACTAAACTCTTTAGGTTCTGGAAAGCTTTTTCGTTTGCAGTCCTATGTTTAAGTTTGTTTAAGTCCTATAGCTCCAATCCCTTAGTTAAGTAAATATTTAGTATCTACTACTGTATATGTAAAGATTTTTTTCTACTCAATTGTGGGCCCAACTTATTGACCATCTGTAGTGCCTGGTCAAGATCATCTATATCTGTCTATTTGTCTATCTGTGCATCTATGTATATATGTACATATGTATATTTGTGTATGTATATGTATATTTGTATATATGGACTAAATTATTCCATTGAATATCATATTATGATGTATCTTTAAATGTGAATAAAATATAATCATTTACATGGAGCTTTAAGGTTTGTAAATAATTTTCCTCATAATAACCCTGTGAGGTAGACAGCAAAATATATTGTCTTTGTTTTACAAATGATGACATAAACTCAGAGTTACTGTAAATTTTCTAAAATCACACAAATACTTAAGAATTTAAGGCAGGATTCAAGCACATGTCTTTTGACTACAGTATAGTGCTTTATCCAATATGCCATACTACTTCTTGATTTGAAGAGTGATATGCATTTATCTGTCAATCTATATTTGAAGGGTGGATAGTTAAACCAGTTCTTTTTGCATTACTATAGATTTTGTTAAAGATACTTGTAGTAACAATTTAGATTTGAAGATCTTTCCTACCTGTTAATAGGCCATGTGACCTGCTTATGTCACAGGAAGCCTAAGCTACATGGTAGGAGGAGCTTCCTGACAGGACAAGGAAGTTATGTCACAGGAAATGCTGAGAGAGAGAGAGAGCGAGCGCAGTTATGGCTGCTAATGGCTGCCCTCCTGATAGTTAGAACTGAACAGGTTGACTTAGCTATACTGTGAGTTTGTTTTGGGGAAGACCCCATTAGGGGATCAGAGAGGTTTTGGGATGGCAAGGTTCTAGGCTGTGATATGGTGTTTTAAGTTCCTTGCTGTTATGATAAAGTGGGCTGACTGGCTGTGGGAGTGGAACATTTGGTTATGGGATATGGTTTTCTGGTATCTGAATAAATGCTATACTTCTTCTGCCTTCTTTATGGAGAGTCTCTCATACTTTGTGATACAGAACTACATAGGCATATTCATGATTATGGTTGATGTTGTGTTTATTGCCTTACTGATAAAATACTTTAAAGTGTCTTGGTGCTTAATAAAATCCTTTTCATATAGAGTCCAAACAAAGGTGGGCAGGATTTCTTATGGTTGGTGAGGTCCTCTAGAAGATCCTGTTTGTGGATGATATTAAACTGGTTACATTAAGCTTTTACACCCTGCCAAGTATCCTGGAACAGATTCATAACTACCCCAAAGAGTTTGGCCTAACCATCCACAAATTAAATTTAAAACTCCCTTAAAGCTACTAACTTTAAGCTTCTTGTTGAAACAAAGTCTGTCTTTTTAATCAATATTCAATCAACATTGTCATATGGTTGAAAGACATGGATTACAGTTTCTGAAGAACTAGATGATTATCAACATTAAGGTAATGGAGAGGTGCATGATAGTATGACCAGACTGTACCATAAAATATGTAGGAGCTTTGAATAAGAACTGCAGTCAAAGATGCCATCAAATGAAAATCTGAGTGAAAAACAAAATTGTCAGTCACATGGCAAGAGTGAGGGACAACTGGAGCTAAAGCCCAGGGCTCTCTACTTGTAGCAGTATTAGGGGAAAATAAGGGAACCCCCTCCCCCAATGTTCGGTGGACTTTTGACTTAGAACTGGGAGTTCATGACAAAAACACCGAAGCTCAACTTTTTGACACTAATATTCTCTTAGATCTAATATATAAACAAGAATTATGGGATACCATAATTTCTGAAGAATCTAAATTATAGCAAATGGAAGGTCAATGGAAAAATGCATGGGAGTATGTAAATTTGTTATTAAATATCACCAACAATGATTTTCACACAAAAATTGTGATAGAGGACCCTGGGAAGATGACAGAGTAGGTTAGAAAATTCCAGGCTCTTCAAATTTCCTCCACAAACAAGACAGAACATCACCTCAAAGTGAATATAGAGTGGCAGAAATAAATAAAAATTGAGGTAAAGTGGTTTTCCTCCTAAGCCAATTTGAGAGGACCCCAGGAAAGACCCCACCTCCAGGGGTGGAGGTTTGGCCTGAGTGAGGTGTAAATACCTCTAGGCAGACTCCACTGAATCAGCAAACAACCAGCTCTGGGGGTAGCTACATCAGGCCACATCCTTGGCCTCAGGAAGTTTCATTTCATGGACAGCATGGGAGTTGGACAGCTGAGCAGGGAAAGATTGAAGGACTTCCTGCTGTCTCAAGCTGCCAGGCCCAGCTGTGTTAACCAGACACAGTCCAGGCTGCAGCTGTGGGCAAGAAGGAATGATCGCATGACCAGTGAATGCAGTAACAGAGGAGCAGGAACCCTGCTGGCTGTGGCACTTGCCGGAGAGCAGAGTCCCTGGTTTTGGTTCCAAGGCAGAGGGGAGAACCAAAGTTTGCAGCCACTGGGGGACTACAGGGAGAAAGAACTTTGTGGAAAAGTGAGGATGGGGGGTTGTTCCACAGCCATGGCTTAGGGGTGGAGAGTAAGGCCCGAAGTTGGGCCCTGCAATAGAGCTCAGAAAATAAAAGTAAGAAGGACCTGAGGCCTGGTGCACCATTCCCTACACCTCAGCACTAGAACCTGATTGTCATAATAGGCTGCTAAAAATAAAAACAAAATAAAAATAAAAATGAGAAAGCAAAGGAGAAAGAATTCAACCATAGACAGCCACTATGGCGAGAGAGAACATCTGGGTTCATAGTCAGAGGAAGATAGTGAAGTTAAAAAAAAAACACTCCTTTTTCAAAGTGAGCCATCAAATGGTTGCAAGTTCAAAAAGAGTTCTTGGAAGAACTTATAAAGGACTCCAAAAAAATAAAATAAGAGAAAATGAGGAAAAATTAGGAAAAAAATAAAAGCAATTCAAGAAAATTATGAAAAGAAAGTCAACCAATTTAAAAAAGAGATCCAAAAACTTAAGGAAGAAAGTAACTCCTTGAAAATTAGAATTGGGTAAGGGGAAGCTAATCTTATAAAATATTAAGAAATAATAAAACAAAAGAATGAAACAATAGAAGAGAATATGAAACACCTCTGTAGAAAAACAACTGATCTGGAGAACAGATCCAGGAGAGACAATATAAGAATTGTTGGACTACCTGAAAGTTAAGATAAAAAAAAAAAGTCTTGATACAATATTACAAGAAATTATTAAAGAAAAGTGCCCTGAAGTTCTAGAACAAGAAGGCAAAAAAGAAAAGAAAAGATCCATTGATCACCACCTGAAAGAGATCCCCAAGAGGCAAACTTACAGGAATATCATAGCCAAGTTTCGGAGCTCTCAGGGTATGGATAAAATATTTTAGGCAACAAGAAAAAAATAATTTAAATACCATGGAGCTACAATCAGGATGACATGAGACCTAGCAGCTTCTACATTAAAAGACCATTGTTGCTGGGTTTGTCCTTCATTTTCGAAGAGGATGATGACATCAGGGAGATGATGACATGACTTGCAGTTGGTTTTGATTTGAGTGAGGGAGGGCTGTGGAAGGTCACCAGCTTCACTTTCTCGTCCAGAGCCATCTGAGTCCAGTGGCCTGATACTCACTAGGATCACTGGAGATGGCCCAGGATGCATTAGGAGACCCTGGCCCTTTCAGGCTAAGGTCTTTTCAGGTTCTCACTTTGCATGAGGTAAAGCCCATTCAGTGAACAGGCCTCTTTAAGAAGTTAATCAAGGGATGGCCCCTTTAATCAAAACTCAGGAAAAAAAAATCAAACTGGGAGGGGAAGACCCTCAGGGTTCCTGGCCAAAAGAGAAACAGTTACTATTTAGTAACAATACATCCAGTGGATGGAAATACTAAATAGTATAGCACAGTTACTACTTAGTGATAGTACATCCACTGGATGGAAATACTAAATAGTATAGTACAGTTACTACTTAGTAACAGTACATCCACTGGATGGAAATACTCCCACTAGATGAGGTATTTGCCTGAGGGCATAAGCCTTTTGCTGTTGCTAGGCCCAAATCTCTCTGCTAGGTTATTCTAACCTAGGCTAGCCCTCCATTGTCTGGCTAGTTTCCACCCTTGATCTTGTCAAAGTGTCTATGCCCAAATCTGTTACCCATAAACTATTGTCTGTTATCTCCAGGTAGCCTTCAGCTACTTCCCACCCTTAATCCATTCTCTTAGTTCCTGGAGTCTGACTTCATCCCAATCCCATCAACTTTCTCCTTAGACTGCTCCTCAAGATCCTCCCTAAACTCCTCCTCCCATCACCCCAGGACCATGCTAGATCCCTCCCATAATGTTTGTGTGTATAAGTTTCATCTTGCCTCCATGAAGGTGCCCAGATTCTATCTACCTCAGATGGAATCTGGCCATCTGGCCCACTTGTGGAAATGAGCATCAGAGAGGGTGAAATTTCTTAAGACAGTCCAGTATGGCAAATCTGTAATAAGCTTTGTCTTTGGCTGTGAGAAGGCTTGAGTCGAATTCATTCGAGCAGGCCCCAGCATGTTGGTATTTTGGGGTCTTGAGCACCCCTAAAAACATGGTTCCCTGACCTCTTCATATGGTTCCCTGACTGGGAATTGAACCCAGGCCACAGCAGTGAAAGTGCCAAATCCTACATTCCAGCAATGTGGGACACAGCCAATGAGAATGCACAAAAATGGTAGATAGAAAGCTGAATTTAGCTAGCATGCCATTTTAACTGAAAGTAAAGTGCATGAAGGGGAATAGTATGAAATAAGTTTGGAAAGATGATTTGAATCTGGATTATGGAGAGCCTTAAGTTTCAGACTGAGAGTTTGCATTTTTTTTAAAGAAGCAGCTAGGTGGTGCAATGGATATGGTGCTAAACCTGGAGTCAGGAAGACTCGTGTTCCTGAGTTGAAATCTGGCCTCAGATTCTTACTAGCTGTGTGACCCTGGGCAAATCACTTAGCTGTTTGCCTCAGTTTCCTCATCTATAAAATGATCTGGAGAAGGAAATGGTAAACCACACCAGTTTTCTTTGCCAAGAAAATCCCAGATGGGGTCACAAAGATTCAGACTCTATTGAACAACAAGTAGGAAGCCACTAATACTTTGAACAGGAAAGTAACTTGGTCAGATATGTACCTTAGGAAGATTATTTTTGTCATTTCTGTGAATGATGGTATGGAGAAGAGAGATACTAGAAGCAGGAAGGCCAATTAGGAGGCTATTACAGTAGTCCAGGTAAAAGGTGATGAGGGCCTAAACTACTGTAGTGGCCAGGTGAGTGGAGAGAAGAGGGTGAACATGAAATGTTGTGATGGTAGACTCAAAAAGACTTGATAGTTTGGATAAAATGAAGTGAGGAAAAAAGGAAAGATGAGGACAGAGGAAAGAAATAAGCATTTATTAAAATGTGTCAGGCACTGTACTAAGCATAGGGCATACAAATACAAGCAAAAAGGATAGTGCCTGCCCTTAAGGAGCTTACATTCTAATAGGGCAAGAAAACACACAAAAGGAAGATGAAAAGGGGGAAGGGAGAGGATGAAAATTCCATAATGGAATTTTGAAGTCTAAAGAACAGGGCTAGTAGGGAAAAGAGGGCTGACCTGGGCCCTTCTACAAAATGGAGATTCTAGCAGGAACTCACCAATGAGAAAAAGGAATGGGGGCCCTAGGCGCTGAGGGGAGGTTCTGAGATGATATAGCAACAGAGGCATGTTTTTTTTCTTTTTAATTTATGAAATAACATAAGCATTATTGCACATGAAACTGCAAATCTGTTATGTACAATTTGCTATTCCTTTTAATATATAATAATGTTATCATGTAACTTCCTTTCACTCCTCCCCTCCTTGATTGCTACCATTAGACACAAATAGGTAGCTATATGTAAAATCATTCTATATATACTTCTATTTATCAGTTATTTCTCTGGATGCAGATAGCATCTTCCTTCATATGTCCTTTGTAGTTAACTTGGGTATTTGTAATACTCAAAATGACTTATTAACTCAAAGTTTTCTTAAAACAATATTGCTGTTACTGTTTACAACATTCTCTTGGTTCTGCTTATTTTGCTCTTCATTATTTCATGCAAGACTATCCATATTTTTCTAAGATCATCGAGCTTATCATTTCTTATAGCATAATAGTATTCTATCATAATCGTATACCACAACTTGTTCAGCCATTCTCCAATTGATGGGGTATCCCCGCAATTTCAGTTCTTTGCCATGCAAAAAAGAGTGTCTCTGAACATTTTAAAACTTATAAGTTCTTTTCCTTGTTCCCTAATCATCTTTGGAAATAGCCCTAGTAGTGGTATTGCTGGGTCAAAGGATATAGGCAGTTTAATAATTCTTTGGGCATAATTCCAGATTATTTTCCAAAATGGTCTATCAATTCACAGTTCCACCAACAGTGAATCAGTGCCCCAATTTTCCAACTTCCCCTCCCACATTTGTTGCTTTCCCTTTCAATCGTTTTAGCCAATTTGATAGGCATAAAATGATATCTCTCAAGGTTGTTTTAATTTGCATTTCCCTAATCAATAATAATTCAGGAAATTTTTTCATATGACTATAAATTGTTTTGATTTCTTCACTGGAAAGCTGCCAGCTCGTATTCTTTGACCATTTCTCAATTGGGGAATGACTCATATTCTTAGAGATTTGATAAAGTTCTTTACATATTTCAGATATGAGATCTTTATCTGAGAAACTATCTATAAAATTTTTCCCCTAATTTTCCACTTCCTTCTGATCTTGGCTACATTTGGTTTTCAAAGTCCAGAAGTCAGGAATAGATCCAGGAGAGGAGTGAGGAAAGGGGTGAATCAAGGTTGACTCCAAGGTTATGCACATGAATGACTAAAATGATGGTGTTACCTTCAGCAGAATTATGGAAGTGTGAGGAACAGTAACTGGTTAAGGGCAGGGATAAGATAATCAGTTTTGGATTGGACATGTATAATTGGAAATAGTGGTGGGCCAGCCATGTAGCAAGAGATAACAGATGGAGTGGCTGGTATTGCTCTGGTATCCATGAAATATTAAAAGGCTCAGAGGAAGGCTTCTAGGCAACTAGTACATTAGGAGATTTTTGAAAGACCATGGACAAGAGTTGTATATATTGAGTATAATAAGACAGGTAGGTTGTGGTTTCTGCTGGTGAAGTGAATATCCAAACCAATGAAATTATAGATACGTTTTAGTATCAAAGTTTTCCTTTAAATATCCATGCTTTATATAATCAAGCAACTTTATTCTTTTGGTGAATTGTAACTTCATGTTCTTGCTTGCTTGACAAGAAATTTTGTTATAATTACAGAAAAATCATTTTTATCTTGTTTAATAGAGTTAAATAGAAATGATCTTGAGACATTATCTTGCTAGTTAATCTATGGACAAATGCAGAAATGGATAAAATAAAAACTTTTGGTAGTTGTCTAAAAGTGTTAGGATGTAAGCTTGTAGAAAGAAAACATCTTCGGGATAAATTCGGTATCAGATAGTATGGTGGAGACTATAGAATCTTGTTCCAGTGGGATTTTGATTTTTTTTTCTGTTCTGTGTATTTTGAAAACTTTTTGTTTTGATTTTATTTATTTGGTATGGTGACTTCTATTAAAAATGTTGTTTTTAACTTTAAGTGTATCAATGTTATATCTAGGTGACATTGGAATATAATAGTACAGTAGTTTGATCTGTGATAATGCTCTGGTTCCAGTATAATTTATTCGTTGGATTCTCAAGAAAATTTTGAAGTTTGAATTTGTAGTGTGGGGATTTAATATCTGTCAGCATAACAAGCTTCTAATGCATAATTCCAACCACCAGGAATGTCTTGCTTAGTATTCAGTAGGTACTAATTTTTTTTTTTTTTAAACAGCAGTTTCAGGGGCAGAGCCAAGATGGTGGCAGGAAAATAGGGATTCACTTAAGCTGTCCCCCAAATCCCTCCAAACACCTAAAATAAATGCCTCTGAACAAATTCTAGAGCTACAGAACCCACAAAATAACAGAGGGAAGCAGGTCTCCAGCTCAAGACATCCTCAGTGGTCGCGGGGAAGTGTCTATCGCACCATGCTGGGAGTGGAGCACAACCCCAGTGTGGGCTGCACCAGGACAGACCAGGTGCTAAGGAAATTGGGTGGAGCAAGCCTTAGGGCCCCAAATCACTGAGCTGTGGCAGCTATCAGACTTCTCAACCCACAAACGTCAAAGACAACTTAGCAGGTCAGTGGGAAAAACTGCTGGAGCAGGGAGAGGGGAGTGCGCTGTGGGCCCTTGCCCTGGGGGCAGTGGAGGTGGTGTAGTACAGCAGCTGCAGCAGCAGGAAGCTCCTGTGGCTGCTTCCAGAGCTCCAGCTGTGGTTGCTTCTGGCCCCAGGCCCACCTGGTGGTTGAATCAAGGGGAGGATCAGAGCAGGAGTGCAGGGAGCACTTCGCTGGTGCAGAGACAGGGTTCTCTTGGATCTGGGTCCTGGTCCTGGTTGGTGGTTCTTGGGGGAGGAGGAGTGCTGGTGTGGCAGAGCTTGCCATGTAGAAGTAGCTCTGAAAACAGCAATGCAACACCCCTGAAGTCTGGGACAAAGCACTTGTCATTCTGAAGGCAGTCATATCCTGACAAAAATCTCAAGGGTCAGGTAGTTGGCTGGGAACATGAGCAAGCAGCAAAAGACTCAGACTATTGAATCTTTTTTTGGTGACAAAGAAGAGCAAAACATACAGCCAGAAGAAGTCAACAAAGTCAAAGAGCCCACATCAAAAGCCTCCAATAAAAATATGAATTGGTCTCAGACCATGGAAGAGCTCAAAAAGGATTTGGAAAGGCAAGTAAGAGAAGTAAAGGAAAAATTGGGAAGAGAAATGAGAGTGATGCAAAAAAATCATGAAAAACAAATCTATGACTTGCTAAAGGAGACCCAAAAAATACTGAAGAAAATAACACCTTAAAAAATAGACTAACCCAAATGGCAAAAGAGCTCCAAAAAGTTAATGAGGAGAAGAATGCCTTGAAAGGCAGAATTAGCCAAATGGAAAAGGAGGTCCAAAAGACCAGTGAAGAAAATACTACCTTAAAAATTAGAATGGAGCATGTGGAAGCTAGTGACTTTATGAGAAATCGAGAAATTATAAAACAGAACCAAAGGAATGAAAAAATGGAAGACAATGTGAAATATCTCATTGGAAAAAGCACTGACGTGGAGAATAGATCCAGGAGAGATAACTTAAAAATTATTGGACTACCTGAAAGCCATGATCAAAAAAAGAGCCTAGATATCATCCTTCAAGAAATTATCAAGGAGACCTGCCCTAATATTCTAGAGCCAGAGGGTAAAATAGAAATCGAAAGAATCCACTGATCACCTCTTGAAAATGATCCCCAAAAGAAAATTCCTAGGAATATCATTGCCAAATTCCAGAGTTCCCAAGTCAAGGAGAAAATATTGCAAGCAGCCAGAAAGAAACAATTTGAGTATTGTGGAAACACAATCAGGATAATACAAGATCTAGCAGCTTCTAGATTAAGGGATAGAAGGGCTTGGAATATGATATTCCAGAGGTCAAAGGAGCTAGGATTAAAACCAAGAATCATCTGCCCAGCAAAACTGAGTATAATACTCCAGGACAAAATATGGATTTTCCATAAAATAGAGGACTTTCAAGTATTCTTGAAGAAGAAAAGATCAGAGCTGAAGAGAAAATCTGACTTTCAAATACAAGAATCAAGAGAAGTATGAAAAGGTAAAGAGAAATCATAAGGGACTTACTAAAGTTGAACTGTTTTGGTTACATTCCTACATTGAAAGATGATATTTGTAACTCATGAAACCTTTCTAAGTATTAGGGTGTTTGAAGGGAATATATATACACATATATATATGTATATATATACATATATATACGTGTATATATATATGTACACATACATACATACAAAGGGCACAGGATGAGTTGAATATGAAGGGATGATATCTAAAAATAAATAAATAAATACAATTAAGTAGTGAGAGAGAAATATATTGGGAGAAGGAGAAAGGGAGAGATAGAATGAGGTAAATTATCTCACATAAAAGTGACAAGAAATAGCAGTTCTATTGGAAGGGAAGAGGGGGCAGGTGAAAGGGAATGAGTGAATCTTGCTCTCAGACTTGACTTAAGGAGGGAATAACATACACACTCAATTGGGTATCTTACCCTACAGGAAAGTAAGGGGGATGGGGACAAGAGAGATGGGATGATAGAAGGGAGGGCATAGCGGGGGAGGAGGTAATCAAAAGCAAGCACTTTTGAAAAGGGCCAAGGTCAAGGGGATAAAATTGAATAAAGGGGGACCGGATAGGATGGAGGGAAATATAGTTAGTCTTTCACAACACGACTGTTATGGAAGTGTTTTGCATAATGATACCTCTGTGGCCTCTGTTGAATTGCTTGCCTTCTCAAGGAGGGTAGGTGGGGAGGGAAGAAGGGAGAGAATTTGTAACTCAAAGTTCTAAAAACAAATGCTGAAAAAAGTTGTTTTTTACGTGCAATTGGTAAATAAGATATACAAGCAATGGAGTATAGAAATCTATCTTGCCCTACAAGAAAGTAAGGGGAAAGGGGATAAGGTGGAGGGAGTGTTGTTACAGAAGGGAGGGCAGACTGGGGAAAGGGGCAATCAGAATATATGCCTT
Organism: Trichosurus vulpecula; assembly: GCF_011100635.1. Classification (NCBI taxonomy): domain Eukaryota; kingdom Metazoa; phylum Chordata; class Mammalia; order Diprotodontia; family Phalangeridae; genus Trichosurus; species Trichosurus vulpecula. Next base: position 90,190,260 of record NC_050574.1, on the reverse strand, counting down.
CTTGGGGTGGGGGGGAGGGTAGAAATGGGGAGAAGATTTGTAACTCAAAATCTTGTGGAAATCAATGTTGAAAACTAAAAAATGTTAAATAAAGAAATAAAGAATAATAGCAGTTTCATATATTTTCTCAATACAGATAGTAATGATACAGTTATTCTCATAGAGAGGGGAAGAGGAAAATTTTTTAGTTTTCTTTTTATTTTCAGTTCTGAATTCCCCCCCTTCACACCTCTACCACCCATTGAGAAGGGAAGAAATAGGATACCCATTATACGTATCAAGTCATGCAAAACGTATTTCTGCCTTAGCTATGTTACCAAAAAAAAGACAAAAAAGTGAAAACAATATGCATTGATTTGTACTCAGAATTCATCAGTTCTCTGAAGGTAAATGTCATTTTTAGAATTTTCATGGATCATTGTATTGATCTGAGTAGTTAAGTTTTTCACAATTGGTTATCATTACAATAGTGCTGTTGCTGTGTACAGTGTTCTTGTTCCGCTCACCTCACTTTTTATCAGCCCATTTAAGTTTTCCCAGGTTTTTCTGAAACCACCTCTCTCATAATTTCTTATAACACAATAGAATTCCATCACATTCGTACCACAACTTGTTCAGCCATTACAGAATTGATGGGCATTCCCTCAATTTCCAATTCTTTGCCTAGGTGCTAAATTTTTTTAGCTTGCAGTGCTGTTACATAGTTTCTCCCTTTTCATTGCATAATCTACATTCATCAGTAAATCCAGGTTCCTTAAGGATAACTTCTGTAATTTCTGGTGGTAGTGACTTGGTTCTGAATTACTACCACCAGCACCTCTGTTTCGATATGTAAATTTGCATCATTTTGTCTTTTGTTTGATGCTTCTTTGATGGATGAATTCATGTGGATGTTGTCTATGGAAGGTCTTTTGAGTCCATTCTCTGATCTTAACTAATTCATGCTGCTGCTGCTGCTACTGCTGTTACTGTTACTACTACTACTACTACTACTACTACTACTACTACTACTACTACTACTACTACTATTACTATTATCACCACCACACCACTACCATCACCATCACCACCATCACCATTACCAATAACAACAATTACAACTGGCATGTTGTTCAAGGGAGAGAATTACGGGTTTTCTACACCTTAGTGGGTTCATCTATGGTCCAATTTCTTAATTCTCAGCTTTGTGGGTTCAGAACATCTATGAATAAAGAGGTTATTCAAGACTCATTAGGTCCTGTGAACCTGGCTTATGGCTCCCAAACATACATGTCTAGTATATTCCTAAAATCCAATTCCAGTCATCAGCAATATAAATGAAATGGAGGCCAGAAAAGTCATCTACTTAGAGGATCTTCCTGATACAATCAGGAGACTAAATAAATTATGTATAATTTGGTGAACAAGAATTCAAGGAAAAGGAGTTTCTGAAATACGTTTCAAGCTATGAATTGTCAAATTTCTCTAATTCAGTGTGGGTATATTTCTGGCTAAGAAACTGGTACTAATCCAAAATCAGAGCATCTTTTCTCTGGACCATACTAGAGAAAACTGATAAAATTCTTTCCCTCCTTTTTATAAGCTCTGTCAGGACCATTAAGTTCATATATGTAATTATATCACTTATTTACCCTAAGATTAGACTAAATTGCTCTAAATAAAATCCATTAATACTCAAATACACAGACAGATCTATTTGTCTTGTTTATTTGGATGTTCCTAGTAAGCATGCAATCTACAACCCATCTGTATTTGCCTTTGAAACAAAGTCCCTTAACAATGAAAAATTTTACAGTTCAGTGATTCTACAGTCACTCAGCTAATCAATTAACAAATATTTATTAATACTTAATATGTGACAGGCACTGTACTAAGCTTTGAGACTGTAAAGAAAGGGAAAAGCACACTCTCTGCTCTCAAAGTGTTTACCTTGTAATGGAAGAAAAAAATCATAATGCAACTATACACATACAAGAAAGATACTTTCACAATGTTACCAAGCCAGCTTTACAATTTATTTTCCCTTGATTGCATTTTAGGTTGGATTCTTCCTGATGTACAGGGTTTTGCCTTAATCTCATTAATAAATTATCTCTAAATCACAATGTATTGTGAATTACTTCTAGGAAGGTTTGCTGTTGACAGTTAATAATAATGATAGCTAGCATTTACACAGTGCTTTAAGGTTTGCACAATACTTCAGAAATATTATCTCATTTTACCTTTACAACTACCCTGGGTACTATTATTTTCCCCATTGTTCGGCAAGCAGAGATTAAGTGACTTGCCCAGGGTCAAACAGTAAGTGGATAAAGACAGATTTGAACTCAGCCCCTTCTGACTCTTGGTGTGGTGTTCTATCCATTGTGTTACCCAACTATCTGAGTTCAAAACCTGCTTCAGATATTTACTAGCCCTGTGACTCTTGGCAAATCACTTAATCTCTGCCTACCTCAGTTTCCTTATCTGTAAATAGAAAGTAATAGTAGTATCTACCTCACAAGATTGTTGTGAGGATAAAATATGTTAAATGCTAGTTACCACCACCACCATCATCATCGTCATTATCATTATCATGCCTGACTCCAAGTCTCTAACCACTTTGCTACCTAGCTGTCTAGTTAATCTTGATTGCAATGTGAAGATTCTGTTATTTTTACACTCAAACAATAGCACTTGCTGACGTTGCACCTAGACAAGGGATTTATCTTGCTTTGAGATACATAGCCCTGTTTCCTTTGACCATAATAGTACATCATATAAAAGTTTAGTTTAAAATATAAGTTGTTTCAAGGTCTACATAGACAAAGCAAGAGTGAAACAGACCTTACTGGCAAATGTTGACCATTTTTAAAGGTAAGCATACTCTTTGTCATATATACTTTAATTCTAAGAAAGAAGAAAAGTACTGATTGAAATATTGATTGAAAAATGAGGCCATGTAATTCCACTTTCCTCTTAGTGCCAATACTTTGTTTCAACGAACTCTTTCAATCCAGCATCCCCCTGAGAACATAGCATTTATTGATCTTCTAGGACTTGGGGATATTGGTGGTTATGGATATTTATACCTCTCCCATAGTATGAGTACATGCACTATAGTAGGTGACTACAAGATCAATAAAGAAGATCATTTTTGCCACTGGGGTTCAAACTCAGGATAGTTTGAAATAAGTTGTTAGGAGAGATCCAAAGTAAAGTCCAATACCAACTGAAGATGTCTTGAAGGGAGCGCTAAGAAAAGTCATCCCTCTTAAGAGGGAAAAAGGATTTTCTAGTAAGCAAAGAATTATAATTATTTCTAGAGTCTGTATCTCTAGTAGATGACAGGACAAAGAAATTAGTAAGGAATCAATAACATGCAGTATATAACCTTTGCCTGGTGATGAGGGAAGGTGAGATCAGTACTTTTTCAGCAACCTGGTGAATCTCTTCATTCTAGTTCTTGAAAACTTATTTTTTTCTGGTCCTTTCATGTGAAGAACATCTCTGGAGAGATTAAAACAACTATATTAATGATACGTGGGAGTTATTAAGACACATGTATGAGTCACGTGCTATGTGCAAAATTACTGTGAGGAATTTCTTTTGGAAATATCTGCCTAGAGCAGGTATGGGCAAATAGTGACGGTATGATTAAAAGGCATTCATGCACAATTCTTACTAATCTAAGGCACCCCAGTCCCACAACAGTGACTTGCTGCTAATAGCTTACTTAATGGAAAAGCAGAAAAAAGATGAGACAGCATACTTGAAAAGCCAGGCTATCAGCAATATAAATAGGCTTCTTTCAAGAGAAGCAACAGATAAGCAAATACTGGGGAACATTAAGCATTTGATTCTATTTAATAATATGAAAAATAAAAGGACATCAAGAATATTGAGAAATAATGGTTACCTACTGGCCATTTCTGGCACTAACCACTTTATGGGATAGAAACTCTATACTTCAGGGTATATCAGCATCTTCAGTAACTTATTTACAAATAAGACCAGTAATGGAGGGCCCAAACCAAATAAGAATGTTAAAGCAAAAATTGGCTGATTATATTTATGCTTAATAACTATGGAAACAAAGAAAATACATGTTTTGTTTCTATGATCTTGATTTTCCCAGAACAAAATTATGTGTTTTTTTTTTCTTAGAGTCAATGCCACTCATTCACTTACATTTTGTGTAAATAACACAGTCAAGATATGTGGTTTGTTGTACAAGCAAGGAAAATGGCCATATACTTTTAACTTGTTAGGTAAAAATTTTTATCTGTAAAATTAATAATATTGAAAAATAAAACTAAAATAATCCATGATGATCCTAAAGTGGAAAGGTAATTTAAATGCAAATAATCTTGTTACCTTATTATAACATTATAAAATAAATAGGTCAAGTAAAATGCTTATGATGTTTAAACATGGCTTTGAATAGTACAAAGAAACCAATTCTTTTCAAAGAAGCTAAAAACGAATTTAAAAAATCCTTTTGTGAATGATGAACCCTTTTAAAAAGATCCAAAATAGTGATTTGAGAATTTAAAAACATTTTTGTCTCATGTGTAAATTTTTACAATTACTTAATAAGATCAATCAGAAATAAGCATAAGTGCCCAAATACTCATATGTATCTATGAGTTAATTGATTTGGAATTTTCCCATTGGAACCTCCTGTCTTCTCAAATTTGCTGTAACAGGTCTGCCCAATGTGCTAGAGGCCTTCCTTGCTTTTCCTTCCTTTCATAAGGTTGCCAGTGAAGCATTTTAGCCATCCACCTGTCATCCCTCATTCTTGTCACATGACCAGTCCATCTTCCTCTTTCTGTCAAAAAATTCCCTCCTGATGTATTTTGTTCGTGGTCATCTTCGTAGTTCCTCTTTGGTTAAGTGTGGCAGCCTGATTTACGTGTGGCAGCCTGATCACATTTACCTTAGCCTTCTCTCCATTGCCCTCTGTGTGATAGACATTTTTAATTATTTGGAAGCAGTTGCATTCCATGTCTCATTGTTATATAGCAGCATTGGTGGTAACACAAGTAGCATGTTAGTATTTGTTTTTTAGGAAGATAGATTGTGACTGATTATGAAAAATATGGTCTCATAACTCAATAGAAGAAGGATAAAACCAGTTTAAAAAATTTGGCAAGATATTCATCTTAGCAGTCATCCTAAGGGTGTTCAGGGATGAAAATAAAGGAAGAATAGAATATAAATATAGAATAGAATATAAACAGAAAAGATTTGCAAAAATCTTTATAACAAAATATTTCCTCTATCAAGGATAATAGAGTCATAATAGTAGCTAACATTTACATAGCACTTACTATATGCCAGACACCGTGCTAAGTACTCTTTTTTTATTATTATCTCATTTAATCCTCACAACAACTCTGGGAAGTAGATGCTATTGTTATCCCCTTTTTACAGATGAAGAAACTGAGGCAAATAGAGATTAAGTGACTTTCTGAGAGTCACACAGACAGTAAGTCTAAGGGGGGATTTGAACTCAGTAGATCTTCCTGACTCCAGGCCTGTCCTCTATCCACTGCAACATCTAGCTACAAAGTCAAGAGACTTGGACCTTAACATCACAGTCTTGAAATAGTAATAGCTATAAAAAAATTATATACAACAATATTTAAAATTAGAGCTATCAGAGGCCAAGTCTTTATACACTAGTGAGAATAGTTTATTCTGAGGGCACTTAAAGGACAGGGCTAGTCATAGAAACAGATAAAAAAGGCATCATTTGGGGGGTCCTGAAGGTCCTATTTATTAAAAAAAATATTTCACCTAACATCTAAAAATTCTTTCATTGCTCTCTTTAAAGACTTTCTGGAACCTGATTTAGGCCATTCTCTGGTATTGTAGGAGAATATGTACTAGTTGACTAATGTCTTGGGCTAGATTTGTTTACCTGACTTACCACACTCATTGTCACCTAGCTGAGGATAATAACATTGAAGCAGTGGTATCTGACAGAGATGAACTCTATTTCTGGCAGGAGGAAGTAGGGTAAAGTCAGAAGCATGGGACACTGATGAGGAAGTATGGTTAAACAGCAGATTATCTGAAAAAGATTTGGGGGTTTTAATGAATAGTAAAATTAATAAGAGTTGACAATGAGATATAACAGCCAAAAAACCCAAATGTGATCTTGGGGTACATTAAGAAAGGCATAGCTTCTGGGAGAAAAGAGGTTATGTTCTCTCCATACTCAGTCCTGTTTAGACTACATCTGGAATTTTGTCTTCAATTCTGAGTTTTACATAAATTCTAGCAGTTTCTTTGCTTGTCCTTCATAATCTGTCTTGACTATAGTCACATCTAATGCAGATAAGTGCAAAATTGGAGTGGCATTCTTTTAAAAAAATTTTCTGGCTCTCCTTTTGCATGCTGCAGGCTTATTTATTTGGAAGAATGAGTTGATTTCAAATACCTGGGCTTCTTAACAAGCTGCGCTCCTTAGTAGAAGATCTATAAGGTTATTATTTTCACCTAGGTGAAAATGAGTGGTGATATTTCAGATAAAAAAATCTAGGTTAATACATTAGTCAGCTACTATATATTCTCCTTCTATGCCAAAGGTTGAATTTAACATGGTATTAATAAAATCGACCCATTTATGTCCCTTTCTGAGCTATCTTGTTTTTGTTTCTGTATTTTTAAAAGTTTTTAAAAATGCTTTCTTTTTTCCTTCCTTCCCTCCTTCCTTCCTTCCTCTTCTTTCCTTTCCTTCCTTCCTTCCTTCTTTTCTCTCTTTCTTCCTTCATTTCTTTCTCTTTCTCTCTTCCTTCCTTTCTTCCTTCCTTCCTTCCTTCCTTCCTTCCTTCCTTCCTTCCTTCCATTCTTCCTTCCTTCCTTTCTTCCTTCCTTCCTTCCTTCCTTCCTTCCTTCCTTCCTTCCTTCCTTCCTTCCTTTCTTTCTCTTTCTTTCTTTCTTTCTTTCTTTCTTTCTTTCTTTCTTTCTTCCTTCCTTCCTTCCTTCCTTCATCCTTCCTTCCTTCCTTCCTTCCTTCCTTCCTTCCTTTCTTTCTTTCTTTCTTTCTTTCTTTCTTTCTTTCTTTCTTTCTTTCTTTCTTTCTTTCTTCCTTCCTTCCTTCCTTCCTTCCTTCCTTCCTTCTTTTCTCTCTTTCTTCCTTCATTTCTTTCTCTTTCTCTCTTCCTTCCTTTCTTCCTTTCTTCCTTCCTTCCTTCCTTCCTTCCTTCCTTCCTTCCTTCTTTTCTCTCTTTCTTCCTTCATTTCTTTCTCTCTCTCTTTCTTTCTTTCTTTCTTTCTTTCTTCCTTCCTTTTTTCTTTTTCTTCCTACCTTCCTTCTTTCCTTTCTTTTTACATTTCTCTTCCTACCTTCCTACCTTTCTTTCTTACTTCCTTCTTTCCTTCCTTCCTGTCTTTCTTCCTTCCTGTCTTTCTTTCTTTCTTTCCTCTTTCTTTCTTTCTTTCTCTCTCTCTTTCTTTCTTTCTGTCCCATTATTTTTCTGCCAAGAGGTGAGTGGCACTCTCTAGCATCAGTTTTCTGAATTCATAATTGGTCATTGCATTGAAAAGAGTTCTTTAATCTTTCTATTTTCCCCTTTTATCTTATTGGGATTATCATGGGAATTACTGTCCTGGTTCTGCTCATTTCATTCCATAAAAGTTCATATAAGTTTCCCCATGTTTCTTTGAATTCATTATATTTGTTATTTCTTATAGTACAATATTATTCCATCACAGTAATATGCCCTAACTTGTTCAGTCATCCCCCAACTGATGTGTCTCAATTTTGCTTTCAGTTCTTTGTTATAATAGAAAAGTATTACTATAAACATTTTTGTATATCTAAGTCTTTTTCCACTATCTTTGACTTCTTTGTGGTACATGCCTAGTTGTAGAAGCACTAGGTCAAAGGGTATGCCTATGTTAGTGACTTTTTGGGTTTAGTTTCAAATTAGGTTCTAAAATGTCCAGAACAATTCACAGATCCACTGGCAGTACAGTACATTAGTGAGCCTGTTCTTGCATAGTCCTCTGACAAATCTCATTTTCCTTTCCTGTAATCTTTGCTCATCTGATGGATGTAAGATGGAACCTCAGATATGGATTATCTCACTATTGCTTTCAGAGAATTTTTTCATATGGCAATGGATAGCTTGTATTTCTTCATTTGAGAACTGCATATTCATATCCATTGGCCACTTATCTATAACGGGAATGGCTTTTATTCTTCTGTATTTGTAACATTTCTCTATGTATATGTTTATATCTATATCTATCTATATTATCATCCATATCTATATATTGGATACTAGACTTTTATCAGAGAAATTTATTACAAAAATCCACCCCCCTTGGCCCCGTTTAGCCATTTCCCTTACTTGATGAGCATTGATTTTGCTCTTGAAAAAGCTTTTTGGCTTTATGTAATCAAGATTGCCCATCTCATCTCTATCATGATCTCTATTCCTTCTTCAGTTAATGATTTTCCAATGAGGATGTTTTTTTTTTTTTCAGGCATAGGTTGGATTTGATTGCTGCTAAGATCCCTTACAAATGTGAAATTTGGTGATTCTTTGATTATCTTTGGACCCAATGGGTCTCCTGGCAGCTGGTGGTAGCATGAGGGAAAGAAACATCCTGGGGGCAGGGAAGGTAGTAATAGGGATCACTGAAAGAGAAATTAAATACTGTAGGAAATAGTCATTAAAGTGAGCAAGTCAGGAAAGGCTTTCCCTGGAGGAAGTGCGTTCAATTGAATTTTGAAGGAGATGTGAGATTTGGACATTTTGCCAGTAGTAACATTTTTGACTCTTTATGATTTCTTAAAAAATTATTAATTTCTTTTGTTTTTACATCACTTTAATTTCTGGATATATCCCTCCCTCTTGGCTGCTCAGAAAGTCACCCCCTACTCTAACTACGAATTAAAAATAAAGATTTAAAAAAATAGTTCAGTAAAACTAACACATCAGGTGAGTTTGAAATTATATGGAATATTCTACACCATAGTCACCCAATGTTCCAAAGGAGAAAGGGATATGTATTTACTCATCTCTTCTTCAAGATCAACCTTGGGTATGGCAATTGTATAGTGTTTTTTGGCTCTCTCCATTTGTTTTATGATTATTGTGTGTATGGTTTTCTTGGTTCTTTTTTTTTACTTTACTTTATATCAGTTCATATAACTTTCCATGTTTCTGAGTATTCTTCATATTCATTATTTTTATGGCATAGTAATCAATATATAGTAACAATATATCACAGTTTGTTTAGATGATCCCCAGCTGATGGTCATTTATATTATTTCTATTTCTTGTTGCTATAAAAAGTGTTGCTATAAATATTTCAGTGTGTATGGGAACCTTATTTCTGTCTTTCACTTCTTTGGGGGTAGATACTTAGAAGTAGGATGTTTTGGTCAAAATGTATAGACATCAAAATTTTTTCCCATTTATTTTTAAATTTAAAAAAATTCAAGAAGCAAGTTGTTATTTTTTTTAAATAACCTGTTACTCCCACTACCTCTCCTCCTTAAGAAAATGAAAAAAAAAACGAGTCCCTCTGTATTTTGAGCTTATCATCTTTCTTTTAGGAAGTGACTGGCATGGTTCATCTTCATTCTTTTGGACTAGTGATATAACATTACATTGATTAGGGTTCTAAAGTCTTTCAAAGCTGTTTTTCTCTATAATGTTGTTATACTAATTATTCTATTTTGGTTCACTTTGCTTTGTATCAGTCCATAAAGGTCCTTCTCATTTCCTCTGAAATTGTCCATTTCTTATGACAATTATGTTCCTTTTACATTGTATGCCACAGTTTGTTTAGTCATTCTCTAATAAGAAGATACACCCTAATTTTCAATTTCTGACTACCACAAAAGAATCCTTATATACATTTTTTGAACACACAAATCCTTTACCTGTTTCTTTAATTTCTTTGGGGCATAAACCCATTACTAAGTGATATGGCAGGGTTAAACATATGCATGGTTTGGTATGTTTCTGGGCATAGTTCCTAATTTCTTCCCAAAATGGGTGAATCAATTCACATCTCCAAGGCATTTCACTAGAGTACCTGTTTTCCCACAATTCCTTCAGAAGCTGTGATTTTCCTCTTTTGCCATCTTTGCTAGTCTGATCGGCATGAAGTGGAAACTCAAAGTTGCTTTAAGTATATTTCTCTAATTATAGTGATTTAGAGTTTCTTTTTTTGAAAACTGCCTGTTCATATTCTTTGACTTTATTAATTGGAGAGTGACTATCGTAAATTTGAATTAGTTCCTTATGTATCTTGGAAATGAAATATTCTTTTTTTTAAGAAAAGAACTTGTTGCAAAGATTTTTCCCAGTTACCTGCTTTCCCTCTAATTTTTACTACATTAGAATTGTTTGTGCCAACATTTTAAAAAATTTTAAATTTTTTAATATTGTGTGATCCTTAGTATAACTTGATACACACACACACACACACACACACACACACACTCTTTCCCTATTCACAGAATCAAAAGTTAACTTTTTTCCTTGCTCCTGTAATTAGCTCATTCATTCAGTCATTATTTATTTATCTGTCCATTTACTTACATATCCAGTATCTGAAAAAAATTTATTCATCACCTATCATGTGCCAGATGATAAGATTAGAAGTGAGGACCTTAACATGGGAGGAACATCTTGTTCAGTGGAGTTGGAACCAGCAGATGTAGAGTAGAGACAAATCTATCTACATACCTACCTATCTACTTATTTATTTCTTTGCTTATTTATTCATTCATTCATTCACCATTACTTTTTGATATAATTGAAAAAAGTTTGCTATTGTAATAAGGCAGGAAAAGAAATTGAAGCAATAAATATAGGCAAAAGGCAAACAAAATTATCCCTTTTTGCAGATGAAATGATGGTTTACTTAGAGAAACCCAGATGAAAACGTCATAACCAAGCTAGGGATAGAGGAAATCACAAATGAAAAAAATGGATAATTTTGATTAAATAAAATATGTTTTTTCGAACAAAACCGAGATAACTAAAATTAGAAGAGAAGTGGGTAACTGGGAAAACATTTTTAAGGAAGTTTACCTGATAAAGGTCTCATTTCTGAGATATATATAAGAAACTGATTCATACTTATAACAATAAGATCTCACACACAAAAATAACCTATCTAAGATAAGATAGGAAGAGGTCAAGTGGGAAAAAAATCTTATTATTGAATTTCTTGGATATATATATAGAAATATACAACACCAAATGCCCTTTCTCAAGATAGTTAAGTAGTCAAATGAGATAAACAGTTCTCAAAAGGAAAATAAAAAACTGTTATGAAAGAAAGCTCCAAATCACTAACATTAAGAGAAATGCAAATCAAAACAACCCTGAGGTCATCTCATACTCATCAAATTGACAAAATGATGGGGGCAGGGTATATGGAAAGATAGACACACTACTGCATTGTTGGTGGAGCTGGGAAATAGTAAAATTATTCTGGAAAGCACTTTGGAAATGTGCAAATAAAGTACTTAAGTAAAGTAGTTAAATATCCGTAAACTTTGACCAGGAGATTACATTCCTAAGCATATTTCTCAAGAAGGTCACTCATAAGAAGAAAGTCCTCATACACACCAAAATATTTATGGTAGCACTTAAAAAATTAGATTTCCATTGTTTGGGGAATGGCTAAACAAATTATCTTACCTGAAAGTAATGGAATATCACTGCACTGTTAGAAACAACAGATATGGTGACTGCCGAGAAGCATGGAAAGATTTATAGAATCTGATGCAGAGTGAAGTAAGCGGTATCAAAAAATATATACAATAATTGCAACAATGTAAATGGAATGAACAACCACCTAAATTTCAAAATTGAATGTTGCACAATTAGAAAGAACAAATATGGCCCAAAAGAAGAGATAGGAAATATCCCCACCCCACTTATTTTCAGAGGTGGGAAATCAACAAGTATGGAATATAGCATATCTTTTTCTGGTGTATTGATTAGTTTTGCTGACTTTTTTTCTCTTTTTCTTAAAAAAAGACTTTGTAATATGTGGAATAGCTTTCTGGGTTAAGGGAGATGGGAGGATAGAAGAAATTTGGGCAATATAAAAACCAATTAGAACCATTCTCTAATTGATACATAATCAAGGGATATGAACATATAATCTTCCAAGGAAGAAAAACAAGTTATCAATAGCCATGTGAAAAAATTCTCCAAATTACCAGAAATGACAAAAAATGTAAATTAAAGCAATTCCAAGGTTACACCTCACATCCATTAGATCTGCAGGGCTGACAAAAATGGAAAATGACAAATGTTGGAATAGCTGTTGGAAAACAGACTCATTAATGTACTGTTTGTGTAGTTGTGAATTGGTACAGCCATTCTGGAAAGCAATTTAGACCTATGCCTCAAAAGTTACAAAACTGTTTGTGCCGTTTGACTACTACATACCACTACTAGACCTGTAGTAGAAGCAATGTCATTAGTGAAGATTTTTAAAACCATTAAAATGTTGCTCAACCTTAAGAATAGTGTTCAAAATACTAACATTCTTCCATGTCCAATTTTCTTTGACTGGCAAAATTTGCATTAGTCTTATTTGCCCATACTCATTTTAGACTCCATCTAACCTCTGAGGCATCTTTACTGCTTTTAACTGCTATCAGTATACGAGAAAGGAATACAGTACAACCATCTATCTGCAGCAAGGAGATATTTGTGTACTCTAGGCAAAGCAATCCCCTACATTTGAAAATCTCATCTTTCATGTGTTATTGTCCACTAGAGACTTTTAGTCTATTGCTATAACAAATGTGACTTGTCTTATCACAAGTTTGTAGAATCTTGTGACAGAGTAGAATCTTTTGACAATAAAATATGCATTCATTAAAAGTAATAATAAAAAGTGTCCTTCATTTTGCCTCCCATGTATTGAATCCTTGGTTGCTACCTACAGGGTGTCTCAAAGGTCTTTGTGAATTTTAAGCTTTCATAACTTTAGAAGTATGAATACTACACATTTACCAAACAGAACATTTGAAAGGTTATTTACATTATTTAAATATGTCTTACTAAAGTTAAATATCAGCACTGTCTTAGGCTATACATCACTCTAGTTGGTTTTTGAACTTGGTAAAAATTCTAATCAGCTGTCTCTTAGTGACTAAAAGGATTTCATCTGTAGCCATAGCCTTAAGATCATCAAGAGAATTAGGTTTTGATATGTACACTGTAGTTTCGATGTGACCCCAGAAGAAAAGTATTGTGGAGATAGGTCAGGTGACCAAGGTGGCCGAGAAAGAGGACCACCTTTGATGATCTAGTGGGTGAGAAAATATCATCCAGAAACTGTCACACAAGGTGCCCTGTCTTGTTAAAATTAAAATTGATGATTAAGAATTCTCAAAGCTAAATTGTATATAAGAAATTTAAATAAGTAAACTTTCAAATGATGTTTTTTGTAAATTTATAGGCTTATACTAGTGAAATTATTAAAGCTTAAAGCAGCACTAAGCCTTTTGGGACACTACTTCGAATCCTGACTGGTAGCCAGTCTACTTAGAGTTCCCGCACCAGGTTTCCATGAAAAATAAATGCAAAAGTGAGGAGCAATAAGAGCCAGAGCATGCTCAGTCTTTACTAGGCCTACTATTACACTGATTTTCATTAGGGCCACTTTGGATTTTCTTTAGGGCATAAATAAGAAGTTTGATTTTTTATTTTCCTGGCTCATTTATTTTAAATATTTATTTTGGAGAAAAGCATAGGTTATCTTTCTCCTGTTCATTTATTGCCTCCTACAAATTTGTGCGATTGAGAATTACACGATTATAGGATCATGACATTGATCATCCCGGAAACAAAAAGTACCCCAGGGAGAGTTCCACTCAATTATTGTGGATGACCTTCCTTTCTCTGCTTCATTTTAAGCCAGACACATTTTACATCTCATTAGCTTTATCAGATAGATCTATCATTACCTTTCCAAATCCATGCTTTTCCTTTTCTCCATTATCTATAATAAAAAACATTTTAGATATGCACCAGCTTCTTTGATTCTACCAGCATGTACTAAGTGCCTACTATTTGCAAAAAACTGGAGATATTGCTATACAAAGAGCTGGAAGGAACCTTAGATACACAGAAAGCCAAAAATTTCCTGGCTCCAAGGAGCTCATAATCTAGTGAACCTTAGAGGTCATCAAGTCTAACCCTTTTCATGTTACAGATGAGGAAATTGAGTCCCAGAGAAGTTTAGTGACTTACAGTCACTGTTTACTGAAGTGACTTAAGGTCTCATTAACTACTCAGGTAGTAAATGAGATGCTAGATTTGAACCTGGGTTCTTTGACTTCAAAGCCAGTGTTCTTTCCACTGTCCGCACTGTACAACAGTGGTAACCTGAGAGAATGGTTCTCTGTACCTATGGCAGAAATCTTATTTTGATGCTTGATTTGCATTTGTTTGAATGAATATAATCAATATGTTCTCTAGTTAGACTACTAAATAAATATATTAGTAACTGTGGTTTTAAGTGAATATTGACCCAAGAAAATGTCTCAAACCTGGGGTATCTTCCTGGGGACCCTTGTGTGAGGGAGGACTCAGACACTTTAATACCACTGCAATGTCTAAGTGCAGAAAATCTCAGATTACATTTTAATGGCAATTTCTGATTATATCTGCAACAGTTTTTATTCTTGCCTTTTGACTTCATGTTAAGTATTTCTTACATAGGAGGTGTTTTTAAGGATGTGTGCATTTTGTGATAGTTTTTTGTTTTCCCTCATGATTCATGAGCAGCAGTGAGGAATGTTTCTAAGTAATATGAAGAAAATTCATTTTATGGGATAAGGTTTATCCTAATGCTATACTTGCAGCTAGGTGGCACATTGGATAGAGTGCTCGGCCTAGAGTCAGGAAGATTCCTCCTGAATTCAAATCTGGCCTTAGACACTTACTAGCTATGTCTCCCTGGGCAAGTCACTTAACCTTGTTTGTCTCAGTTTCCTCATCTGTAAAATGAGCTGGAAAAGGAAATGGCAAACCACTCCAGTATCTTTGCCAAGAGCACTCCAAATTGGGAGCACAGAGTCAGACTTGACTAAAATGACTGAACAACAAGAATGTTATATTCATATTATTAAGTAATGATGCATTACATTTTTATTTTTAAGTGTGGAAAATTCTGGATTAAAAAAATTTTTATTCTTAGAATTTTAGTATAAAAAAAGAGCAGCCTCTCTCCTTTTTCTATGTCTTGTCTGTCTCTCTGTCTCTCTTGTCTCTTTCTGTCTCTGATTGTCTCTCTCTCCCTTCTTCCTAAAATGGTAGACAATTTGATACAGGTTATACATGTGCTATCATGTAAAACCTATTTCCATATTAGTCACGGCTGTGAAAGAAGAAACAGACTAAAAGGAAAAAATAACCATTGTAATGGCAAGCAGGGTGGTACTTTCTGCTGGTTTTTGTTTTGAAGTGCTTCTCAACACGAAGGCAATCAAGTACCTTTTAGTCTTGCCTTTGTTTCAATCAAGAGCCTTTGATTGAATGGGGAGTCTTAGATGACCTGCTTAAGTCATGAGAAGGTCTCGGTGACATGGATTTGAGTTGCATGGTTGTGATGCCCTCTGACCCTGAAGAAGAAGTGTATATATATACTCTTTGGCTTGGGGCTCATTCATTGGAAGAGTGTTCATGTGATTTAGCCAGACAAGACTATGGGTAGCCGTTAAGGAGGTGTCCCCCCACCCCCACTTTGAAAACCCAGATGTTGGTGCTTCTCTCTCTGGTAACTATGTATGTTTTGCTATGAACAGACAGAAGTCTTGTCTGCTGATTTGTGTTATTTGCTCTGTTTATATAATTTCTGCTTGTAATTTCTGTTTGTGTTTCCTCTGAAGTTCAGGGTGCTGACTTTTCCCCCTGAACTAAGTGAATGATATATGTATGTTTACTTATAGTGAGATTGTAAACCCCTTAAAGTTGCTTTCCTTAGAAAAGCAGATCAAAGAACCTATGCTAGCAGCCCTCCTGTGTGCTGGTGTTATTGGTCTTACACAGCCATGGTAGCTGCAAGTAACATTGCTGTTACACCTATAAAAAGAATAAAGTGAAAAAAATATGCTTCTATCTGCATTCAGAGTCCATCAGTTATTTATGTGGATATGAATAGTATTTTCCTTTGTGAGTCCTTTGTACTTGTCTTGGATCATTGTGTTTCTAAAAAGAACTGAGTCATTCATAGTTGATCACCACACAATATTGCTAATACTATGTAAAATGTCTTCCTGGTTCTACTCATTTCACTTTGCATCAGTTCATATAAGTCTGGCTATTCATCATTGCTTATTGCATGACAATTTTTCATTACATTTATATACCACAGCTTGTTAAGCCTTTCCCCAACTGATGGACATCCCCTCAATTTACAATATTTTGCCACCACATAAAGAGCTGCTATAAATATTTTTTGCACAATAGACCCTTTTCCCTTTTTTATGATCTCTTTGGGATACAGACCTAGTAATACAGACCTAGTATTCCTGGATCAAAGAGTATGCGTAGTTCAGTTGCCCTTTGGTCATAGTTCCAAATTGTGGAGATTGTATTTCTTATAGGAAGCCTTGGTTCTGAGCTAAAATGAACCTCAGATTCAGTGTTGTCAGAGCCTTTCCCCAAAGAGGGAGGATCAGGCCTTTCTCACATTCTTTGGCTCATTATACCTCACATGGAGTTATTTCTTGTGGAGAATTAACTTTCCTTAAATAATTCCTTAAACAAAGCTTAGTTTTGCCTTATGTCAATAGTCTCCCTGTAAAGGACCAACAGAGTTTCTTCTAGAAAAGTTAATCAGTGTACACAGGAGTAGATAGATATAGAATTTATTTTCTCTGCCACCATCCCTCCCTTTGTCTCTCTTTCTTTCTCCCATACACACATACATACATGCTTAAGGAATAAATGATTGATAAGATCACATTAATAAATACTTTAATGATGAAGTAATAGCTTATCATTCCTAATATATTCTTCTCATTGGTTGAAAAGGCTTCCAGAAGACTTAAGGATTTGAAAATCTCCGAAGAGTCTATAAATGGATAAAGAAACACATGTTATACAGGGTGTTCCTAAAGTCTGGAGAGAGAGGCGAAAATGCATATTTTCAAGAAATGAAATGATTGAAATTTTCAATGTTTTATTTATTTGGAATATTAACAAATAACATCTTCAATATGATTTCCATCATTTGTGAAGCAAAGGTTGATGCACTTTGCAAGATTCACGTGAACTTGATGCGATAACTCAATAACTCCAAATTGCTGTCATTTTTAGCACATTCACTCTTGGAGTATGAATATGAAATCATATGATGTTATTTGAAGTTTAAGATGTTATTTGTTAATATCCTAATTAAATAAAATGTTGAAAATTTCAATCATTTCATTTCTTGAAAATATGCATTTTTGCCTATGTGTCCAGATTTTAGGAACACCCTGTACATCATCTCTATTAGACTCTCCTGGGAAGTAAAGACTTCAGGTAAAGTGTGACAAAGTTCATTTTCCTCTAGGTCTGTACTATCTGAACAGCAACTCAAGTTCTAAATATTTTGCCCAACCAGGCAGGCATAGCTTATGCTTCTGGCAGTGTAACAATTTCTAAGAGATGCAGGTGCAGAAAGTGCCTCTGGCTGTCAATCAGTACCCAGGAACTCTCATTGACCTATGAGGTAGTCAACAAAAGCTGTAAACATCCATCTTGTAAAATTGCTGATTGGTAATTGCCTTGGTATAGATGTTATATTACTGCTGGGAAGGGAAATGAAAAGAAATCCTCTCTCCCCTGTCTTCCAAATGGAAACCCAAGGCTAGGCCAGTAGAATCTCATCTGGTCTTTGGAAGATGGGAAGACAAATTGGGGCAGAGATTTTGACCTTTTCTTTTAAGCCTACTTTGTGAGTGGCTCTTTCTGGATTAATCACTCTTTTTCATACTCCACCTCCATTACTGGGGCTGAAGAATGAAATAGGAGTCTCTGGCTGTTCATGCCCTTTAGCCTGGGCACATGTGTTAGTAATCATAGCCTGAACACACCCCTAGCCAACTAACCCCAGTTACAAAAATAATAATGGAAAGACATATGACAAAGATGTGTTGGAGGCAGCACAGCCTGTTGTAGAGGAAAGAGGCAGAACTCAGGAGATTCAGATTCTAGTCTCTTCTCTACATCTGTGACCTCTACCTTTCCATTCTTCTTACACCTTACTCTATGATCCTTACTCTGTTCCTTGCCCATGACACTCAATCTCTTGACTTGCATTTTTTCACTGGCTGTTTCTTGTACCTGAAATACTCTCCCTCCTTGTTTCTACCTCCTAACTTCCCTGGTTTTCTTCAAGTCTCAGCTAAAATCTGTCTTATGCGAGAAGTTTTTCCCCATCTCCTTTAATGCTAGTACCTTCCTTCTGAGGTTACCTCCAATATATCCTGTATATATTTTGTACAGAAATAGTTGTTTTCAGTTTGTCTCTCTGAGTAGAATGTGAGATCCTTGAGGACAGGGACTATCTTTCTTTGTATCTCCAGCACTTAATACAATGTTTGGCAGATAGTAAACACTTAATAAATACTTCTTGATTTGACTTGATTCTGGTCATCGGTAATTTTTTAATCTCTAAAAGGAGAGGATTGGAATAGATGATCTATAAGGTTGTCCACCTTTATGGGTTTTGGCAACAGAATTCAAGAAAGTTAATGAAGCAGATGAAAGTCAGCTTTATGTGAAGATGTAACAACAGTGCAAGCTTGAAGCTTCCATTCTTTGTTCATATGACACATGGTCTGGAGATCTTAGGCCAGAATAGCAAATCTCACTCTTATTTTTAGCCTTCCTCCCCACCCCCACCTACAAGGTGAATTATAATAATACATTTGTAAAGGGCTTAAGGCTCATAAAGTTTTCCTCACTCTAAGCTTGTAAGATACAACAAATATTATTATCCCTATTTTGTAAATGAATAAACTAAGTCTCACAGAGGTGATGTGATTTATTGGGGATCATCTTAATTGAGGTATCATGACTATCCAGAGGAAGAGGCTTAATGGTGTATTGGTAATTAAGGTGGGACTTTTACTTTTTACTGTTTTCTCTTTTAGCACTTATTTAATCAAGTGTCCTTGAAGAGTCTGGCCTTTGTTTCTTTGATTAAATTAGGAGTCTTTGATGACCTCCTTGCCTCAAGGGAAAGCCTGGTTTGCATGGATTTGAGTGACATGTTTGTGAGGCCAGAGGCTTTCAGGCCATGTGGGTTTGAGTCCCAGGTTTGTGACACTTTTAGGTCATGTGGGTTTAAGTCGCACATTGTGACACTCTTTGACCCTGAACAAGATATATAAACCCAGAGGTTGGCGTTCTCTCTGGGCGCTCTCAGTCACTGAAAGAGTGGTATGGGACTCTGGGCAGCCGTTTTAAGAGGCCCCCGGCTTGTAAACCCAGATATTGATGCTTTCCTAGTAACTATGAATTGTGATTTGGTCTATTTATATTGTGTATATTTGTAGTTTGTTTGTATTTGCTTTGAAGTTCAGGGTGCTGGCTTTTCCTCCTGAACTAAGTGAATGATATTTGTGTGTTGGATTAAAGTAAGATTGTTAACCCTTTAACGTTGCTTTCCTTAGTGAAGCAGATCAAAGAACCTGTGTTAGTGGCCTTCTGTGTGCTGGTTGTTGTTGGTTTTACACAGCCACAGCAGCTGCTAGCTTAATTGTTGCTACAAAAGGCAATACTAAAAAGAGAAGAATTTAATTTTTGCTGTTAAACTTAGATCCTTTCAATTTTCCAAAATGATCCATGTTCAAGGGTCTCATTTCCAAACTTTTATAGCATGGCATTTTATTAAAAAATATCTTTTGGTCAATTTTTTAAAGGCCAATTCAAAACCCATCTCTTATAGTCAGCCTTACCTGATTCCCTGAGACCTCACATAGTCAATTATTTTATAACTTTCTAAGACAGGTATTATGTGGCCAGAATTATATGCCAGAAGTCAAAGCAGGTGAAGTCCACAAGCACTTATTAAGCACATACTGTGTGTCAGGCACTGTGCTAAGCTTGCTGTACTTCAAAAACAGATGTCAAAGTCCTGAAAAACAATTGCAAACCCCCAAATATGCTTGAGAATTCAACAAATTAACTGTACTAGAACTAGAGCATTGTCACACACAAATGGTTGCCCAGAATATCCTGGATATATTGACCCACAAAAATTTAAGAAGAAACTTTTTAGTAGATGTCACCATACTAAATACTCATAATTTCCAAGCAACACGGAGTGGAAAACTCTCAAAATATAGAAACTTAGCAGAAGAAAACAAAACCAGGTGGGAATATAATGAAGTACACACTAGACTCACCATTTTTTCTGCTTTTGAAGTTGTCCTGACAATGTGTTCCTCGGGACTACAGAAAATGAAACTATATCCCAATTCTTTCATTAAATTACCTCACCCTCACCAAATAATTTCTCATCCTCCTGCTTGATAGTCTGCAGAGTAGAAGGATAGAAGAAAGAATAGAAAGATAGTGACTTGTTCTAGTAGTAGTATTATCTGAAATATAACTAGAATTACAAATGGTGATTACAATTATAATAACAAAAATGATACTAACCGCTCACTCATGTAGTGTTTTAAAGTTTTCAGAGTATTTTATTTGCTTTATTGCATTTGAGCTTCATAATCACCCCATGAAGTAGTTACAACTATTATTACAATTTTATGAATGAGTTAACTAAGGCTCAGATAAGTTAATTGATTTGCTCAGGACCACACAATAAGTATGTGAAGCAAGATTCAAACCCAGGTCTTCCTGGCTTTCTGAGTTCAGTACTCTGTTCACTTTATCATGATTCCTAGCTAGTAGGGCAATAATACCTGGAGAAATCAACATGCTTCTTTCAGACTTAGACAAACATAAAAAGAAAAAAAATTAAGTATTTAAAAAAGAATATTAGAAAAATTAGATATCACAGACCTATAACAACCATTGAATGAGAATTTTAAGGAGTAGATTTATATCTCAGCATTATTTAGCAACTCACAAATGTAGATTATAACACAATAAAATTGTTACCAGAAAGGGACATATGAGCATGGGAGGCTGAAATAAATGGAGATCAAATAATGTTATGCTAACCTAAATAATGAATGAATAATGATTAAAATTATACAAACAATATACAACTACATTAAAATTATACCAATGAGACAACATACCATTTTTTTTCAGGTTACAACTAATGAAATCATTAAGAAGAAACTTTTATCTTTGAAAATATATTTTAAAATATGTATTGCTATATTTTGTTTTTATATAATCTTGATTTCTGTATATTATTATTATATTATTATTCTCTTACCCAGTGAGGCATCCTTTGCAACAAAGAATGAAAAAGGAAAGAGAAAATACGAAACAGTCCAACAAAACAAACCAACACATTAACTTTTTATTGTTGTGTTGTTTTCCAGTTGTGTCCAATTTTTCATGACCCCATTTGGTATATGAGGTGTTCAAGGAGAACTAGCACCTCTGCTATGAGGACTTACTGAGCTCTTTTCAGGGCTGCTCACCTGCCTTTGGTGTCTACCTGGCACTCAACTCTCACCTGTAGTATGTGCAGTGGTCAAACCCTGGCAAACCACCTTGGCAGATGGGCTAAACCAGGTTGAGGGCCTAAAACCTGTTGGTTAGGTGAATGGTGACAGGTAGACACCCAAGGTGGATGAATGTCTACCCCAACCATGTGAAGACTTCCCCCTGCAGAATGGGCACATGAGAACAACTTGTTCCAGTGGCCATGAAGGTGGCTAAAGTAGTTGCTGTGGAGCTCTTAGAGTTTGGTCAAACATAGAAGATGCCAAGGTCATCCATTGTATCTCAGTTCATGGCCAGTCAACCTGACTTTTCTCTTGGCATTGGACTTCAGTGACTCTGGAAGAGAGAGTGAGTGAGGCTGAGGACTTTGTGCAACTCTGCCTCACTAAATCCAACTTACAAGTAAGTTAAGGCATTACCCTTTGTTGTCATTGGTGCTCTTCAAAAATGAAAGACAAAGAAAACAAAATAAATGATAGATATAATTATATATGTGTGTGTATATTTTTACATATATACACATATATGGAGAGAGGGGGGAGGAGAGGGGGGTGAGAGAGAGAGAGGGGGGGAGGGAGAGAGAGAGAGAGACAGAGAGAGAGAGAGAGAAAGAGAGAGAGAGAGAGAGAGAGAGAGAGAGAGAGAGAGAGAGAGAGAGAGAGAGAGAGATTTAGCATGGTACAGTAGTTAGAGAGCCTATCAAAGAAGACCTAGGTTCAAATCTTGTCTCTTAACACAATGCTGTCAGGCACTTATAAGGCTTCAAGGTGCAAAAAAATTTCCAATCTGCTTTATTGGTAGAGGTACTTTCCTCACTCAAACACACACACACACACACACACACACACACACACACACATATATACATACATACACACATATATTTTGTATCTCAACACATTTTAATATTTTTATTTCATTTCATTCTAATTGATCCTACTTGTTTGGGGATAATTTTAGGGAATGTGAAATAAGCTAGTTATGTGAATCAAGGACAGGTTTGTTTGAGTCATACATTAGAATTTTTATGGCTTAAAATCCTTAACTCTAAAATGATTATTTTTCTTTATTATTTGGTAGTGGTGAATGTGTAAGAAACCAGCAATAATACAACTAGTTTTGTATCAATCCTGTTTCTTATAGTATCCCTAGGCCTTACTCTGATCCTATTTTGCAGTCCTTTCACGTTTCTAATGAAAGCTCCAGGATCAATCCCAGAGTTCTTATTGGTGTTAATAAATAAATACAACTCACAAGGGATGCTGATTGGATTTCTCCTCTGCGTATAATCTTATCAGCTTCTTACTTCCAGTCAATAAATAGATCACCTTTATGGTTATTTTCGTATAGCTCTCTTAGATTAGGTAAATGGAATATCACTTGTCTTCTTTTAACCTTAGTACAGAAAAAAAAGAATGATAATTTTCTAAAAGGAATGTAATAGTGAGTAAATTTCTGCTGTTTTTCACTATACTGTGTGTCCTGGATCTTGCCTTTTGATAAGGGTATATACCGCGCGCGTGCATACACACACACACACACACACACACACACACATACACACACACATATCTCTGTGTATCTTTTTAGCTATCTATATGTAATTACTGACAAGGATAATTCCGCCTTTCGATTAGACTTTGAATGATGTGGAGTAGTACATTAGGTCATTGAGTTCTTTCTTTGTATGTCATTGCTATTCCTCTACATTTTTCTTTATAGCTTTATTTTTTCTTGTCTAATATCAGATGTGAGGGTGCATGAAAATAAATAAAGGTGTGATCTGAATTGGAGCCTCCAGGTATTGTAAGAGCCCTGTAGTATTTAGAAAAATGTATATTATAGAAACATAAAACCTCTCCACTCACAGCTTGCTGTGTTTCCCCTCCCTCCCCCTTATGCCCAGTACCTTATAGTGTAAGAATCCTGAGAGCCACTGACTGGAGAGGCAGTGGGTTATTATGGGAAAAATACTTGATTGTGGAGTCAGAAGACCTCAGTTTGAATCCAACTTTTCTACTTACCACCTTGTGATCCTAGGCAAGTCACTTCTCTTTGAGCTTCATTTTCCTCGTCTATAAAATAAGAGAATTGGACCAGATGATCTCTAAGGTCCTATACAGCTTTAGCTCTTTTAATCTCATGATTTCAAGATTTAACTGAAATAGCCCAGTAGAGAGGAAAGATCATGGGGTCTGGAGTCAGAAAACTTGTGACACTTGGTATGTGTTTGACCTTGGGCAAATCTCCTAAGTGGACTTTTGTTTTCTTATCTGTTAAATGATGAGATTTGATTAGGTTGTCTTTCAATTCCCTCCCAGCTCTAGATCAATGATCCTATGTACATAAAAATAAAAAAAAATCTAAAATGTTTGCTACCATCATGTTAAATCTTGGAAATGTGCAGGGATTTTTATCAAAGAGATAAAGAAAGTTAGCATTATCACACACCTTCATTCATTTCCGTGAGGATTTTTTTTCCTCTCTCCCTACTCCAAGGCTTTTGAATTAATGAAAAAATGGTTCATTTGAACCACAATAAACTTTTCCTCCCTTCTTTACCCTCCTCCCCTTTCCTCCAAATTTGGCTTCTCCATCATCAAACACTTCTGGTGGGGAGAGAATTATAAAGGATTCATAGATGCATATTAAAACATTTTTATTTTCCATACTGTTAGAACCTATGAGTTATATGTAGGACACAAAGAATCCTATACTGCCAGAAAGAAACAAAGAGCTACAGAGGTAAGAACCTTGTATTCCAGGCCTGTCAACTGAAGCATTGGAGAGAGTGGACAACAAGATGGCATGCCAAAGGTACATAGCATCCAGAAATGGGAAAAGAAATTGTTTATGTCATTAAACCAAATTTTAACCCATTTTGGAGCAAACAAAAAGGACATCTTTCTAGATAGGTTTTAATAATAAAAAGCCTAACCAGCATTTTTTATAGACTCATAATTTTATAGTCTAAAAAGCAACCTTGGAGTTCATCTAACAGACTCCTTGGTCTACATATGAGTTAATGGTCCATAGTCACACAATGAAATAACTAAGGCTAGATCTCAGTTCTCTTGCCTCCCTAGTCCTGTGGCCTTTCCACTAAGCCATGCTACCCCTCTTTGATGAAAGAAATTAAAAAAAAACACTTGGGAAGTAGAGTGACAGACCCTTAAACCTGAAATTAACCTTAACTCTTACTGGGTGCTCTAGTCACACTTCTACCACCAACTAGACCATGTGAACTTGAGCACACTCTCTGGGTCTCAGTTTTTTTTAATCTCTAAAATAAGAGTGTTGTTGACCTAGGTGATCTCTAAGGTTCTTTACATTTAATTCATTCCGAGAAGCATTTCTAATTCCTATGACATGCCAGGTATTGTGCTAGGCACTGAGGATACAAAGATGAAGCAATTCCTATATTTAAGGAGCTGGATGGTGTTACTGAGGAGTATGTGGTAGAGAAGGAAGGGGAGAGGGCTTGGGGATGTGGGGTCATGGGATAACATCACGTACACAGAGAAGTAAATTCATAATATATACAAAATAAATTCAAATTATCACCAACTGCCTGTTAGACACCATTTAGATGACTACAGGCATCCCATGGTCCACATGTCCCAAACAGATCTAATATTTTCCCCAGCTTCATTGAATCAATTAACATTTATTAAGTACCTACTATGTGCCAGACACTGTGCTAAGCACTGGAGATACAAAAAAGAGGCAAAAGACAGTTCCTACCCTCAAGGAGCTTACAATCTAATAGGGGAGACAAGAAACAAATATGTACAAAACATACAATATTCAAGATAAATAGGAAATAATAGAAGGAAAGCTCTGGAATCAAGACATGTTGGGGTAAGCTTCCTTGTAGAAAGCAGGATTTTAGTTGGGACTTAAAGGAAGCAGGGAGGTCAGTAGTCTGAGCAGAGGAGGGAGAGAGCATTCTAGGCATGAGAGATAGACAATCAGAGAAAATGCCTGGAGTTGAAAGATGAAGTGTTTCATTTGTGGGACAGCCAGGAGGCCAGCATCACTGCAATAAAAAGTATGTATTGGGAGTAAGGTGTAAGAAGTCTGGGAAGGTAGGAGGGGCCTAGGTTATGAAGGGCTTTGAATGCCAAACAGAGCATTTTGTATTTACTCCTGGAGTCAATAGGAAGCCACTGGAGTTTACAGAGTGGGGTGTGTGTGTGTGACATGATTGGAAAATGACTTTAGTGGCTGAATGGAGAATGGATTGGAGTGGGGAGGAACTTGACACAGGCAGACCCACCAGCAGGCTATTGCAATAGTCCAAGTGTGAAGTGATAAGAACCTGCACCCATCAGAGTGATGACAGCATCAGAGGACAGAAGGCGATGTATTCAGGAGATGTTGCAAAGGTGAACCTGACAGACCTTGGCAACAGATTGGAAGGGGGTGGGATAGAGTGAGAGATAGTGAGTGGCTGAGGATGACTCCTAGCTTGTGAGCCTCAGGGACCTGGAGGATGGTAATGCTCTCTATCTCTTTTCTCTCAGCAGCATTCCCATCCTTTTAGTTGCCCAGGTTAACAACTTTAGAAGAATCCTTGACGCTTTGCTTTCCATCAGCATTCAAATCCAATCAGTTATCAACTATTACTGATCTACAGCATCTCCCCCATATGTTCCTTTTTGCCTGCTCACAAGAACCTCTACTGTAGTTCAGGGCCTCATTGTCTTTTGCCTGGACTATTACAAATGACTCCTAATTGGTCTTCCTACCTCTAGTCTTTCCCCTTGCCAATCCATTTTCCACATAACTGCTAAATTAACATTCTGAAAGAAACCAGATCTGATCGTGTTCCCCTCTCTTCTGCCTCCCCCCACCTCAGACATCATCAGTAGATCCCTACTAACTCTAGGATAAAATAAAGAAAATCCTCAGCTGGCATTTGAAGCCTTCCACCTACTGGTTTTTGCCTACCTTTCCTGTCATTTTATATTATTTCCCTTTGGTGCCTTTTCATTCCAGTCAAATGGATCTGTTAGCTGCTTCCTTTTTGTGACATTCCACCTCCTGCCCTTTTACAAAATGGTTCTCTGCTTCTGGAATGTACTCCCTTTTTCACCGCCACCTTGAAGAATCCCTAGCTTCTTTCAAAGATTCCACCTCCTACATGATGGTTTTTTTTTTGGTCCTCTTAAGTATGTCTTCTTTTTCTTTAAATTATCTTATATACATTTCATATTTACTTAGTAATATGCGTGTATTGTTCTCTAAGTAGAATGTAAGCTACTTGAGGACAAGGATTGTTTCTTTTTCTGTCTTTGTATCCCTAGTGCCTAGCACACTGGGATAATACATGTTGCTGTTCAGTCATTTAGTAATGTGCTTGGCAAAGATACTGGAGTGGTTTGCCATTTCCTTCTCTAGTGGATTACGGCAAACAGAGGTTAAATGACTTGCATGGGCTCACATAGCCAGTGAGTGTCTGAGGCTGGATTTGAACTCAGTTCTTCCTGACTCCAGGCCAAGCCACTCTGTTCACTGAGCCACCTAGCTGCCTTGAGATAGTACATAGTAGGCACTTAATAGATAAATATTTGTTGAATTTAATTGAATTCCCTTTTTTCCCACCGGCCAGGGGAGGGACAATGAAAACTTCAATTGTCCCTATGGAGGATGAGAAGAACACAATAGTTGACCCTTCTTTAAATAGAGAATTCCAATCTCTATCAGAACCCTAAGACCCCCTACTCCCTTGATTCCTCCAAAATCACATCAAGCTTTCCCTTTTCCTTTGCTGTTGTTCCCAGAGAGAGACCAAAGACCCCCAAATTCCATTCCCTTAAGAGATCACCAATAATATCAGCAGCAGAAACAATACTTTTGGGAAACATAGGTGTGTGTGGCAAGAAGGATAGGAGAGGAAAGAGTATCTGATAATCTCATTTTGGGGAAATTCAGTTATTTCTAGTCAGAGTTTGGTTTCTTCAAAGACATTGGAATTGCTATAAATTCTTATGGAGGGAAGTTAGATCTATTCTCACTTTAAAAAAAAATCTGCACTGATATCTGGCAGTGAGACTTGTCCTTCCCTAATAGGAAGCCTTTTTTAAAAAAATAAAAGTCCCAGAACACAGTCATTGGCTAAACATGACCATTGTCTTCAGTACTTCAAAAGATCTATGATTTTATTGGGGTGGGTACTTCTTAAACTAAGGAGCTCATAGACACCCTAGTTGGGCTTGGCCATGGCCAGAAGAATTCAGTACCTGGTGACCAGGTCTCTAGTAAAGAGCTGTTTGTATTTAACCTGGTTCTCAGGGAACGAGCACATAGCTCATTGCTGGGCTAGTACTTTCCAGCTTAGTGGGACCTGCCAGAATATGTGTGCTCTTCTGATAATCTTTAATGAAGAAGAAGAGAACAATTACAGATATATTTCTGTAATGCTTTAAAGTTTGCCAAACTCTTTAAACACAAGAACACTCTGAGGAAGACATTACAATTATCATCAACCCTATTTAACAGATAGGGAGATTGAGGCCCAAAAGGGGAATTGACTTACATAAAATCACATAGTTTGTGTCAGAATCAGAAATCACATGTAGTGATTTTGCCTGACTCTAAGTCCAGTTTTAAAAAAATAATTATACCCCATTCTGTCTCTCCCAAAGTTAGCTTTATGCCATGATGAGGTTTGAGAGTGGGCTCATAGTGGAGGGGTCTGAGCATTAACAGAGACAAAAGAAGACACTAAAGCCTTTGGAATGAGCAAATGATCTATTTCTTATACACTCGGACTCCAAACATCTATTTGGAAGTTGATTCTCCCTTCTGGTTCTATACCATGTTAGAATATAATTGTACAATGGTCAAAGAATCCAAGTTTTAATAAGGGGGTATAATATAAAACAAAATAAAATATACACATAGAAAGCTAGGCATGCTCTCCCTGTTGTCATAGTCCAGAAGGGGCAAAGGGAAAGGTGCAGAGCAAGTCCTGAATAGAGCAAGAGAGAAGAGTCTGGTTGATTCACTTTTATAGACCATGGGTAGGGGTTCTCAGTCAGTTGATCATCTGGAAGGTTCTTCCCTCTCTGCATCCTGATCATGGTCTGTGCCAGTGGGCATGTTCCCATAACATGTGGAGTTGCCCTTTAGTTCTCTTCAAAGGCCCATTCCATATAATTTCAAGAGGTTGATTGGGTCACTCATAAAATTGATCAGGATCTCCTTTGGTTCACCCATTTACATATATAATTAAACTGATTAACTATAGAATCAAACTGTGAAGAGAAAAAAGTAAATCCAGAGCAATATTCAGCAGAAGTGTTTGAGGTACTTGAGGTTATAGTAAAGACCAAAAATAGGCTTATGAAGAATACAGCAGACAGAAATATAAAAGGAAAAGTGATTATGATTGAAGAAGGGAAATTCCAAAATTCTAGATTATGGAGGTGGCACAGTTATGGGTGATCACTATATTAGGAGGGCAGAGTTTATGATTTCAAAGAGGATCATATATATGTCTGAAAGGTTCGGAACCACCGGATATAAGAAACTCTCAAAGTAGGAGGCAGAAGAATCAAAGCATATATTTAGGCTCCACAGTAACCAACCCATGAACCAGCATCCCCATTTTGACATATTGATTAAAAGCTTTCAGGCCCAATAAGTACGCCTCGCAAGAGTAACCAGGAGGCCACAGAGAAGCATGATGGTGTAAAGCAAAATCACATACATGCTTCCCCTCTATGGTAAAAAGATTACCCACTGGCCTCAAGTCCTTGTTCAGCTTCCTCCCGTAGGTCAGCTCTGCTACCAGCAGCTCCTGCTTCAGCTTTGGCTGTGGCTGTGGCTGTGGCTGTGGCTGTGGCTGTGGCTGTGGCTGTGGCTGTGGCTGTGGCTGTAGCTGTAGCAGCCTCTGGCTCCAATGGAAGCTGTTTTTAACCATCGGGCTTCTGCGGGGGTGTAAGGTACGCCGGGGAAAGCACAGGTTCTTTCAATCTGCTTAAACAAGGTGAAGGGGTTGACCGGGAAAGCACAGGTTCTTTCGATCAGCTTAAGCAAGGGAAGCAAGGTGAAGGGGCTGACAAGCTTACTCCAACCCAACATACAAACAGCATTCAGTTCAGGGGAAAAAGCCAAACTAGTCAAGGGCACTTGTTGACTAAGTGCTAAGGAGCCCACTTTTGGTTACCAACACAGTGCATGAGATTACAGTAAAGACAAAAAATAGGTTTAGGGAAAATGTAGCAGATAGAAATATAAATGGAAAAGTGATTATAATCAAAGAAGGGAAATTCAAAGTTCTAGATCATGAAGGTGGCACAGTTATAGGTAATGGTAAAATCTAAAGTATTAACACTCTTGTAGGTTGTGTGAAACTATGGGTCATGGGAGTTAGGAAGTAATGGAAAAGCTAGGCTATTCTAGGATAAATAAAAAGGTAATTAATGTCCTTAAGGAGGAAGGTAGGGGTTAGAGTGGAGACTGAGTCAGGTACTGAACTCTTTGAAAAAGGAAGGAAAGTGACTTGGAGACTGGTGCAAAACAACAACATAGATTTGGAATGAGTGGTGGTGTTGTTCATCCTTTGCTTTCAGAAAGGACCAATGACATCACAGGATGATGTCTTGACTTGTGCATGAATTGGATTTAAGTGAGGCAGGGATGCACAAAGTCGTCAGTCTCATTCTCTCTTCCTGAGTCATCAAAGTCTAGTGGCAAGACAAAAGTCAAGACAGTTGGATGCAGTGGATGACCCTGGCCTTTCTAAATTAAGGTTCAGATTGTCTGAAGCAACCCATTCAATGACTAAGGGCTAGGTAAAAGTTGAGACAAAAGATGGCCTAATCTACCATCGCAAAAATATCAGTCAGGGAAGGGAAGATGCTCAAAGTTTCTGACTAGAACAGAAAACAATTACTATTTCCACTCTTTCTAAGCCTTCAAACCTAAACAATGAGTCATAGAGACTTGGGCTGGGGTCTATTATTAGCCATTCAATGAAAGCTAGAGTGATTGGGTTTAAAGGCCAGTCAAGTAGCTCCATTTGAAATAGGATGGTCTGGTCTAGAGAACCATTAGCCTCCTTTAAAATGATTACTTTTTTAAAGTCCATTTTTTCAGAGCTATATTTAAAAAATTTATACATGAAAACTGCATAAGAGGAAAAGTAAATCGAACCCAGTTTTTTAGAAAAAAAAATCTATCCCTCAAGCCCTCAACTCTTACAAAATATAAGCAACCAAAAATTATATTTCTATAGACAGAGCACCCATATATAAGGTTATGGTGCCCCAAGTAGAGAGAGGGGACTGAATGTGGTGAGGGGCTGTAGCTGTGTGTGGCTTCAAAGGAGGTAGAACAGACATCTCTGGTCTCATCTTCTCCCACTTTTTTCCAACAGAGACTTTCATTCCTGCCAGGTGCTTTTTTTTCAAAGTAGTTCTGGGGCTCTTCAAGCCCTTAGTTCTTTTAAGGTGGCATGTTCTGGGTTGTGAACCATGACAAACACTTTTCTCTGCCCTGGAACCATGAACCGAGCCTCTGTATCCCACTTATAAAATATGGATAATAATAGCACCTACCTCCTAGGGTTGACTGAATCATTAGGGGTGATTGCTTGAAGATTTCCAAGGCAGACTTCCAACTACCACTCCAGTATCTTTAAACAAACCTGGTACATACAAGATACATGTTGTTGTTTAGTCGTTTCAGTCATTTCTGACTAGTTGTGACCCCATTTGGGGTTTTCTTGGCAAAGATGCTGGAGTGATTTGCCATTTCTTTCTCCAGTTCATTTTACAGATGAGAAAACTGAGGCAAACAGGGTTAAGTGACTTGCCCAGGGTCACACAGCTAGTACAATGACTCTTTTATGATTTCAAAATGCAGATGATGCAACTGGCTATCCATGACAGGAAGGTGATGGATTTGGGGTACAGAATGAGACATATATTTTTGTATACAGCCATTGAGGGAATTTGTTTTGCTTAAGCATAAGCATTTATTATGAGTAGTTTGTCATTTGTTTTCCTTTCCTTGCCCCTCAATCACATGGGGGTTGAAAGGAAGAAAAAAATAGGTTTTTGTTAATTTTTTTTTTAAACAGAGCTAGAGGGTGCTAGAAATTTGTAATATTGCTTGTATTTTCAGATTGTGTATTGAATGTTTTGGGTTCCTTGCTGTTATGATGAAGTGGACTGACTGGCTGTGGGAGCTGAGCATTTAGTTATGGGATATGGTTCTCTGGTGTCTGAATAAATGGTTTACTTCTTCTACCTTCTACGTGGAGAGTCTTGTATACTTTGCAATACAGAACTACATAGGCATATTCACGATTATCATTGATGTTGTGTTTATTGCCTTACTGTTTCATATGTAAGTTCCTTGAGGGCAGGGGCTCTTGTTTTTATTTCTTCTTCTTTGTATCCCTAGTGCTTGGCACAGTGCCTTGATAATGGTAGGAATGTAATGAGTGGTTATCAAATGAATGATTGAAGGAATGAAAGTACTAAGAGAACAGAACTGGGTCTGTGAGGGAGTAAAGCTTGAGCATTTGCACAGTCTCCCTCTATCCTCATTCCCAGAAATGCCTCAGTCTTAGAGTTGGCAGTTGTGGAAAGAGAGTTGTAAAGTGACTAAACAGTTTTTGGAGAGGGAAAAGACAATCACAGGGAGACTAGGAAACCACATGGAGCCTTCCTCTGAGATATCAGTAGCTGAAGGCAGTTATTGAATAAGAAGAACTATTAGACCAAGACTTCCTGAGAAAAAAGAAATTCCATTTAAATTCCTGAACAAAGTTTCTTGGAGAGAAGAGGAGCAAGTGTGAAGTTACATAGCTGGAGGAGCAGCAAAGTACTGAGCCATAATATGGTAGAGCAAATTTGGACTTTGTCCTCTATACCACCATAGAGATTTTAGAACTCCACCTCTTCTTTTACTACCATGAGTATTTTGGTTAGTGCAGGTCTGTAAGGAAGCAGGTATCACTTTAGTAATCTCAGATGCAAAATTCCCTTTTAGGTCCACCCTTTAGGATAGCAGTATAAGTTTGGAGGACTATATAGGCTTCAGGGAGAGAAGGACTATATTGGGTTTCCTTAGTGGAGGTGGGGAATCTCTTGGCCTACAGACTCATTCATACCTCATCGAAGATTAAACCTGAGGCACTGGGAATGATTTGATTGAGTAAGGAAATTGTGGATCTGAGGCACACCTTCAAAACCAGATCTAGAAAAGAGAGAAGACAGATCTATCATTTGGAGAACTTGAGTAGAACCCAGAATTCTTCCAAAAGATCACATTGTCACTACTTGTTCACTTGAGTGGGTCATGTTTCTCCGAGTCTTTGAGCAATTACACTCTACAAAAACATCTAGATACTGTGCTTAACTTTTGCCAAGGTGAGTGGAGATGATTGTTCACTTCCTATCTTTTAATTCTGTACCTCAGTGAAAAATGCCATGTGGCCCTTTTATCAGGGAAATAAAGGCAACACACACATTTAGGTGTTCTTTGGTTTTATTTTAGTTCAGTAACACATCAAGTATAATATATGCCTCATTCTCCACTGAACTCCCGCATTGAGAACTTACCACTAGTTCTTCCCTACTCCTTCCCCAATTTGTGCTTATCTTCACTCTCCCATAGGGCATATTTCTCATACTTGGGGTGCAAAGCACAATGTGTCTTGTCTATGGGAAAAGCAATGTGCACGAGGGCTCATTTTTTGATGTCCATATACTTTAGGGAAAGCTATTTTTTGAAGTGTATCTTTTATTCGTTGCTTCCAGAACTGTGAGTCAAAGTCTTTGGGTACCACAACTGATTGAGGGTGTCCTGATAAGATGTATGCCTTGGAATCTTTAGGCCTTTTCTCAACAACTGGTTGAGAAGATTAAAAATGATGACTGGCTCATCCCATATGTGTTTCATACATGCACTAATGGGGTCCCACTTACCTGATCTTCCGGGTGGCTATTTGAAGCTTATTAGGATTTGGAGTCTGAAAAATGAGACTTTTTGCAATTGAAGGCTAAGTCATATAAATTTATGTATTTGCATGTGTATTAATATGCTATTAAACATTTAACCAATAAGCAAAGGTGTATATGCTCTGTAATACAAACATTTCCTTATTTGTAGTCTCCAAAAAAGGTATATGCTTTCTTTGTCCTCTTCCTCCTCCTCTTCCTCCTCATGCCAGCTAGAAGTAGAGGGGGTACTCATGGGTTCAATCCTACTACTGATCAGCCATAGGAGTTTAGACTTATTTTGTTTCAGACATGGGCTAGTTTACCCCTTGTCAGACAACCTTGGGGGTTCCCCCTCCCCCACTTCTGGGAACTCACTATGTTAAGGCGGAACTTAATGCCAACATCCAATCAGCACAGGCCACTATAGGTTTGAGGGAAGGGAATATGCATTTATGTAGGGCCTGCTATATAGCGCCAGGCACTGTGCTAAGCTCTTTACACATTATTTTCTCATTTGTTACTCACAACAATCCTGGGAGGTAGGTGCCATTATCCTCCTCAATTTATAGTTGAGGAAACTGAGGCAAACAGAGGTTAAGTGATGTGCCTGGGGTCACATGGTTAATAAGTGTCTGAGGCCAAATTTGAACTCAGGTATTCCTGAATCCAGTCCCAGTGCTCTTTCTAAGGCCACCTAGCTGCCTCTGAATTGCAGTTTAGAATGCCTAAGCTCAAGAGACCAGTCAGTCTCAGACTACCCAGTAGCTGGAATTATAGAAGTGTCCCACCAATATGCTTCTTGTACTTGTATTATAATTGATTTAATATATATACAGGAAATTTTAACTTTCATGGAGGTAATGTGAAAAATGTAAATGTTGATACATTAAACCTATGGGAAATAGGGGTGACCACCAAAAACTGTAATCTTTCACTAGAGATTGCTGACAATGTACTTTTCTGCCTACAGTTCTTTATAATAACACATTAATTCTGATATTATGTACTTTTCCTAACACTGTAACTATGAAGTAAGCCATTAAATGCAGTACAAAAAATAAAATTGGTACCATGCTAAGCATTTTTTCTTGCTAGTAATTCCCTAGATTTCTGTGACCTTTTGTGCTAACATCTTAATAAAAAAATTGTTTTCAAAGAACATTCACCTTTCATAACACTTGAAATCTACAGTATCATAAATACTGCAAAGCAAATAAAATTCTTAAAACTGAAACTTCTTTTTACTTAAATCTTACCTTCCGCTGTGTCAGATGGCAGTGTGAAGGTGTTGTACTGTATACTATACTGCTGCAAACCTCTACCTTGTCCACCCTCTGAAAACTAAGGGAGAGGTTGCTGGGTCTTTAGTTGCTGCTATCAGAAGACTCTGAGACCGGTGAGATGTCTGCATTATCTCTGCATTCTGTCCTTTGTCAGGTCCTGAAATCAGTCAAAGTCAGGAATTGAGGAATAAAGCATCTTTAATTGAGATAACAGGGTAGCAAACTCATCACCCTGGCGGATACCCGCAGATTTCCTAACTCCAAGATCCATGCAAAAGCTTCTTATACCCTTAGGGAGAGGAAGGAGGCAGTATGAAGTAGCAAGGCCTGGTCATGAGACCCCGGTGTCCCTTGGCAGTCAGGACAAGGAAAACCACTTCATTTTGTCTGTTTTGCTCTTCATGCCAGGAGTCCCAGTGGAACGGGGCATGAACACTAAAAGCTGAGATCTAGATTGAGCTGGGCTCCCCAACAAGGCAAAATCCCTGAATGGTGGAACCTGGAGTGTGCTTCAGCTCAACCTAGTCAAGAGTAAAGTAAGTATCTTAAGAGTAGGAACATAAGGATGTTACTGGAATTCTGACATTACAAGGATCATTTAAGGGAGTGGCAGTCCATATTACATTTAGTATTAACAATTTCTTTCATTATAGTAACAGTTTTCTGTCATCTTGATGGCTGGTAGATGGCATTGGAGATCATGAAGGACAGCTTGAAATAATCCATCAGCCACATCTGTTTCCTGCTCCATGTGAAATATTTCAGGGTCTCCCAGCAGACAGCTGCTGCAGACATGCTGGCACAAAGTTTGTTTAACACCTTTATTTTCTCACTAAGTTACATCCCCAATTTTGCATGCTTGGGCTTAGAACTCAAAGGACTTGCACTAATTTTGGGGGGCATAATTGCAACACAAAACTTGCATTTTAAAGGCAAACAATGAAAATATGCAATGAATGCCCTGAAGTTGTTTACAATGATAGGATGAACAAGACCAGTGAAGCCCCTAGTAGGATACTTGCTGCTCCACAAACTTGAGTGCCTTGTGCTCTCATTTTTTTCTCTACTGTGCATAGCTGAGAATGTGCAGGATTTCCAACATGAAAGTGAAAATTAGGGTATGAATAGAATCATGCAGATGCTTGAAATCATGAAATAAACATGTGAATGTTGAGAATTGACTGTATATAATAAGAAGTCCTGACTGACTTGCTAGTCATTCGTTTGGGCTATAATTTGACTTCCCAAAGAAATGCTCAGCAGAGGATTTTGGGTTTGCCTTTCCCTCAGTGAAAATCTCAACCACAGGGTACTACTATGGCCCTGGGCAGGGGGTATAGTGGATGAGGAGAATTCATGAAGCAAATTAACTTGTTTCAGCTCTTTTGGGGCTTTTGAGTGTCTTTTGTATTTTTCAGTGTCTGTATCCAATATATTTTTAATTTGAGTGTTTGCAAAGGAACTGAGAGTCCTTTCCCTCACATGTACAGATCTAGATATATCCTATATTCTAATGTTCCTAGAGTAAAACTAGAGGCAGGGGGTTGAGGGGAACAAAATGAACCAAATTATAATGTACGTTGGGGAAAATCCTGCATGGGAGCATGAGCTAATGATAATGATTTATAAGAAGTCCCCAGGATTGAACCCCAGATGTATTCCAGAATACAATGTGCTTAACTATGGGTTACAAGGTGGGGGAGCAGTACCAGGGATCAGGGCCCCAACATTCCAGGGTCCTGTCATGTTTTAGGGCTACATTATAATAAGAGCAGCACATGGGTTTCCATGGTACATTTACGCAACAGGAGCTGAGAGTAGAGGTGTAGGGGCATTCAGATCTGATGTCTGGTAAGTCAAATAATAATAACTCAGTTGTATTATAGCTCTTTAAGATTTTGCAAAGCTTTCCTGATAATAACCCTGCAATCAAGGTAGCACAAAGATTATTTTATAGATAAGGAAACTGAGGCTTAGAAAGGTTATGTAACTTGTCCAGTCATACAGAGAGGAAATGTTGGAACTGGAACTTGAACCCATATGTTCTGGTTTCTATTTCAGTGCACTCTTTGTTTCTTCTTCTTTTTTTAAATTCCCAATGCTCTTTCAATCCAGTGCCTGTCATCGTTAATGCTACTTTTCATTTGCTAATATAATATATATATATATATATATATTACCTTTACTTAGATGTGAACTATAATTGTAATATGAAATTCTCTTGAGTACAATATTCTTTAATTAAATGGCAGATCTGCCAACTAAATTAAAACCTTTAAACTTATTTTATTTTTTTCCACCAGATTTCTTTCTGGTCTAGTAAAACCCGTAACGATGCTGTCATGAAAGACAGAATTAATAAACAGCCAAATGCCCAGAAACATTTAAAACTAAACTTTCTAAGTATGGAAATTTGAAAATCATGCCCAAAATTGGTTACAGATTTTCCCCTGAATTTTATATCAGAATGTTTTACCTTGGCAGCAGAAATTGGCCCTGAACAATCATTCCAGAATGGATTTCCCCAGGAATTACATGCTTTGGGAGATTGAAAAAAGATCTCAGATGTAGAGGAGAAAATAAATTGAGCTAAATTTGGGAGTACTTATATGAACAAGACAGAATTAGTTGTGATCAAAAGATTCACAAATTGCAATTCACTATGACTAGGTGGAAGATATAATATTCTTAGGTCTTGGACAATGTAGGCAGATTGTAGCAAATTAGAATAAATGAAACTTTCAGTCAAGTTCAATTCTGCTGTACACACTGCCTGGGGTTTGTTTGTCAGATAGTGTACCAGGGAACCTGTTATTGCACAGAACATCGAATTAAGTGCAATCCTTGCCTCATGTACATTGACTGGGTTCTTTAACTGATCTTTGTCTCTAATCTTTAGGCACACACAACAGTTTCCAGTTGAAATCATTGCTGATTGCATATAAGAACACTTACCTAGTTTGTTCTGGGACTTTAATTTAATGTTGATCAGTGGTTGCAAATTTAGTGAGATCATGAAATTTTAAAAGGAAAAGTTTCTGAACTAGAAATTTCAACTCAAGCTGGCTTTAGTTGGTTATGTTTTTATCATAGGTACTAGTCTCCTCTTTTTTGCTCTCTTTAGGCACCTAGTAAACTCATTCTCTGACTCTTCAGGAAAGTATATCAGCTATGCCTCTCCTGACCAAAAGGACTTGAGAGTACTGTGAGAATCTCTTCCTTCTCTGGTTTATTGCCCCCACTCAGAGGAGCTGGGAACTTCATTATCTAACAAATCTCTACTCTCTTTACTATTCCTCCTTCATTTTAGAATGACACCACAAGGATGATACCTTGACTTGTGCATGAATTTGATGTGAATGTAGCAGGGCTACACAAAGTCATCAGCCTCACCTTTCCTCCAGAGTGATCAAAGTCCAGTGGCAAGACAAAGCTCAAGACAGCTGGTACTGTCCCTGGATGCAAAGACCAAGGTGATCTTGGTCTTTCTAAATTAAGGTCTTTCCCAGGTCTCAGTTTGACTGAGGCCACCCTAATTTGATGATGAAGGACTGGGTAAAAGGACTGTTGTAAAAGTTACAACAAAGATGGCTCAATTTATTACCACAAAATATCAATCTGGGAGGGGAAGATCCTCAGAGTTTCTGGCCAGAACAGAAAATAATTACTATTTACACTCATACTAAGCCATCAAAACCTAAAAAAAATTTAGCCACAGAGGTTTAGACTAGGGCTATTATTGGCCATTCACTGAAAACCAGAGTGATTTGGGTTTTAAAGTAGAGTCAAATAGATCCATTCGAAAACCTCATGGCTTTTAAAAACCTGTCTTTCAGAGCTGTATTTCAGGAAAGCAAAAATGAAAACATGCAGGACAAAAAGAGTATTGTGCCAACTTTTGAAAAAAGAAGAAGAAGAAGAAGGAGAAGAAGAAGCAGAAGAAGAAAGCAAAGAAGAGAAGCAGAAGAAGAGAAGCAGAAGAGCAGAAGAAGAAAGAGAAGACAGAGAAGAAGAGAAAGCGAAGAAAGAGAAGAAGACAGCAGAAGCAGAGAGAAGAGAGAAGAAGAAAAAAAAAGAGAAGAGAAAAGAAGAACAAGAAGCAGAAAGAAAGAGAAGAAAGAAGAAGAAGAAGAAGAAGAAGAAGAAGCAGAAGAAGAAGCAGAAGAAAAAGAAGAAGAAGAAGAAGAAGAAGAAGAAGAAGAAGAAGAAGAAGAAGAAGAAGAAGAAGAAGAAGAAGAAGAAGAAGAGCAAGAGGAGGAGGAAGAAGAAGAAGAAAAAGAAAAGAAGCATTCCCTAATTTCTCCTTGAATACTGTTAGGTAAGATGGTAAAGACACAATACAAAATGTTCTCCTAAGAACCTGCTTCACTCCTTCCCACAAATACAGTTTCCATTCAAGGAGTAAGCTTAATCTTAGGCTTCCATAACTGTAATGAAGAACATGTTTGTCATCTACTCTCTTTACAAGCAAACAGACTCACAAGGCTCAACAGGAATAGTTTTACTTGCAAATTGGTGAAAAGAGATAGGACTTATAGCTGACTTCATAGAGAGTATCAGGGTCACAGAATCAGATGGCGCCCTGGAAGGGATCTTTGAGGTCATCTAGTCAAATCCCTCATTTAACAAATGAGGAAGTTGAGGCCCAAAAAGATTAAATGCTTTGACCAAGATCTAGCTCTTGCCCAAGTGGCTGAGCCAGAATCTGAGTTCGGGTCTTTTGGTTCCAAATCCAGTTAGTCAATGAGCTTTTAAACATTATGTTAAGTGTCAAGGATACCAAAAAACCCCAATCCAAACCAAAAAAAGGTAAAGTACAGCCCCTGCTCTCAAGGTGCTCACATTTGAATGAGGTAGACAGTGTGTAAATTTTGCATCCAGGATTCTCTCTGCTGCACCATACTACTTCAAATACACCCCAGGGGTCAACTTTGATCCCAGACACCTGTACAGTTTTTCACTACTCTTTCTGTTCTCACACAGGATATAGTGACTTTTCACCCAAGGGACTAGTTTTCCAATGCTGACTTGATGGGGGCGGGGATGGGGTGGGGAAGAACTCGGTATGTTTTCTAGCTCAAAAATGCTTCTTTTGCATGAAGTCCCCCAGTCTTAAGTCTCATAGAATAATTCTTCTAGAGGCTCTAGCAACCTTTATTTTCTGTCTTGTACTAGATCTTGCAAGTGAGTTTCTATTTCAAATTTCATGTCTGTTCATGGTGAATCATTACCATTTATCTCTTCTCTCAGTACACTATGTCATCCGATTGTGTTAGCACTTCCTGCTTGGTTCCAAAAATTTGGGAGTGAGCACTCATTCTTCCCCAATTGTCCCTACATCCTCTTTCTGGGATGAGTTATTCAAATTACCCAGGGTTGCTTCCTGCAATATTGAAAAGGAAAGGGGATATGGCAATGACTTCTTCTGGTGCCTGCACGTTAAGGAAAATCCCTGTTATAGCCATAAGGTAATGCATAAAATATCAGCCTCAGTGTTGTAGCTATGTCACATGAGGATAGGTTAAAGGACCCGGGGTTGCTTAACTTAGAGAAAGGAAGATTGGGTAGGGGCTGGGAATCATTGCTACCTTCAAATATTTAAAGTCCTGTCACACGGAAGGTGGGGAGGATTAGACCTGTTCTGTTTGATCCAATCCAGATGGCAGAACCATGGGTGGGTGGATATTACGAAGAGGTTAAGTCAGTTTAAGTTTAATGTCAGGAAAAGCTTCCCAATAATTAGAGCTGACCAAAAGTATAATGCACTGTCTCAGGAAGTAATAGATTCCCCCTCATATGAAATCTTTAAGCAGATTGAATGAATGCTTGTTAGGTATGTTGTAGTAGGGATTCTTTTCGGGTATGGGTTGGATTAGCTGAATGCTAGTCTCTTCCAGTTCTGAAATTTGGTGATTCTCTAATTAAAGAATAAATGTATTTTTAAGATTTAATTATTGAATTAAATGCTATTCACTGTTATGGTATTTCAGGAACCATCATTAAGTGTTAGAGGCAGCTAGGAGGTATAGTGGATAGACCACTGGGCCTGGAGTCAGGAAGACTTGAGTTGAAATCCTACTTCTGGCAATTACTAGAAGTGTGATCCTGGTCAAGTCACTTAACCTCTGTCTGCCCCATTTTCCTTTGGGATAATAATAGCGTCTTTTTGCAGAGTTGTGAGGATCAAATGAAATAATATTTGTAAGGTGCTTAATATAATACTTGGCACATAGTAGGTGCTTAATAAGTTTTTATCTCTTTCCATCATTGAGAAGGCAAGAGAGATGATTTTGGCGGGGCAGGTATATATTTCTAGTGCTCCAAAAATCATACTGTACTAGTGACCTCATGCATCTTAACGTAGCCTAAATTACAAGTAGAATGGATAAAATGTTAAGTGAATTAGAAAACATACTGAC
The DNA here is from genome assembly GCF_011100635.1 of Trichosurus vulpecula. Taxonomy (NCBI): domain Eukaryota; kingdom Metazoa; phylum Chordata; class Mammalia; order Diprotodontia; family Phalangeridae; genus Trichosurus; species Trichosurus vulpecula. Next base: position 90,148,963 of record NC_050574.1, on the reverse strand, counting down.
CTTGATTTTTGGAATTTAAAATTAGTGGAAAAACAAAAAAACAGTCCAATAAGAATGTGTAAAATGAATTGTTTGTTCTTCATTATTATATCAATGAAGGTATTTCTAGTGTAGTAATGGTGACACTAATTATTAAGAGGCTCAGTGAAGATATGATGCTGTCCTTCCCTCTTTATTTATTGATGTTTCAGCAAGTGACCTTTCCAGCTGTACATGGACAGAGAAGAGAGAAAATCCATTAATAGTTTAGGTATCAAGTATAGTAATGGCGTTTTCATCCCCAGTGGATGTGCTAGAGCCATTCTCTGCCCATTAACACTTAGCTCCAGGACCAAGTTTCAGTAATTCCACTGAATGGAGCACATTATACTTTTTTTGGTGGCTTTATTCAGACTCTGGTAAACTGTGAGTAATATAAAGATGTATTTGCATATGATGATCTCTGAATTTCTAAATTTCAAACCCAAGCACTACTTTTGACACCATATGGTACTGTTTTGAAAGGAAAAAAAAAGATCTTTAGCTAGCGTACTGCTACCATGCAATTGTTATACATTTCTTTATGTAGCTACCTCCTTCCCTTCTTTATCAGACATTTTTGTAATGCTGTAAGAAGGTAAAAATAATTTTAAAAGAGATAAAAGTAATAACACCCCAAGCAATGATAATAATAAGAAGAAGATCATATGATTTGGGGAAGGATCTTAGGGATCATCTTATTCCAACTGTTTCATTTTATAGACAAGAAAAATGAAACCCTGAAAAGTGAAGTGAGTTTTCCAAGGTCATACAGGTTACAGAACTAGGGTTCACTGACTCAAAAATTCAAACCTTTTCTTTTATTATTTTGCCATTCTGCTTCCATTGACATTTCTATCCTGTTTTAAATTTACAAAGCAACTTGCAAACATGATTTAATTTGATCCTCACAAAAATCTGGTGAAGTAAAGTAGTACTAGCCCCATTTTACAGATGCTGAAATGGAGGCAAGAGAGATGAAAGGATTTGTGTAAGGGCATAGCTGAGACTCAAACCCAGGTCCTCTGACTTTAAATTCCATGTTCTTCCTATCACACTGCCACTTTAGACTGATCAACCGTCATGGCAATTTTCCAAGAATAACTTCTAATTTCTTCCTTGCCCTTGTATTTTCATAACCCGTTCCCATTTCCATCAGTTTCTGTGTTTATGTACAGTAAAATGTTTTGATACTATCTTGCTGTATCTTTTTTCTTTCCCTTCTACTTTTCTGGCTGATACTAGAGAAGTGCTTAAAATGTTTCTATGGTGCAACAATATTCAGTCCCTCTGCACCTGTAATATGCACCATATTATGCAGTGTTCTTTAAGATGACAATGGGAGTAGCATTGTAGAGAGTTACAGAAGAGGATTTGGAGGATTCCCACAGCCTCCCAATGGCTTGGGGGTGCCCTTTGAGGTTTCTACCTCTGCATCTCTTCTTTCAGAAATCAAGGCCCTGTTTATCCTGGTTGCCTCCTTCTTTCATTCTCCTCTTTTTCTACTCGTTCTTAATCGTCTATTTTCTAGAAACCATTCGAGTGCCTGCTTACCATTAATTAGAATGATTGCGGAGTCAGGCTTGTTTTCCCCCATTCTTATTACATTTCAGTCCTCTCTTGAGATTCTAAATTTAGCACCTGAGTAAGCAAAGATGTTGCCATTACAGTTTATGAAAATATGTAACGATATAATTATAAAACATTCACTTCATTGGAATATCCTGCCCACCCTACCCCCACTGTCATTTCAGAGGAAGAATTTCTTTACCTTTAGTAAGTGATTTGTTTACTTAATTTAAAGGAATAGCATTTTGTGGTCTCCCCAGCACTCAAACATCAGAATATAATAGGTCCTAACAGCAGCTTGTGATGCTTCTTTTCCTTCATACACTTGTCATCAAAAATATTCCAGCTCTGGCTTCTAGGTGATCTTTAAAAAACTGAAATGATTTCCTTTGACATTTTCCCTTGGCATAATCTGACATCTTAAGTTAGATAGGCATAAACATCATTGGGTTTTAAATTTCATTACCTCTTAGGCTGATTATCCCAGCTTAAACAAACACATAAATAAATAAAAGCTAATTAAATATCCCCAATACCTCTATATGTGTCCTTTTGAATAACATTTGATCCCAAAGATTTCAAACAAATTAGTCAGAAAGTCTCAAAACCTAGACAAGGGGAACAGAATTGGCCAGAAATGTCCTAATTAGTAGTCAGGTTATCTTTGCACAGGACAGCAGGGGTCCAGGTAGACTTTGGGGGATTTTTCATATCTCTGAATATGACTCCACCCAGATGTTACCCTGATGTTATGGGAACTTCATTTAATGACACTGCCCAATGGGTTGTTACCATCTCCCCCTGTAAACCCCAAATTCTCCAAGTTCAAGGAAGAGTATATTTATTTGCAGGTCAAATAAAACAAATAGAATTATTATCAGAGCTCATGGAAAATATTGACACTCACCCATAAGCACCCTTTTTTCCCCAGAGATCTTTCTAGCCTCGATACATTACTTATATTTGTCCACCAAGTAGCACTCTCAGGTTTGTGGTACCTTCTGTAGATCTTTTTAGTTCCCAGCAGGTGGCGCCAGTCATCAGTCATCTCTGGTTCTCTACCTTTCTCAACAAGTACCATCACTTATCCCTAAACTCAACCTCTTAGAATCCTTAGTTTCCACAAATTTCAGATCAAGCATCCCCTTTGACATGAGAACTTTTCTGATTTCTCCAGAGACTAGTGAAATGCCAGCCTCTGGAGGTTCAGAGAGGATCAGAGGGAGATAAGCGTCTCTCCTCCACGTTGCATTGTAATTATGTATTTATTTTGAATATATTTGATCTATTTATATATGTATATGTTGTCTTCCCTAATAAAATGTAAGTTTCTTGGGACAAGGGACTGTTTCATTTTTGCCTTTGTCTCCCTAGTGCCTAGCATAATGCCTGGCACAGAGTACTTAATAAATGCTTGTGTAGCGATTGGTAGTTGCTATGCTCAAAAGGCGTAGCTCCTCTGCATCTCTCTGTCTACAATCCTCTACAACTCCAGCAGGTAGTGTCACTAATAGGGACCTTACTTTTCTTTTCTTCTTCTTTTTCCGCCCAAAGGATAAAACCTCTGAGTTGCCCTTCTGGTCTTCGTATGTCAAAGTGAGATGTTTTGGAATTTTCCTGTCATGGTAGTATTGTAGCTCAAAGGCCTGTCCAAATCAGGGTGCCTCCACTCTGGAGCCTCCCCTTTGTGTTATGGTTCTTACTGACCTCAAGTCTCACAAAGGTTCTCCCAGAGGTCAGGAATATAAAGCTACCTCTCTCATCTTCCAAAAAGTCTTCATTATTGACAAGGGTTTGAGTCAGGTGAATCCACCACACAAATTCTCTTCTCATTGGATTCTTCCCAGTGTGCTTCACCCCCTACCCTCAGATTAGGCCTGGATTGTGGGCTGGGATATATTTTTCAATAATATTTTTCAATATTTCAATAATATTTTCAATAATAATTTTTAAAATATTCAATATTTCAATTACTTTCCTCTGTGAGTGGTAATCAAGAGAGGGCTGAGACCATCTTCTTGGATGTAATGATGTTTGATAGGGGTATTGTATCTGAATGGGACCATAGTTGCACATTTCTGACAGGGCACAGGCTAGAGGCATAGAACAGATACCACCATTGTAGTTTCCTGGAGGTATGTTTGCCCATTCTCATGAACCCCATGTCCAATGTGGGACTGTAGAAGCCCAGGTACCACAGCTTCTCTTAGAGAGCTCATGCTAACTGTAGCCCAAGGGAAGAACCATTGGGAGAGGAAGGGAATGGGAGTAAGCCTGGGTGGGTGAAGTGAAAAGCACAAATTAAGCAAAGTTCCTTTTGTGTATGGGGAAACAGTCTAAATTTACAGTCTTAGAAGGAATTTTTTTTTGTTTTTTGTTTTTTTTTTTACTGAATGTGTCATTTCATCTGTGTAGAGATCTCCTGGAAAGAAATTCCTCTATCAATGAAGGTCTTATACCAGCTTTTCAACCTATAGTCTTAGCAAGTTGCCTGGTACTGGGCTATTAAATGACATATCAAAGACCACTCAACTTGTGTGTAACAGAGGAGGGCTTTGTACCCAGGCCAGCTCACTATTGACTATGCCATGTTGCCTCTCCATAAAATAAGTATATAGAAAAAAAGCCTTCATATCTTTATTCCAAACTAGACTTGGCTGTAGTGAGACAAGTTAGCATACACAAAATACTTGGGGTCTTTTGAGAGGTGCTATGTTTAGAAAATCTTTTTTTTTTTAAAGGATTTTCTAACTAGTTTCTTAGTGGAAATAAACACACATCGTTTGTGGCAACGCTGTCACAATGACAAGAACACTGGATGTAGTCAGAGTATCTGAGTTCAAATTGTGTCTCTGCTATTTACTACCCACTATTACCTGAGGTGACTCACCTTCTCACTCTGTCTCCATTTCTTCCTCTGTAAAATGAGGAGTCTGGACTGTGTGATCTCTAAGGCTCCTTTTAGTTCTTGACCCTGTGATCTAAATGATTAGAAAATGTCATGTACTAATCAGCTGGGAATTAGCTATAGTTTATAGGTCACTATTTGAAAAATGGTACTGCTTGACTCAATTTGAATACCTGCAATCCATATGCAGAGGTACTGATGATGATATGGGGGGCTTCTGTGGGCACAAAGGCATGTAAAAAATCTCTAGAACCATCTGATCTGATCTTCATTAATCAGGGAGAAAGTTCATTCAGAAATTCAATGAAATGAAAGCTCCTCTATTTCTAATCTCCCCTGTGGTGCACTTGAATCATATTTCATTATGACAGATGTGCCTCATTCCAAGTTCTTATTTATGTAGCATACAGACATATTGTAATTATAGGTCATTGATCTTAAAAGCATTAAATTTCCCATAAAACTTATCTATGTTTTTTTAAAAAAAGGTGAAATTTGCTCCCATTAACTTCCATGTCTTTGATTGTGTTTCTGTCTCAAGCTTTTTGTTTGGCTGTTAGACTTTCCAAGGGAAGTGAAACGCTGCAGGGCTCAGATGAATCTATTGTTCTAGCTCTGTAAATCTGCTGACATCCTTTCCCAGGAAGATAATTGAATCTTCTCTGTCTGATGAAAGGTCCCTGAAATATCAGGCAACAGATTTTCTGTGGGGTATAGAAACACGACTATTAAAGAGGTGACTTACAAAGTCAAAGGAAACTTTTCGGAATCATTTGAGTTTGGTTGCTCCTATTCTGAGAAGCATTTTAAGAAGCATTCCATATATACAGAAAACACGAGAAGTGGAACATTAATTGTAAAGGAACACATAATGGGATGGAAAATCAATATGATAGGAATCTGTCTTGGATGCTGTTCAAGGGCATTTACTAGCAAATGTGCCCTAATGGCTTCATTGTAACATTGTCTCAACCATAACATCCTACAATATAAACCTTGAGGATGGTGTTTTGGCAAGTTTCTAATGTACTATGACAAAAATTAAAATGTTAGTTATATTTTTTTTAGTGGGAGAGTTTCCATGTGTATGTAAATGTGAGACTCTAAAAGCATCTCAGAATGTTTCAAACCTGAACATCTGCTTAGCATAAGGAAACAATCATGGAGAAATGAACCATAGGAAGAGATAAGCAATCAATTAACTAATTAGCAAATAATTATCAAATACTCACTATTTGCCAGGCACTGGGCTAAGTGCTGGGGATATGAAGAAAAATTTAAAAAACCAGTCCTTGGCCTCAAGGAGTTTACATTCTAATGGGAGAAACTGCATGTATATAAATTGGTACATGAAAGATGCATAGAGAATAAATGCAAGGAATTCTCAGAGTAGAAGGCACTAGCAGTCAGGGGACCTGAGAAGTCCCCTAAAGATGGCATTTGAACTAGCCAGGAGGCTAGGAAGTGGAGGTGAGGAGGCTAAGCACTGCAGGGACGGGGGACAACCAGTTCAAATGAATATGGAAGGTAGTGTGCTAAGAACACAAAGTAGAACCTTATGGCCGGACTGTAGAATGCATGGAAGGGAATGATGTTTTATAAGACTTCAGAGAAAGGAAGGGGCCAGGTTGTGAAGAGATTTAAATGCCAAACGTAGGAGTATATATTAGATCTTAGAGCTAATAGGATAGGAGTCATTGGAATTCACTGAGTCCGTCGGTGATATGGCCAGACTTACACTTTAGGAAAATCACCTATATGGAGGATGGATTGGAACAGGGAAAGACTTGAGCCAATGGAGGAGATAACTAGCAGGCTATTGCAATAATTTAGACTAGAGGAGATGAAAATTTGAACTAGGAGGTGGCTATGTAAGTGGAGAGAAGCGGTCATTTACAAGAGATGGTGTGAAGGCAAAAACAAGATTTGGCAACTGATAGGCTATTCAGGGTGAAAAAGGGTGAGGTGTTGAGAATGACACCAGTGCTGTGAATCTTAGTGACTGGAAAGGTGATACCCTTGATGGTACCCTCAACAGAGGAGTGGATTTAGTGCAAAAGCTGGGTTCTGTTTTGGACATGAATTGTCTATAGTAATCCAGTTAGAAATATCTAAATATCCTAGAAAAATCTATGTATACATATATACACACAGAGAGACATATGTATATATGTACTACGCACACATATACATACATCCATATCTATCTATCTATCTGTCTATCTATCTATCTATCTGGTGATCATCAGCATAGAAATGATAATTGAACCCAAGGTAACTGAAATCACCAAGTGAGATAACATATAGAGAAAAGAGAAGAATATTGGGGGGCATTCATGGTTACATGTTACATCGGTGAAGATCCAAGTAAAGAAAAGTGAGGAGTGGTCAGACATGTAGAAAACAGACATACACACACATGCACACACACACGCACACACATACACATGCACAGAGAGAGAGAGAGAGAGAGAGTCCTGAAAACCTGGAAGAGAGAGTATCCAAGAGAATAGGGTGGTCAACATTATGGCAGTTAATACCCTACAGATTCTGAGATTCTATGGTGTTGTATTTTATTTAATCTTACATAGAATCAACAGGGGAATTAATAGGAATTTTGTACCTCCTTGTCATGCATTTGCTTCTGTGTTGTTTGGTAATTGTTCCCTGATTGCTTCATTTAGCTAAGCCTTGCCTCCTCATCTAACTCATAAGCTTCCTGAACACAGAGGCCATGTGCTCTCATTGCAGCATCCAGCACAATGTTAGGCAGTAAAAGACATTCCAAAGTGCTTTTTGAATGGAGTTATTATTTTCGGATGTTATTTTTAGTTGTTTTGATGAGACTGTGCCTGTACCTAAATAATGAAAAATATTGGGGTGAAAAGAAAAGCCTCAGACTTTGATAAACATGTATTAACTGCTTCTTCTCTGCAGAGCAGTGTGCTAGGCACTGGGAGAGTGAGGCAGTTTAAATAAATTTAAATAAACTCTCCATGTATGTGCTCATTGAACTCATAATCTGGTAGGAGTATCTGATACACACACAGAAAAAAATACAAAAGGATATAATACTAAATGCCAAAGACAGGTGAAATTTCAGTGGAAGGTGGTCACAGAGTTGGAATAGACCTCAGCAATAATCTAGTTCTAGCCCAACTTAAGCCATTACTGACCAAAAGGATCAGTGAAGGATTCATAACAGAGAGAATATGAGCTTGGCTTTAAAATGTTGATAAGATTTCAAGGGCAGAAATAGGGGTTACCTGATGTATCCTAGGGGTTGACAGCCTGAGTCATGTATAAGGGACATGTGGGTTGAAGAAAGAAAACAAGCATTTATTAAGCATTTCCCACGTGCCAGGGAGGAACTGGACTAAACACTGATAACAGAAATACAAGCAAAAGCAAAGAGTCCTTGATCTCAGAGAGTTTACATTCTAATAGGGGAATATGCAAAAGGCAGCTAAAAATAGGAGCGAGGATAAAGGTAGCTAGCACAGCAGCATGGATTTTTAGTCCAGAAGAAATGAGTAGGGCCAGGGGGAGAATGAAGGCAATTACTAAGCTTTTACACAAGTGGAGGCTTCAGAAGGAACTCACCAATAGGAGAATTGGTGGGCCTTACAGAACATTATTTCAGATAGAGAAGGCTGCAGGGATGATTGGAAGTTCCTGAGCAAGAATGTCCCAGGTACTGAAGAAAATTCAGGATAAGACAGGGATAGGGACAGAGTTTTGAGAACAGGCCATGGTGGGGAAGGGACAAGTAAAGAGTGTGAGATATGGGTGGCAAAAGTAGCTTGATACTAGAATGTGGAAGGCCATGGATGCCAAGAATCTGAACTTTATTTGAGAGATGCTAAAGAGCCATTAAGTGGTTTCAAAGCCTGGCATGACATGATCACATTTGTATATGATGATGGCAACAGGGCAAAACTTGAAGGAAGACAGTTGTTTTTGGCTGTCTCAAATGTAAGGCCCACCTCATCAATTTAGAGCAAGAAGAAGACAAAACTGAACCCATGATGCCCAAACTTGAACTCATCATCTTTTCCCCAAATCGACCTTTCCTCCAAACTTTTCTATTTCTTTTTAGGCTACTAACATGGTCTTAGCTTAGCACACTGCTTGGCACATGATAAGAACTTAATAAATATTAGTTGATTGATAGCTGTTCAGGTTTGTGCTCTCAGAATAACCTTAGACTCTCCCTGCTACTTCATTCCCATATCCAAATATTCTCCAGCACTCTCAGGTCTAACTCCATATGTGTCTCCTTTCCAAACCTTTTTCTCCACATGTCTGCCACCATAATCCAAGTCCTTATTACTACTCACCTGGACTACTGTAATAGCCTTCTGCTTGGTCTCTCTAATTTTACTCTCTCCCTTTTCTAGTTAGTTCTCCACTCAACTGCCAAAATAATGTTTCCAAGGCAGAAGTCAAGCCATATGCCCTTGTTCAAAAACCTTTAGTGATTGCAGGTTGTTTTTTTGGATAGTATACAGTTTTGTGAGGCTGACCCCTCAAGGTCCTGCACCATTTGATTCCAACCTACCTTTCCAACCTTATTCATAAGAGTCCTCTTAAGGCGTTCTATGTTCTACTTGGACTGAATTGTTGCTTGCTCTATAACATCTGTGCATTGTGTTCAGTTCTGGATACCATGTTTTGGGAATAATATTAACAAATTAGAGGGCATCCAGAGAACAGTGAGTGGACTGGAGACAAAGCCATATGAGTATTGGTAGAGGACCTGGGAATATTTAGCCTGAATAATAGGAGACTTAAGGGTAGCATGTTAGCTATCTTTAATTATCTGAACAACTATTATGTAAAAGAGGGATTTGGCTTGCTCTGCTTGAGCCCAGAGGGCAGCACTAAGATTAGTGGGTAGAAATTACAGAAAACAAGATTTAGATTTGATGCAAAGAAAAACTTCCTAACAGTTGTAATGGACTCCATCATAGGATGTAGCAGGTTCCCCTTACTGAAGACCTTCACTTAGAGCAGAAGTTCTTAACTTTTTTCTGTCATGGACCATTTTGGCAATCTGGTGAGGTCTATAGAGCCCCTTCTCAGAATTGCACTTTTAAATCTATAAAATAAGCTATGAAGGACCATGAGGTAAGCCAATTGTATTAAAATATAGTTAACAAAATCTTTTTAAAAATTCATTGGGCCCTAGGTTAAGAACTTTTGATGGAGGTTGGATCATTATTTGTCAGGATATTATAGTGAGAATACTTATAAAGGTATGCATTTGTATAGAAATCTGGTGGGTCAATCAGTCAAGGTCTCCAGTTTACTTGAAGATGTTGATAAAGAAACATCCTGTGTGTTAATCAGTTGCTAAAGTCCACAAAGTTATTGAGTTTCCTCAGATAGATGCCAGATAATTGGATCCCATCTGGAACATAGGGAAGCCAACATAATGACATGTTTCTCCATGCTAAGAGTTGACTTACTTGATTTTTTCCGAATGTTTTCATGGCATTTGAAATACCACCAATTAGTATAGATTTCTGTAATATTTTCTTTAACACAGATTTAATATTTTTTTTTAAATCCAAATTTTTAGAATTCAGAATTTAACAGAGAAAAGAATAAACTGCATTGCTTTTGGGAAAAGATGCAGTACTTTTTCTTTAAAGACACATATTTTAAAAATCATTATTTTGTTTATGCAAGTCACAGAGTTCCACAATCTCAGAAGAATTCACAAAGCAAGTCATGCAATGGATAGTACAGATATGCATGGTGGGTCTGAGTGGGTAGCAGCATATCACCATTGAAAAATTAGGGAGGAAAAGCAGCATAAAAATGACATCAGAAAAACCATGTATCATTAGAAAAGAAGATGGACTAGTCATGTAGCAAAAGCAAGGATAGATGGTTTGTTTGCTTCATTGACGTGCAATGTCAAGAGCTCTAGGCAAAGGCTCTCAGTATGTTGGGTGAAGCCTCTGTTGAAGACTTCTGGGAAGACATGGGTAAGACTCACATAGGATGAGAAGAAATGAATGGATTTTGATTGACACTGTTGAAGAGAATATCCACAATGATGGTCTTGTCAGAGATCCATCCACATATCTTTAATATTTGGACTTCTCGGGACAGCTAGGTGGCACAGTGAGTAGAGCACTGGCCCTGGAGTCAGGAGGACCTGGGTTCAAATTTGGCCTCAGACACTTGACAAACTTACTAGTTGTGTGACTTTGGGCAAATCACTTAACCCCAATTGCCCTGCCTTCCCTCCAAAAAAAAAAAAAGAAAGTATATTTGGACTTCTTTATTTAAAAGAGTTGTGGGAATGAAGTAGATATAAAAATGACATCTCAAATTGATTAATAGGTAATTAGTATTTCCTTCTCCTTTTTGCTATCTTACATTTCAGTTATCTTAAGATGAACTTAATATTTTACTGAGGTGACAAGTGGATAATTAATCACTTTAGTTTGGTGGAAATGTAGGAAATTAATGATTGAAGGTTTAAAAATTATTTGACTAGAAAAGTGAAGCAAATTTTCAAAGCCCAGTGCAAACCTTAAATCTTTTAAAACTTGTTTATTTAAATAGTATTTTATTTTTTCCAACTACATGTACAGAAAATTTTTAATATTAGTTTTTAAAAAGGTTTGATTTCCAATTTTTCTCCTTCCCTCTCTCATCACCCCTTCCCTAAGATGGAAATAATTTGATATAGATTACATATGTGCAATCATGTAAAACATTTTCCATATTAGTTATGTTGAGAAAGAAGAAACAGGTGCAAAGAAAAGAATCACAAAAAAATAAAAAAAAGTAAAAGTAGTATGCTTCAATCTGTTTTCAGACTCCATAGTTCTTTCTCTGGATGTGGATACCATTTTCAATTATGAGTCTTTTGGAATTGTCTTGAATCATCGTATTACTGAGAAGAGTTAAGTCGATCACAGTTGATCATTGCACAGTATTGTTGTTGCTTTGCACAATGTTCTCCTCATTCTGCTCACTTCACTCAGGATCGGTTCATGTAATTCTTTCCAGGTTTTTCTGAAATCTGCCTGATCCTCATTTCTTATAGCACAATAGTATCCCATTACATTCATATACCACAACTTGTTCAGCCATTCCCCAATTGATGGACTTCCCTTCAATTTCCAATTCTTTGCCACCACAAAAAGAGCTGCTACAATTATTTTTGTACATGTAGGTCCTTTTCCTTTTTTATGATCTCTTTGGGATACAGACTTAGTAGTATTGCTGAATCAACGAGTCTGCAGTTTGGGTTTATCAAACAGAAGATTACTGCAGTCATTTACTACTGTGTCTTGTATAACTAATTTATTCCACTGATCTACCACTCTATTTCTTAGTCAGTACCAGTAGTTTTGATGATTGCTGCTTTATAATATACTTTTGGATCCAGTATAGCCAGGCCACCTTCTTTTGCATTTTTTTCATTAATTCCTTTGATATTCTTGATGAATTCCGATGAATTTTGCTATTTTTTCCAACTATAAAATAATTTTTGGTAGTTTGATTGGTATGGCACTGAATAAATTAATTTAGGTAGAATTGTCATTTTTATTATGTTAACTTGGTCTACCTATGAGCAATTGATATTTTTCCACTTGTTAAGATTTGACTTTATTTGTGTGAAAAGTGAGCTCTGGAGTTTGTCTTGGCAGGTAGACTCCCAAATATTTTATATTGTCTACAGTTATTTTAAGTGGAATTTCTCTTTCTGTCTCTTGCTGATGGGCTTTGTTAGTAATATATAGGAATGCCAAGGATTCGTGTGGGTTTGTTTTATATTCTGCAACTTTGCTAAAGTTGTTACTTATTTCAAGTAGTTTTTTTAGTTGATTCTCTAGGATTCTTTAAGTATACCATCATATCATCTGCGAAAAGTGATAGTTTTGTTCCTCATTGCCTATTCTAATTCCTCCAGTTTCTTTTTCTTATCTTATTGCTAAAGCTAACTTTTCTAGTACAATATTGAATAATAGTGGTGATAATGGGCATCTTTGTTTCGTCCCTGATCTTACTGGAAAGGCTTCTAGTTTATCCCCATAACAGATAATGTTTGCTGATGGTTTTTGATGGATACCACATATCATTTTAAGGAAAGCTCCATTTATTCCTATGCTCTCTTGTGTTTTTAATAGCAATTGGTGCTGTATTTTGTCAAAAGCTTTTTCTGCGTCTCTTTGAGATAATCATATGATTTTAGGTGGTTTTGTTATTGATATGGCCAAGTATGCTAATATTGAACCAGCCCAACATTCCTAGTATAAATCCTACCTGTTCATAGTGTATTATTCTGATGATAAACTGCTGTAATCTCTTTATTAATATTTTATTTAAAATGTTTGCATCAATATTCATTAGGGAAATTGGTCCATAATTTTCTTTCTCTATTTTGGCTCTTCTTAATTTAGGTATCAGCAGCCTATTTGTGCCATAACAGGAATTTGGTAAGACTCCTTCTTCATCATTTTCCCAAATAGTTTATGTGGTATTGCAATTAAATATTTTTTAAATGTTTGGTAGAATTCACCTGTGAACCCATCTAGCCTGGGGATTTTTTTCCTTAGAGAGTTCATTGATGGCTTGTTCAATTTCTTTTTCATAAAATGGGGTTAAGTATTTTATTTCCTCTTCTGCTAATTTGGGCAATTTATATTTTTTGTAAGTATTCATCTATTTCACTTAGGTTGTCAGATTTATTGCCATACAGTTGGTCAAAATAGCTCCTAATTATTGCTTTAATTTCCTCTTCATTGGTTGTAAATTTACCCTTTTCATTTTTGATAGTGGTAATTTGTTTTTCTTCTTTCTTTTTTAAATTAAAATTAACCAAAAGTTTATCTATTTTATAAAACCAGCTCTTAGTTTTACTTGTTAGTACAATAGTTTTTTTTTTTACTTTCAATTTTATTAATCTCTCCTTAGATTTTCAAAATTTCTGATTTGGTGTTTAATTAGGGATTTTTAATTTGTTCTTTTTCTAGCTTTTTAAATTGTATGCCCAATTCTTTTATCTGCTTTTTCTCTATTTTATTCATGTAAGCATTTAGAGACATAAAATTTCTCCTAAGTACTGCTTTGGCTATATCCCATAAATTTTGGTATGGTGTCTCCTTGTTGTCATTCTCTTTGATGAAATTATTGTTTCCATGATTTGTTGCTTGACCCATTCATTCTTTAGTATTAGATTATTTAGTTTCTAATTAATTTTAAATCTATTTTTCCACACCTCTTTATTACATGTAATTTTTATTGTACCATGATCTGAAAAGGATACATTTAATATTTCTGCCTTTCTGCATTTGAATGTGAAGTTTTTATGCCCTAATACATGGTCAGTTTTTGTGTGGGTGCCATGTACTGCTGAGAAAAAGGTAAATTCCTTTCTATCCCCATTCAATTTTCTCCAATATTTAACTTTTCTAAAATTCTATCCACCTCCTTAGCTTCTTTCTTGTTTATTTTGTGGTTAAATTTATATAGTTCTGAGAGGGGAAAGTTGAGGTCCCCCACTAGTATAATTTTGCTATCTATTTCCTTCTGTAACTCAATATCTCCTTCAAGAATTTGGTTGCTATACCACTTGGTGCATATATGTTTAGTATTGACATTACTACATTGTTTATGATTCCTATATAGTTACATATATATCTTATATATCTATATCTATCTGTTATGTATCTATCTATCTATCTATCCATGTATCTATCTAGATATATAGTTTCCTTCCTTTTCTCTTTTAATTAGGACTACTTTTTGGCTTTTGCTTTGTCTGAGATTATGATTGATACCTCTGCTTTCTTTTTTTACTTCAGCTGAAGCACAATATATTCTGCTCCAGCCTTTTACCTTTACTCTGTGTGTGTCTCCCCACTCCAAGTATGTTTCTTATAAACAACATATTGTTACAAAGATATTTATAGCGGCTCTCTTTGTGGTAGCCAAGAATTGGAAATCAAAGGGATGCCCATCAATTGGGGAATAGCTGAACAAGCTGTAGTATATGAAGGTAATGGAATAGTATTATGCCATAAGAAATGGGGATGATACGGACTTCGTAACAACCTGGAAAAACCTACACGACATAATGCTGAGTGAGTGGAGCAGAGCCAGGAGAACATTGTACATAACCACAGATATATGGATTCCATGAGGACCAACCCTGACATACTTCGATCTTCTCAGCAACGCAAGGTGCAAGGACAACTCCAGGGGACTCACGATGGAGAATGCTATCTTCATCCAGAGAAAGAACTGTGAAGTTTGAATGCAGATTGAGGCGCACTACATGCTCGCCTTTTTTTCTTCTCTTTTGTTTTTGTTTTTTTTTTGGTTCTGTCTCTCCTTTCTCATGATTCATTCCATTGGTCATATTTCTTCTCCACAACTTGACTAGTGTATAAATTAATTCAATGTGAAGTTATACATGGTAGTTATATGAGATTCCATGCCATCTTGGGAAGGGAGGGGGGAGGGAGGGGAGAAAATCTGGAACTCAAAATTATGTAGAACCGTGTGTGGTAAACTAAAAATAAAAAAAAATAAAAAATAAAATAAATAAAATAAAAAAAATAAAAAATAAACAACATATTGTAGGATTCTGATTTTTAATCCACTCTGCTATCAGTTTCCATTTTATGAGAGAGCCCATCCCACTCACACTCAAAGTTAGGATTGCTAACTGTATTTCCTTCCTTCCTATTTTTCCTCCTGTTTATCCTTCTTTTTCTCCTTTCACCCTTTTCCCCTTCACCAGTGTTTTGCTTCTGATCACTGCCTTCCCAAATCTACCCTCCTTTCTGTTAGTTCCCTCCTCTCCCTTTATTTCCTCCTACTTCCCTGTATAAGACAGAATTCTATATGCAATGATTGTGTATGTTATTCTCTCTTTGAACTAATGCCAATGATAGTTAAGATTCAAGCAATGCCCACTGCCCACCCTCTCATCTTCCCCTCCATTGTAATAGGACTCTTGTGTTTCTTCATGTGTGATACTTTACCTCATTTTACCTTTCCCTTCCTTCTGCTACCAGTGTAATTAATTCTCTTTCTCACTTTTAACTTTTTTATATCATCCCCTCAAAGTCACCTTATACCCACATTCTCTGTCTATATATATACTCCTTACTGCACTAATATTGTTATAGTTTTTAAGAATTATAAGGATCGTCTTCTTGTGTAGTCATTTAAGCAGTTTAGACTTATTGAATCCCTTATGTTTCTCTTTATTCTTGAAGTTGAAAATCAATTTTTTTTTGTTCAGCTCTGCTCTTTTCATCAGGAAGACTTGAAAGCCTTCTATTTCACTGAATGACCATTTTTTCCCCTGAAGGATTATGCTTAATTTGGCTGGGTAGGTGATTTTTGGTTTAGTCTTAGCTCCTTTGCCTTCTGGAATATCACATTCCATGCCCTCTGATCCTTTAATGTTGAAGCTTTAAATCCTGTGTAATCCTGACTGTGATGCCATAATACTTGAAATATTTCCTTCTGTCTACTAGTAATATTTTCTCCTTGACTTGAGAGTTTTGGAATTTGGCTATAATGTTCTTGGGACCTTTCATTTTGGGATCTATTTTAGGAGGTGATTTCAATGTCTAGGATATCAGGGCAGTTTTCTTTGATAATTTCTTGAAGCGTGATGTCCAGGTCCTATTTTTGGATCATGGTTTTCAGGTAGTCCAATAATTCTTAAATTATCTCTCCTTGATCTATTTTCCAGGTCAATTTTTTTCAATGAGATTTTTCACATTTTCTTCTATTTTTTATTCTTTTGATTTTGTTTGATTCTTACTATTTCATGGAGTCCTTAGCTTCCACTTGTCCAATTCTAATTTTTAAAAGTTATTTTCTTCAGTTGGCTTTTTTATATTCTTTCCCCTTTGGCCAATTCTACTTTTTAGGGAGTTATTTTCTTCAGCAAATTTCTGTACATATTTTTTCACTTTTTTGTTTTTCCTTTATCAAGCTGTTGACATTTCCCCCCCATGATTCTCTTGCATCACTCTCATTTCTTTTCCCAATATTTCTTCTATCTCTCTTATTTGATTTTTAAATTCCTTTTTGAGCTTTTCCAGGAGTTTTCTTTTGGTGGTGGTGGTGGGGGGAAGCTTGAGACCAATTCATACTTTTCTTTAATGCTTTGTATGTAGACATCTTGATATTGTCATCTTCTGAATTTGTCTCTTGACCTTCCTTGACACCATAATAACATTCTATGACCAGGCCCTTTTTCTTTTCTTTTCTCATCTTTTCCAGCCTCTTTTATTACTTTTAAAGTTGAACTCTGTTCCTGGGGTATAAGGGGCACTGTCCCCAGTTTCTTGTGCTTCAGGCCCTGGCTGTTTGCCTGGTGTTGCCCTGATGCTATCTTGAAACCTGTGGGGGACCCTCCTGCTGTTCTGGGGCTGTGGGGGTCTGGCAGCTCACCTAGTGCTATGCTGAGGAGAGATGGGATGTGGGTGGGGAGTGGCTGGTGCTGCATGGTGCCATGGGTTTCTGGTGGATCACTTGGTGTTTTGCTGAGACACATGGGGAGATCTGGTGTTGTCATCTGTCTGTTCACCTGGTTGACAGACTAGCACCTATAAGGCATCAGGAAAATCTCCTTGAAAGAGGTGTTATTTAGGCATGAAGCATGCAGGAGACCTTCATGCTGTGCTGAGGCTGCATGGGGCAGGGGTGTGATAGTGGTGGTGTGTGTTAGCTTGCCTGGTGTGCTGAGTCTGGGGTGGGGGTGAGGGTGACTGATGCTTTGCAGTGCTGCAGGGGTCTGGTGGCTCACCTGGCATTGAGCTGAAAGTGGTGGTGGTGGGGTTGGTGCTGTGCTGGGGGACAACATGGGGATCTAGTTGCTATACTGCAATGGCAGCAGGACCTCAGTCACTGACCTGCACTAGGTTCAGGGCCTCCCACTGGGATGCTGAGGCAGGACCTGCTGGAATTCTGCCTGCCCTGAACTGTGTTCCTTTTTTACCCAAGTGGGACAGACCTTTGCTGCCAACCTTCCAAGTTGTCTTGGGCTAGAGGATTGTTTCGGTCAATCTTTTTGTTGGTTCTGCTGATCCAGAATTCATTTTGAGGTTCTATTTTATAGATGTTTGGAGGTGATTATGGGATAGTTTAAGCGATTTCCTGCTTACTCTACCATCTTGGCTCCTTGAAGTTTCTATGCCTGAATATCACCTCTTTCAAGGGGATTTTTCTGTTGCCTTATAAAATGCTAGTGCTCCCTATCCTTAAATTGTCTTGCTTTTACTTTGTATATATCTTGTAAATATTTGTAAGTATACTTGTTATCTTCTTTTTAAAAATGTGAGCTCTTTGAGGGGAGGGACTATTTCCTTTTTGCCTCTGTATACCCAGCAACTAGCCCAGGTATATGGCATAAAGCTAAATGCTTTGGGGGTTGGTTTTCCTGCTTGTGAAAAAAAGGCCAGCTGGGTCTCAGAGAGGCGTTGGTCAACATGAAATTTTGATTGGATGGGGTAGACCAGACATTGATTTTGCTTTCCAAACCTGTAATGGATAAGTAGCATGTTAAGTAAAGATTAGAGCAGTAGGCTTGGAGTCAAGAAGTCCTGAGTACAAATCCCTGGGTTAACCCTGAGCAAGTTGTCTAACCTCTCTGTGCCTCAGTTTCTTCATTTGCAAAATGAAGGAGTTGGACCATATGACCTCTAAGATCCCTTTCAACTATAAATCCATGATCTTTATTTTCTTCTTTGTGACTGGATTAAATTAAATCCACTGGGAAGCTGATTGTACTAGACTACCTCAGCCTTGTACTGCCATAACATAAGAAAAGTGGACTGCTAAAGGACACATCTGTCTAAAGTTGATAATGGCAGAAATAGTTCATAGGATCATAGATTTACAGATGGAACATCACTCAAAAGCCAGCTAATTCAATGACCTTATTTCATATATTAGGAAACTGTGGCCCAAAGATATTCAGTGTCTTATTCAAGGTTAGTAAGTATCAGAGTTAGGATCTGAACCCTGGTTTTCTGACTCTGTTGACAGTACTTTTTACCCTGAAGCACACTGAGTAGCTCTGGGCTTGGAATTGAAGGCTACAAAACTTATTAACTCTATGTCCTTGGACAAGTCACTTAATTTCTGAGAGCTCCAGTTTCCTCGTTTGCAGAATGGGGATAATAATAATACAATTAGTTCAAGGAAAATCATGGATAATAGATATTCACATAGTGCTTTAAAGTTTGTGAAACATTTTACAAATATTTCATCCTCTCAACAATCCTGGGAGAGAGGTGTTATTATCATTCACATTTTACAGATGAGGAAACTGAGACAGACAGAGGTTAAGTCGCTTGGGGTCACACAGCTAGTAAATATCTGAGGCCAGATTTGAGAGTCAAGTCTTCCTGCCTCTAGGTCCAGTGGCCCATCAACTGTGCCATCTAGTTGCTTCTGTGACATATTCTACATAGTGATGCTTCATGATGTTTTCCAATAATATTAATGCATTGCATCCCAAACCTCATCTTAATGTTGTAAAACCCCAATCCTGTCTGCTTTCCTGATCAAGTCAGCTCAGCTCAGTTGTACCTCAGTCAGAATATCCTGAGATACTTTCTCTGGCTTTGCTGAATTTAGCCCCAGATCCTCCCACTTTCCTGTACATTCTTCCCCATCATCTCCCCCAGAACCATCACTAGGTATCTGCCAACATTCCATTTCTTTCTCACTATTCCTATCTTCTTCCACGTCTCCTGCATCCTCCAAGGAATGCACCTCCCTTCTATTTTTAACATTGTTATTATGCTGCTAACTAGCCTCCTATAATGTTTCTCCTAAATTTCTTTTTTTCATAAAACTCAGTAACATTGTTAGTGAAGTATGCTTATATATAATGCACTATACAGATGTGAGCTATTTCTATTTTCTCTTAATATTTTTTTGTGTATGCTTGCTTATACAGCTTACCCATAATTGTATACTTCTATCTACAAGCTTTGTGGCAGAGAGGACATCAAGTGAAAAAAAAAATAATTAATATAACAGTGATATTTAAGAGTAACTTGAATTACAATTGGGGGAAAGATTGTTTTTCCATGCCCAGCATTATGCCTGGTTTCATAGTAGGTGACTAATAAGTGCTTATGATTGACCTAGTGAATTTCTGTGCAATCTCACCCTTCAAAAATCTTGGCTGACTGAGGAAGGCGCTATCTGCTATATGTTCTAGTGAGCATGAAATCTCCACTTCAACTTGCTTTATGCGCTTTCTGGTATTTCTCCTGGGTAGTCTTAGATTTTAGACCAGCCCCAAACAAAACAAAACAACTAATACTTCTAAGTTTAACATATAATGAGAAGTTTATAGGAGTAGTCGGAGAGAGAAGTAGTCAGAGTATGATTTCTCAGTGAGTCTTGATTTGTGATGAGCAGAGGCCAAGCCAGTTCAGCTTCCCATTTCCAGACTTGGAGAAGGTACCTTTGAGTATCCTGTAACATAAGTGTTATCTCTGCGTATGAGAGATGTGTGGAGTGAGAAGCAGAAAGTGTGCAGTACCATAGGAAGAACTCCTGATCTGGATTATCTACGTAGTTATAATAAGCACAATAATGATAATAATAACAGTTATGATGATGATAATTATTATTAATAGCTAGCATTTATTTGGCACCTTAAGGTTTGCATACACACACACACAGACACCCATATACACACATAAAATTTTATTTTCACAATAACCCTGAGAGTTGGGGGCTATTTTATCACCATTTTACAGATGAAGAAACTGAGACAAACAAAAGTTAGCTCACTTGTCCTAAATCGTACAGCTAGGAAGTGTCTGAGGCTAGATTTTTAACTCAGGTTTTCCTGAATCCAGGTCCAGCTGCTCCACGTAGGCAGCCTGGCTGTGTGACCTTGGCCATATTATTTCATGGCGGGGGAGGGGGGTGGGGGTGGGGATGGGGTTGGGGTGGGGGGGGATGGGGGAGTGAGGTCTCATTTTACTTTACTATGAAAAGGAAAGTTTGGACCAATTGATCTTTCAGGTCACTTTTAGCCCTTATATGCCCCTAAACAATTATGCCTTGAGGCAGATTAGAACACCTTTGCTTTCTTTCTGGCATTCCTCAACCTCCCCTATAGTATTAGACTTGCTAATTGTTTTTCCTTCCAGATTTGTCGTACTTCACAAAAATGACAAGCCTTATATTGCTATTGTTGAAATCCTAAGGCTATTTGGATGGCAGAGAAAGAGCTGAAGTGACCCACTGGGCATTTGGAATGAAATTTAGTACCTGATCCAGAATTCCTTTCAAATGTAAATGTGAAGCTGCTGGTCACACGTTTGGCCACTTTTCATTTTCACTTTTTCATTTGCACTTTAATTATACAGCTTTCTTTCTTTGAAATCAGCTCTCTGAAACAGGAGCTATTGGCCCCTCAATTATCCACTTTTTTAACTGTAGGAGGGGGACTGGGATATTATTTAAGAGACAGTCAGCAATCTAGAATAAGAAAGCACATTATTTTCAAGGCATTTAAAATGCTGTTCAGACTCTTTCCTTCTAGTGGGAATCTTTTCTCATAAAGAATATATTTCATAAAGGAAAAAAATTGGAAAATGAAAATTTAAAGTAAAGCTATGACAAGGGATTGTGTCAAACTCTTTAGCAATTTTTATTGGCAAATTATGGAATAAATGCATAGAAATAACACAACAAGACTAGTAGTAATGATTTTTTACATTTTGATAGATAGTAACTTTCTGAGATTTCTATGGGCCTCACATCTCTAATTACCCCTTCATTTGGTACTACTAAGCCCAGTTTTTTTTATTACAAAGGTGCATTTGACTTTCTCTGTATTCATGATCTTTGAACGAGTGTTTTTTGAGCAGTGGTTTTAGATTACAGAAGTCTATTTGGTTTTAGGTGAGAGAATTCTCTTTGTTTCTTTCTTTTGTTGTGATTAGGCCATCATCGGGGTTAGTGAAACCAGACTCTCCAGGAAATTTCTAGAATCTCCTTTGGAACTTTTAAAAATAGGAATGCAATTTTAATGTAATTCTGCTTGAAAGGGAAGAGATAGGTTATCAGGTTTGGGGGTTGGCAGGAAGAGGTTAAGTTCAGTTTTATATATGTCTAACTTGAGGTAGCATTGAGATACGCTGGCAGAAATGGTTACTTTAGATTTTTGAAGTCTTTTAACATCATTTTCCTTCACATTTTTGTTGTAATCCTTTAGTAAATTATTCTTTTGTTTCTTTTATTTTTATTTTACATCATCATTTCATAGAAATCTTTCCAAGTTTCTCTGAAGCTATTATACTCATCGTTTCTTATGTTATTATTTCACTATATTCATGTACCACAATTTGTCCAGCCATTTCTCAAATGATAATCAAAACTTTGTTCCCTTTGCCACAATAAAAATGCTGTTATAAATATTACTGTACGTATGGGTCCTTTTGGGTTACATGACTGATAGTTTCTGACATTTTTGGACCAAAAGTATGTACAATTTTAGTAACTTTTGGGGTATTTTTCCAAACTGTTTTCTAGAATGTTTGAACCAATTCATAGCACCACCAGGAATATATTAATTGGTATGCTCATCCTTTCTCATATTTTCCAACAATTGTTCTTTTCTTTTTTTTTTTTTCCATTTTTACCACTTTGATTGCTGTGTGGTTGAACCACTGAGTTGTTCAATTTGCAATTTGTTCAATGTTTGCTAAATTTCTCTTATTATTAGTGATTTTTTCATATAGTTGTTGATAGCTTACATTTCTTCATTTGAGAACTGCTTGCATAATCTTGGTTGACTTAATCTACTGTGGAATGGGTCATATTCTTATTTGTATCAATTACATTCATACATACATACTCATATACACACACATATAAAATGTGTTTATATGTAGAGACAGACCTACAGAACACATGGCTTGTGTGTGTGTGTGTGTGACAGAGAGAGAAAGAAATAGAGAAATAAACAGAAAGAGTGGGGGGGGGAATAGATATTGCAGTGATTTTTCCCAGCTAATTGGTTCACTTCTAATTTTGATTGCATTTATCTTGCATGTTGTGGTGTTAATGTTATTAAAGATCTGCCCTGCCCATTTACTAGGCCTGAGGTGGAGCTGGGGGAGGCTTGTTTGTAGGCAGGCCTACACCCTTTTGCTAAATAGGTGCTAAGCCCCAGGCCCACACCTTTTTGCTGATTAGGTGTGAAGCCCTAGGGCCCTAAAAAGGGTATATGTATACTATAATCATATCCTGAGGGTAGCCATTAAGCTCAGAAGAAAGAACTGCAGAGGAGAGAGAAAACATCAAGGGTTTCATGAACTGCAAGGGCTCTCAGAGTTGCAGGAGGAGAGGACACAGGTGAGTAGATAGCTAGGATTTATGTGTGAGTGTTTACAAGAAGGCCCCAGCAGAGGGGAAGGTTATAGGATGGCTTGGCTCCCTGCTGTGATATTGTGTTTTAATTTCCTTGCTATTATGATGAAGTGGACTTACTGGTTTTGGGATACAATTGCTGCTATGTTGAATTGGAGTTATTGGTTTTGGGATTTGATCCTCTGGTATCTGAAATAATGTTTTACTTCTTCTGCCTTTTATATAGAGAGCCTCTTATATTTTGTGATACTGAACTATATAGGCATATTCATGGTCACCATTGATATTGTGAATCTTGCCTTCCTGATACACATGTTCAGCTTTTTAATTTCATGTGATCAATTTTTTTATCTCTTCACTTTATATTGGTAAGAATTCTTCCCCTTGGCCATCATTGTGAAAGATATCTCCTTCCTTTGTTCTCTATTTTTTTTTTAAGATATGACTTTTATATTTGTTATTTATCCGTTAGCACTTCATTGTGGAATATGGCAGAAGATGTTGGTCTAAACTTAACTTCTGCCAGAATGCTTTTCCCAGCAGTTTTTGTCTAATAGGAAGTTTTTATCTCAATAATTATTATCCTTTGTTTGTTGAGCTCTATGCTTCAGTGTGAGGTTGCCTCTGGGTCTTGTTTATCCAATATGTCCCATTGATCAAATTTTCTATTTTTTTAATCAATATCAAAGACTTTTGATGATTACTGCTTTATAGCATAGTTTGACATGTGGTACTGCTAGACCTTCCTACCTTTTCCTGTGAGATTCTTAACCTTTTACTTCCCCAGATGAATTTTTTACTATATTGTTTAAAGCTATAAAAATATTTTGTTAATCTGATTGATATCACATTGAATCTACAAGTTAATATGAGTAAAATTATAATTTCATTTTGTTATTTTGTCATCATGTTCCATTTATGAGCAATCAATATCTTGACTCTTATTTAAGTCTTTTAATTCTACAAAAAGTTCTTAGTAAATGTATTCATTTAATTCCTGCATATTTTTTGGTAGGTGAACTCTGAGATATTTCATACATCATATATCTATTTTGACTGAGATTTCCTTTTTGTTCAGTTTTGTTATGAATATATAGAAAAGCTGATGATTTTGTGGGGTTATTTCCTATTCTGTTACATTGTAGAAATTATTTTTTCCTGAATTTTTAGTTAAATCTTTAGGATTTTGTACGTAAATTATCAAATCATATGCAAAAACAATAATTTTGTTTTCTCTTGGCCTGTTGCTAGTTCTTTGATTTCTTTTTCTTATTACTATACCTACCATTCTAGAACAGTATTAAATAGTGGTGGTAACATTGTATCTCTTTGGTTCAAGAGCCATTTATTCTTGTGCTTTCTAGTGTATTTACTATAAATGGTGTTACAGTGTGACAAGAGCTATTTCTTTATCTATAGCTATAATCATGTTGTTATTTTTGTTATTAATTACATTTATAATTTCTCATATATTGAACCACTCCCTAATTTCTGATATGAATCCAATCAGATCATAGTGAATAATCTTTTGACAATGTTGCTGTAGTGTTTTTGCTAACATTTCATTCAATATTTTTGTATTACTATTCATTAGAGATATTGATCTATAATTTTCTTTTTTTTGCTTTATCTTGCCTAAGTTTGACTATCAAGGTCATATTTGTTTCATAAAAGTAATTTGACAAAATATCTTCTTTATTTTTGTAAGCAATTTATGTAGTATTAGAGTTCATTGTTCTTTGTGTGTTTGATAAAATCCATTTAGGCCTATAGATTTTTTTTCCCATTGAGAATTAAATTATTTCTGATTCAAATTTTCTCCTTAAGATTGAATGGTTCAAATTCTGTATTTCTTATTCTTTTAATTTGTGTATTATATATTTTTGTAAGTATTTACCTATTTCTTTTAAGTTACCAATTTTATTAGCATATGATTAGGCATAATATCTTCCAATAATTTCCTTCATTTCCTCTTTATCTTGCTTTGATTCCTCTTTTTTTAATTTTAAAATTGTTAAAAAATGTTTATATTGTACAAAATATAATGTACTATCTCAGAAAGTAAGTTATCCATTGCTAGAAGTCTTCAAGCAAAGGGCATTTTTTTTTTCAGATTCTCAAATATAGGCTGGATTAGGAGACCTCTGAGATTCCATCTAATTCTTAGATTTTATAACAGAAATATAAAGTTTGCAAAGCTTACTTTAACATTTATTACCTGTGTGAACTTTAACAGGTCACTTACTCCTGCTGGCCTTGTCTTTCCTTATTTGTAAAATGAAGGTGTTGGACAAGATGGCCTCTGAGGTCCTTCTATCTCTAAATCTATGATTTTACCACTCACAGGATACTGGAGTGGTACTAGGCCCTACCAGGTAGTCTCAGTTTATTCTAAAGTAGGTCCAGATCAACTATGACGGTTTTAAGACTGAGCCAACTCTGCAATAGATCTGCAGTTCCCTCCTGGGTGCAGTGTAAGGATAATCAAAGACAATCAGAGACTCTGTATAATGGTAATAGGTGGCAATAGGATATCTTCATATGATGACAGCTTATAGTAGAAGGTATTAGGGGACACTGTGGTCCGGTAGAGAAAATGCTAGGTTAGGAGTTTTTCTTGTTGCCTTACTTTTGGTTTGGATTTGTGATTTCCTTGATAAAGAAAACTCACTATCATTGCCAACTCTGTCCCAATGTACATTCATAGTGAGTTTCTTGGAAGACCAAGATTTAGGAGTTTGGGAAGCTACATATTTCTAAATGCTCCATCAGTGACTGGCTATGTAATCTTTATGCTTCTTAATCTTTATGCTTTGGTTTCCTCATATATAAAATGAGCATAGCACCCTTCTTACCTCAGGGATGTGTGATTGTGTCATGTTTGACAATGCTTTGAAAAAAAAGTAAAATATCAATTCAAAAGTTATTTTTATCAATAATTATTATTTTAATATCATTATTATTAATAAATAACCACAATAGCAAAACATCTATTCATACCCAAGAGAGAACTATGAAGGCCCTGAGAGTAGTAACTTCTAGGATCTGGGAAAATGAATCCTCTTTTCTCCTTTGTCAGTGCACTTCGCCCTATGCCTATCTAATATTTGTCATGTCTCTACAAGGCAACATTCCCATATCTTGTCATTTAATTCTTTTTAAAATTCATTAAAGTTTTATTTTTTCATTTTACAAAAATCTCTTTTCTCCACTCTTCCAATGGAAAAACAAAAAAGAAAAACAAAACTCTTTTAATAACAAATATTCCTACTCAAGCAAAACAAATTCCTTCACTGGTTATGTCTAAAATCTGTCTATCTATGTATCTCTCTATCTATCTGTCTATCTATATCTGCACGCTGCATCTGTCACCTCTTTTTCAGGAGGTGGGCAACATGTTTCATTATGAACTTTTTGGAATTGTGATTAATCATTGTGTTTATCAGAGTTCTTAAGTCTTTTAAAGTTGTGAATTTTTAAAATGTTGGTGTTATTTAAATTGTTCTCCTGGTTCTGTTTACTTAATTTTGCATCAGTTCATACAATTTTATCCACATATCTCTTAAAACATCTCCTTCATAATTTCTTACAGCATGATAGTGTTACATGATATTAATTTATTATAATATATTCAACCATTCCTCAGTTGAAGGGCAGTTCCAGTTCTTTGTCACCGAGAAAAGAGCTGTTAGAAATATTTTTGTATATAAGCATGCTTTTCCTCTTTCTTTGATCTCTTTGGAGAATCACTGGTGGTACCACTGGTTCAAACGATATGAATAATTTATTAAATTTAGGGACATAGTTTGAAATCCAAAATGACTGGACTAATTCATAGCTCTACCAACAGTGCATTAAATACCTGTTATCCCATAGCCCCAACATTTTTCTTTTCTTTTTTTTATGAACTTTGCCAATCTGATAGGTGTGAGGTGAAGGTTTAGACATTTAATTTACATTTTTCTAATCATTTATGATATGAAGCTTTTTTATGATGTGGAAGCTTTTTTTCCATATGGCTGTTAGCTTGGATTTTTTTCTTTGAAAACTGCCTGTTAATATCTTTTGACCACTTATCATTTAGGGAACTACATTCTTATTATTTTGTACTAGTTTTTTAATATATCTTGGAAATGAAACCCTCATCAGAGAAACTTGTTGAAAAGATTTTTTTCCCCCTAGGAGTGATTCCTTTATAATTTTTACTATGTTAGGTATTTTGTGTGTGTGTGTGTGTGTGTGTGTGTGTGTGTGTGTGTGTGTGAGTGGCAAAAACTTAAATTTTATATAGTCAAAATTATCCATTTTAGTTTGTTATCCTTTCTATCCCTTTGTTGATCATGAAATCTCTCTCTATACAGAGGAAAGGTGATTTTCTTTGTTTCTGTAATTTTTTTAATGTCACACTTTATGGCTAAATCATATATCAATCTGGAACTCTTTTGGTATATGGTTTGAGATGGTAGTCTATACCTAGTTTCTGGCAGACCACCTTACATTTTCCTAGCACCTTTTGGCAAAGAGGGATTTATTACCCCAGTAGCTGGGGATTGAAGTTTATCAAACACTAGTTTACTGTATTTGTTTGCTTCTTTACATTTTATACCTAATCTGTTCCCTAGATCAATATCTTTATTTCTTAATCAGGACCAAATCATTTTAATAATGACTGCTTTGTAACATAGTTTGATAACTAGTACTGCTAAACCCCCTTCCACCCCACTTCTGAAAACTGATTTCCTTTGAGATTCTTGACAGGGCTGGGGAACCTGTGGCCTTGAGGCCATATGTGGCCCTCCAGGTCCCTAGGTGTGGCCCTTTGACTGAATGCAAACTTCACAGAACAAAGGGCCTTTAGGGCTAGAGGGCCACATGTGGCCGGGAGGCCTCAGGTTCCCTACCCTTGTTTCTTGACCTTTTATTCCTCCAGATGAACTTCATTACTATTTTTTTTTGGCTCTACTAAGTAATTCTTTGGTAATTTGATTGGTATGACACTGAATAAGCAAATTAATTTATGTAATATTGTCACTTTTATTTTATTGGATTGACCTAGCCATCAGCAACTAATATCTCTCTAATTATTTCAGTCTGTACTTGTATAAAAAGTGTTTTGTAGTTGTATTCACATAATTTCTTTTTGTATCTTGGTTGATAGACTCCCAAGTATTTTACACATGTTGTAGTTCTTTTAAATGGAATTTCTGTTTTGATCTACTCCTCCTAAGAATTTGTTGGTAATAAACAGAAATGTTTATGATTTATGTGGATTTATTTTATATTCTGTAACTTTGCTAAAGTGACTGTTTCAATTAATTTTTAGTTGGTTCTTGTAAGAAATGGGAGGAGTAGTTTTGTTTCCACAGAACTAAAAGTGTGCTTCCCCGCCCTCCCCCACCCCAGCTTTAGCAGAAACCAGGCCTCAAGGTTGGTCAGGTGAGAGGTCAGAGGCTTGTGCGCATGTGCATGCTTTGTAAGAAGGCAGTCTGGGGAATTAGAGAGGCCAAACAGCTTGAACCAGTTCAAGCTTATCTAGGGTCTGGTCTTGGTCAAGAATCCAGGCCTACTGATTTGCATAATTTGCATATGTTAAAGAGGGAAAGTAAGGGAAGTAAAAGAATGTAGTTTAATCCTAAACTAAGACAAGGAAAATCTAATTAACCACTTTTGCTTCTGTATCCTTATTATCCTACCTGTATAAACTGTATAACCTAGGAAAACTATGTAAAAAATAAAGATTGTAAACTAACCATAACTCTAGCAGGAGTGGAGGGAATAGTTACCCTGCTCCTGCAGCTGTATCAGTGTGAATGTTCCAGTGAGCACTACACCTGCTCTCTCGAGAGGCGTAATAAAATGCCTTCCTCTGCGCACTCTGGTCTTGAGTTCTTTGGGTGAGAATGGGCAAATCACATGGATCTTCCTAAGGTCAAGTGAAGGGAAGCAATGGGCAGCGGAAGCTTATCCCAGGCTTACTCCTGGATCTTGCCTTGGGGTGTCCTGTGATCCCAGCTGCGATGTTAAGAGGGCTACCACTCCTGATTCCCTTGGGGAACCCTGTGGTCGGCACAACCTTCTTAAGGGGACATCACTTGGGACTTCAGACCCAGTCTCACATCACTTGGGTCCTCCTTAGGGTCTGACCCCTAGAAGCCCTGTGATCCCCACAGATTAAAGGGGGCGCGGCTGCCACTTGGCCTTCCCCTGGGAGTCCTGTGGTCTGTACAGCCTTCCCTAGGGATTATCACAGGGTTCTTCCTCAGGACTTTGGCCCTACCTAGGAAGTCCAGTGATCCCCAAAGCCGTGTGTTCTCACAATTTGGGGAAGGCCAGTGATCCACAAAACCACATTTCTTACAGTTCTCTAGAGTTCTCTAAGTATACAATCATAACATGTGCAAAAAGTAATGGTTTTGTTTTCCCTTTGCCTGTGCTTATTTCCTTAATTTTTTTTGTTTGATTTTATTTTACTGCTATAGAAGCTCTTTATAAAGAAGTAGTGTTGTTATGGGCATCTTTGCTTTACGCTTGATCTTACTGGAAGGACCTCTGGTTTATCTGTATTAAATATAATGCCAACGTTTGGTTTTAGGTAGATGCTACTTATATTGAGGAAAGTTTCATTTGTTCCTGTATTTTCTAAAAAAACAAACAAACACTAAGCAGTAAGAAGTATTATGTCAGAAGAATCAAGTAATTGTCCTAAAAGCACTAAGAAAGTGACCTAAAATATATTTCCCTTTAGATTACTTTTCATGGAAATATTGACTAGAAATTATTTTGATCAAACTTCCTATAGGTATATTCAATTCATTTCAATTCTAGAATTACAGAATTTCAGAGTTGGAAGACAACATTGCAGACATCTAATCCAACCTATAGTGGGGGAAAATAAAACCCCCTCTATGATATACCTGCCATATAAAGGCAGAATGGTGTAGTGGTGCTAGCCTTGCAGTCATAAAAACCCGGATTCAAATCTTGGTGACATATTTTCTAGCAATGTGACAACAGGCAAATCGGTTAACTGCTCTGTACCTCAGTATCTTCATTTGTAAATTGAAGAGAATAGATTTACTGGCCTCTGAGGTCACTTTTATTTCCAAATCTATGATCCTAGGATAACTGACAAATTGTCACCCAGCCTTTGCCTGAAGACCCTTAAAGAGGACAAAACCCCCCGTTCCCAAGGCAACTTATTCCACTTTGGAACATCTCTAATTGTCAGCATTGTTACTGACATGAAGTTTAAATTTGTCAATTAAAAGCATCCATGCATTATGCATATTTCCATCCTCTGGGGCCAAACAGAGAGAGGGTTCTTCTACCTTGTCAAAAGCTGTTTCTGAATCTATTATAATCACATTATTTTTTGCTCTTATTACTGATATGTTTACACTTGTCCTAATATTGAATAAACCCTGTATTTTGGCATAAATCTAACCTAAACACAGTGTATAGTCTTTTAGATATGTTGCTGTAGTTCATTTGCTAATTTTTTTTTAAATTGCTTCAATGTTCATTAGGGATGTTGGTCTATGGTTTTCTTTCTCTTTTTATAGTTTTGATATCAAGATTATATTTCTATTATAGAAAAAACTTTAGAACTCTTTAGTTATTTTTTCAAACAGTTTGGGTAATGTTGATTTTAATTATGCATTGAATGTTTGATAGAATTCTCTTCTAAATCCATCTTTGGGATCGCATTTATGGATTGCTCAGTTTCATTTTCTAATACTGGCCTGTTTAAGTCATCTATTTCTTGTTCTGTTGATCTGGGCAGTTTATATATATGTAAGTATCCATCCATTTCATGTGGATTATATTTTATTGGTATGAAATTGAGCAAAATTGTTTCTAATATTTTCCTTCATTTATTTTTAATTTACCTTTTTATTTTATGTTGTTAATTTTGTTTTTCTTTTTCTTCTTAATCGAATTAGCAAATGGTTTACCTATGGGGGAAAAAACCCACCAACTGGCTCATTTTCTTCATTTAGTCAATAGAGTTTTGCTTTCAACTTTATTAATCTCTTCTTTGATTTTCAAAATTTCCACATTAAGGTTTAATTGGGCTTAAAATATTTGTTGGTTTTCTATTTATTTTAGTTTCATGTCTGATTTACTTATCTGTTTTTTTCTCTCTTTTGATGATTGAAGAGTTAAGCAATACTTTTCTCCCTAACAACTATTTTGGCTACATCTTACAATTTTTTGGAATAATATTTTCATTATCTTTAATGAATTATGTATTATTTCTAACATTTTTTCCCCTTTAACCTTCCCATTCTTTAGGATTGTTAGTCCATAATTAATTCTTAATTTTTAAAAAAAAATTGTTATTTATTTTAAACATTCTTATCTTTTTAAATTTTGAGTTCCAGATTTTCTCTCTCTTTTCTACCCCTCCCTCGCCCATTGAGAAGGCAATTATATATATTATATGTATGTCAATTATATGTATTAAGTCATGTAAAACATAATTTCCATATTAGCCATACACAAAAAAAGCAAAAAAAAAAAAGCCAGAATATTATACTTTAACTTGAACTTAGAATTCATCACTTCTCTCTCTGGAGGAAGATAGTTTTTTTTTCATCATGATTCCTTTGGAATTGTTTTGGATCACTGTATTGACAAGAGTAGCCAAGTCCTTCCCAGATGATCATCATTACAACATTGTTGTTACCATACATAATGATTTCCTAGTTCTTCTCACTTCCCTTTGCATCAGTTCATGTAAGTCTTTCCAGGTTTTTCTGAAAGCATCCTGCTCATCATTTCTTATAGCGTAGAATCATGTGCCACAACTTATTCAACTGTTCCCCAATTCATGAGTATCCCTTCAATTTCCAATTCTTTGCCACCACAAAAAGAGCTGCTATAAATATTTTTGTACATTTAGGTCCTTTTCCTTTTTCTTTGATCTCTTTGGGATGTAGGCCTAGAAGTGGTATTGCTGGATCTAAGGGTATACACAGTTTTATAACCCTTTGGATTGTTCTTCAGAATGGCTGGACCAGTTCACTATTCTACCAATAATTCATTAAGGTACCTATTTTCCCTCCTCCTTTCCAGCATTTATCATTTTTGATAGGTGTGAGGTAGTACCTCAGAGGTATTTTAATTTACTTTTCTCTAAGCAGTAGTGATCCAGATAATTTTTTCATATGACTACAGATAGCTTTGGTTTCTTCTGAAAACTATCTGTTCATATCTTTTGACCATTTATCAATTGGAGAATTGCTCTTAATTTTCTAAATTTGACTCAGTTCTGTACATATTTAAGAAATGGGGCCTTTATCAGACAAACTTGCTGTGAAAAATGTTTTGATATTACTTCATTGTCTATAGTGTCTTTTAGAAAAAATGTAGATTCCCTGATTCTCTTTTAAGTAGGTCCAATTTTGCTTTTGCTTTGTCTAAGATCACGATTGTCACCCTGTCCTCTTTGCTTCCACTGAAGCATAATAGACTCAGCTCCAGCTCTTCATTCCAGCCCTGGGTTTCTTTTTGTCCCAAGTATGTCTCTTGCATACAACGTATTGTTGGATTCTGGTTCCCAATCCATTCTGTAATCCATTTCCATTCTGTGGGTTAGCTCATCCCATTCACATTCACAGTTAGGATCACTAACTCTGCATTTCACTCTATCCCATTTTCTTCTGTTTCTCCTTCTGTGTATGTGTGTGTGTGTGTGTGTGTGTGTGTGTCTGTCTGTCTGTTTCTCTCTGTCTCTCCTCTCCCTCCTCCAAAGTCAGTCTTGTTTGTGACCACTGCCTCCCCCAATCCACTCTGTCTTGTATCAGCGCCACTCCCCTCCCCCATATATTTTATCCTATTCCTTTTCTGTCTCCCTATTGGGTAAGATAGATTACCCAATTGAATATGTATATATGTTCTTCCCTCTTTGAATCAATTCTGATGAGAGTGAGGTTCATTGTCTGCCACTCCCTCCCCAATTTCCCTCTTAACTCTTAAAGCTGTTCCTTGTGTCCTTCCTTTATGTGAGAAAATTTGCCCCATTCTGCCCCTCCCTTTCGTCTCCTCTCAGTGCATCCCTTTTCCTCACCTCTTCTGTTATTTTTTTTTGAGATCATCCTAACATAATCAATTCACACCTATGCCCTCTTTCTATGCAGACTCCATCTAACTGCCCTAATAATGATAAAGTTCTTAGGAGCTGTGTGTATCATCTTCCCATATAGGAATGTAAACAGTTTAATTCCGTGGAGTCCCTTATAATTACTCTTTCATGTTTACTTTTTTATGCTTCTTTTGAGTATTCTGTTTGAATGTCAGATTTTCTACTCAGCTCTGGTGTTTTCACCAGGAATGCAAGTCCTCTATTTCATTAAATGACCATCCCCCTCCCCCAAAGGATTATACTCGATTTTGTAGGACAGGTTATTTTGATAGCAATCCCAGCTCTTTTGATCTCTGGAATATCTTATTCCAAGCCCTCTGTTCCTTTTTAGCATGGAACCTAATAAATCTTGTGTGGTCCTATCTGCCTCCATGATGTTTGAATTGTTTCTTTCTGGCTGCTTGCAATATTTTCTCCTTGACTTAGGAGCTCTGGAATTAGGCTATAATATTCCTAGAGATTCTTATTTTGGGAGATCATCTCTTTCAGGAGATGATAAATGATTTTTTTCAGTTGTTATTTTATCCTCTGGATCATAATTTTCTTGCATCACTGTCATTTATTTTCCCATTTTTTCCTCTGTAATTCTTATCTTTTTCTTTAACTCTTCCAGGAATTATTACTGGCCTTGGGTTAAATTTTTTCTTTGAGGCTTTGCTTTTAGCTGTTTTCACAGTGTTGTCTTTTAAGTTTGTGTCTTGGTCTTCTCTGCTACCATAGTAACTTCTGGGTCTTATCATCCATTCTACAGCTGAATCCTTATCACTTCTAGGGCTTTCCACATACCTTACAGTTTAGATTTCTTTTCCTGTGTTATCTCCTCCATTTAGTATATAAACTCCATGGTCAGAAGAGGCAATACAAAGACACTCCCAAAGTCTCTCTTTGGAATTGATTGTGTGATATGGGAGACACTGGCACAGGACCTCTCAGCATGGTGCACCTTCTTCAGAGAAGTTGCTGGGCTTTATGAACAAAGCAGAACTGAAGTAACTGAAAAGAAACACAAGATTTAGAGAATCTATCCCAAATGTTCACATGGAGCATTTTTGCTCAACCTGTAGTAGAGCACTCTGAGCTCATATTGGTCTGATTAGCCACAGTTGGAAGAACTGTACCTTAATTCTAACATAACGATGTCATTTTGGTCGTCTTCGAGAATGAAGGACAACAACCAACCATGGTACCTTTTTATGGTCAAGTTCTTTTTTTATTGTTTGCTCATTTCCCCACAGCCTATTTCTTCATTTTGAACTTTATGTTGAAGTTGGATTCTGCTCAGCTGAAGGTGGGGAGGCATTGTTCCAGGCTTCAGGCTTTTCATGCTCTTCTTTTCAGAGATAGTTCTGGTGGTGAGTGGGTCTGTAAGTTTTCAGTGCTTCCAAGGTGGTGTTATGCTGGGAGAAGTGTGGTCACTACTTTCCTGGTCTGTACTCTCTCTTTACACAGGAAAAAACCCTTGCACCCACACATGCTAGCACTCCTCTTGCCCTGGAAGTGTGACCAGGATCTGCTCCTTTGTGACCAATCACAAGTGCTCCTCTCTGCTCTGGAACTGTGACCCAGAACTGCTTATAGGCAATAGAGTTGCCAGTCAGTGCCACTTGAACCCAGTGCCAGTAAAGGGTCTCCTATAAGTTCTTTCACCTTATTGTCTCTGGGTTCAAAGCTCCCAGAGTTGTTGCTGATGCTGTCATGACCGCTTCCAAGGCCCAAAGCTGGTGCTCTTGCCATGCTGGACCTGCACCCATTCCTGAGTTACAGACCTCTCCTATGAACCTCCCAAGTTGTCTTAAGCTGATCTTTTGTTGGCTCTGCCACTCCAAAATTTGATTTGAGGTGTTAAAATTTTTTGGAGGGGAATGTTGGCAGAATTCTGTGGGTCCTGTACTCTGCCATGTTGGTTCTGTCCTGTTTTGGGACTTTAGGACTTTGAGAACTTTAGGAAAAAGCTGTCGCTGATGTTCTCTTTAACATATTGCCAACTGGAATAATTAAGAATTGACTTTCAAAGAATTTTAGATATCTAGTCTAACCCTTTCATTTTATCTATGAGGAAACTTAGACTAAAGAAGTGAAAGTTGATGATCTCAAGGTCATTAAGATAGGCTCCATTCAAACTGAGGGTCTTCTTATTCTAAAACTGTTACTCTTTGAGTTTTTCTTTTTCCTTCTTTCCTTCATTCTGTCTTTTTACCTTTTTCCTCCCTCCCTCCCTTCCTTCTTTCCTTCCTTCCTTCCTTTCTTCCTTCCTTCCTTCCTTCCTTCCTTCCTTCCTTCCTTCCTTCCTTCCTCCTTCCTTCCTTTCTTCCTTCCTTCCTTCCTTTTTTCCTTCCTTCCTTCCTTTTTTCCTTCCTTTTTTCTTTCCTTCCTTCCTTCCTTGTTTCCTTCCTTCCTTCCTACCTTCCTCTACAACTAATTCTTTTTTTTTTGCTTATTTATTTTTTATTATAATTTTTTTTAGTATTTTTTAAAATTTATTTAACATATTTAGTTTTCAGCATTGATTTGCACAAGAGTTTGAATTACAAATTTTCTCCCCATTTCTACCCTCCCACCCACTCCAAGATGGCGTATATACTGGTTGCCCTGTTCCCCAGTCAGCGCTCCCCTCTGTCACCCCACTCCCCTCCCATCCCCTTTTACCTTCCTTTCTTGCAGGGCAAGATAAATTTCTACACCCCATTGTCTGTGTATCTTATTTTCTAGTTGCATGCAAAAACATTTTTGTTTGTTTTTGAACATCTGTTTTTAAAACTTTGAGTTCCAAATTCTCTCCCCTCTTCCTTTCCCACCCACCCTCCCTAAGAAGTCAAGCAATTCAACATAGGCCACATGTGTATCATTATGTATAACCCTTCCACAATACTCATGTTGTGAAAGACTAACTATATTTTGCTCCTTCCCAACCCATCCCCCTTTATTGAATTTTCTCCCTTGACCCTGTCCCCTTTCAAAAGTGTTTGTTTTTGACTACCTCCACCCCCATCAGCCCTCCCCTCCATCATCCCCCCCCATTTATTTTTATCTTCTTCCCTCTTCTTTCCTGTGGGGTAAGATTCCCAATTGGGTATGTATGGTATTCCCTCCTTAGGCCAAATCTGATGAGAGCAATGTTCACTCATTCCCCCCTCTTCCGCCCTCTCCCCTCCTCCCACAGAACTGCTTGCTCTTGCCTCTTTTATGCGAGATAATCCACCCCATTCTATCTCTCCTTATCTCCCTCTCTCAGTATGTTCCTCTCTCATCCCTTAATTTGATTTTATTTCTTTTAGATATCTTCCCTTCATCTTCAACTCACCCTGTGTCCTCTCTCTCTCTCTCTCTCTCTCCATATATATATATATATATATATATATATATATATATACACATATATATACATACATACACATTCATCCATATATATACATAAACATATATGTATGCATATTCCCTTCAGCTACCCTAATACTGAGGTCTCATGAATCATACTTGTCATCTTTCCATGTAGGAATGTCAACAAAACAGTTCACCTTTAGTAAGTTCCTTGCAATTTCTTTTTCTTGTTCTTTTTCTTGATTACCTTTTCATGCTTCTCTTGATTCTTGTGTTTGAAAGTCAAATTTTCTATTCAGTTCTGGTCTTTTCACTGAGAAAGCTTGAAAGTCCTCTATTTTATTGAAAATCCATATTTTGCCTTGGAGCATGATACTCAGTTTTGCTGGGTAGGTGATTCTAGGTTTTAATCCTAGCTCCATTGACCTCTGGAATATCGTATTCCAAGCCCTTCAATCTCTTAATGTAGAGGCTGCCAGATCTTGGGTTATTCTGATTGGGTTTCCACAATACTCAAATTGTTTCTTTCTGGCTGCTTGCAGTATTTTCTCCTTGATATGGGAGCTCTGGAATTTGGTGACAACATTCCTGGGAGATTTCTTTTTGGGATCTATTTGAGGAGGCGATCGATGGATTCTTTCAATTTCTATTTTGCCCTGTGGCTGTAGAATATCAGGGCAGTTCTCCTTGATAATTTCTTGAAAAATGATATCTAGGCTCTTTTTTTGATCATGGCTTTCAGGTAGTCCAATAATTTTAAAATTATCTCTCCTGGATCTATTTTCCAGGTCAGTGGTTTTTCCAATGAGATATTTTATGTTGTCTTCTATTTTTTCATTCCTTTGGTTCTGTTTTATAATATCTTGATTTCTCATAAAGTCACTAGCTTCCACTTGCTCCAATCTAATTTTTAAAGTAGTGTTTTCTTCAGTGGTCTTTTGGACCTCCTTTTCCATTTGGCTAGTTCTGCCTTTCAAGGCATTCTTCTCCTCATTGGCTTTTTGGAGCTCTTTTGCCATTTGAGTTAGTCTGTTTTTTAAGGTGTTGTTTTCTTCAGTGTATTTTTCAGTATTTTTTTGGGTCTCCTTTAGCAAGTCATTGACTTGTTTTTCATGGTTTTCTCGCATCCTGCTC
Organism: Trichosurus vulpecula; assembly: GCF_011100635.1. NCBI lineage: Eukaryota > Metazoa > Chordata > Mammalia > Diprotodontia > Phalangeridae > Trichosurus > Trichosurus vulpecula. The sequence continues at coordinate 90,111,467 of NC_050574.1, read as the reverse complement.
ATTTCTCTTCCCAGTTTTTCCTCTACTTCTCTAACTTGCTTTTCCACCTCCTTTTTGAGCTCTTCCATGGCCTGGGACCAGTTCATGTTTTTCTTGGAGGTTTTTGGTGTGGGCTCTTGTACTTCATTGACTTCTTTAGACTGTATGTTTTGGTCTTCTTTGTCAGCAAAGAAAGAATGCAAAGTCTGAGACTGAATCTTGGTGCGTTTTCGCTGCCTGGCCATATTCCCAGCCAACTAACTTGACCTTTGAGTTTTTCAGTGGGGTATGACTGCTTGTAGACTACAGAGTTCTATGTTCCACGTTTGGGGGGGAGGTGCCAGCTCTGCCACATCAGCACTGCTCCTTCCCCAAGAACCCCAACCCGAACTGGGCTTAGATCTTCAGCAGGCTGTGCACCCCTGCTCTGATCCGCCACTTAATTCCTCCCACCAGGTGGGCCTGGAGCCGGAAGCAGCAACAGCTGTAGCTGCCCCGCCTCCGCTGCCTCCGGGGCTGGAAGCCAAACCGTGAACTCCTTCCACTCCCGCAGCTTTTCCCACTAACCTTCTCAGCAGTCTTTGGTGTTTGTGGGTTGAGAAGTCTCGTAACTGCTGCAGCTCACTGATTCAGGGCGCTAGGGCATGCTCTGCCCGGTTGCTGGTCTTGTTGGTCCACGCTGCTCAGGCTGGGCTCTGCTCCACTCCGTTCCCAGCTCCCAGCTCCCAGCTCCCAGCTCCATGTGGGATAGACTTCACCCAGAGACCATCCAGGCTGTCCTGGGCTGGAGCCCTGCTTCCCTCTGCTGTTTTGTGGGTTCTGCCATTCTAGAATTGGTTCAGAGCCATTTTTTATAAGTTTTTGGAGGGACTCGGTATGGAGCTCACACTATTCCCTGCTTACCAGCCGCCATCTTGGCCCAACTAATTCTTAATAATTTCTTCTGTAGCTCTTTATTGAATACAATTTTTATTACGTTGCAGTCAGGAAAAGATGTGTTTAATATTTCTGCTCAACTTCATTTCTGTGTGAGGTTCTTATCCCCTATAAATGTTCAATTTTTGTAGAGGTGTTATGCACTACTAAGAAATAAGTATGCTCCTTTATATTTCCATTCATTATTCTCAGAAGTCTTTCATCTTTTCTAGAATTCTAGTTAGATACTTAACTTCTTTCTTTTTAAGTTGATTTGTCTTAGTTTGGAAGGGTGAAATTGAGGTTTTTACTATTTCTCCCTATACTTTATTTATCTTTTCCTATGAATTTAGATGTTATACCATTTAGTTCACATATATTATGTGTTGATGTTTTTTGAATGCAAAACATACACTTGCCAACAAGTCTATTTTATGGACAACTCACACAGGGCAAGCATTCACATGGTGGTCAGAAGAAGCAGTACAAGGATACTCTCAAGGACTCTCTTAAGAACTTTGGAATTGATTGTGTCACATGCGAGACACTGGCACAAGTACATTTAGCATGGCATGCCCATGTCAGAGAAGGTAGTGTGATATATGGGCAAAGCAGAATTGAAATAGCTCAGAAGAAGGCAAGATGCACAAATTTACAGAATCCATCCCAAATGTTCACATGGCTATTTGTGCCCAGCCTGTGGTAGAACATTCTGAGTTCATATTGATCTGGTCAGCCACATTTGGACACACTGAAACTTGACTCTAGCACAGTGATGTCATTTTGTTCTTCGAGAATGAAGGATAGCAACCAACCATTATGTGTTGATATAAATTAATTTTATATGGTGCTTGTCAGCATGATGTAGTTACCCTGTTTATCTCTTTATCAAGTCTATGCTTGCTGTTTTATGTTTCAGATATCATGATTTTTACTCTTGCCTTTTTTTTTACTTCAGCTAAAGCACAATAGATTTTGCTCTAGTCTCTTGTTTTAACTGTATGAATCTTTATGTGTCGAGTGTGTTTATTTTAAATAACATATTGTTGGATTTTACTTTATAACGCATTATACTTTTTTGTTGATGATTTAGTCCTATTCATGTTCACAGTTGTGATTGTTAATTGTTTATTTTCCTCTTTCCTGTTCTCTTATACTGAGCACATTCCTTTACCCTCTTCCTTATAAAGAATGGGGGAAAGGAGAAGTTTTTTCATTGACAAGGTTTATAAGTTTTCTACTTCATTAGAAGTTTTCTACTTCATTAGAGATCCTTTCCTCCCTCTCCCCCATCCGCCCCCCCCCCTGTAGGAATATACACAGTTTTCTTGGATGTTGTTCTTGGTGGTGAGCCTTATTTGCTTTACCAAGCTCTCCTCACCTTTAATTGGTGTCTACTAAATCTTTTGAGATCCTTATCATAGCTCCTTCATAACTGAATTCATTCCGGAAGATTGTGGTATATTTTTCTTTGACCTAGAAGCTCTGGATTTTGGCTATGTTCCTAGAAATTTTTATTTTGAGATTTCTTTTAGGAGGTGGCTAGTGGAATCTTTCTATTTTCACTTTGCCCTCTGATTCTAAGAGAACTGTGCAATTTTCTTTCATAATTTACTGAAATATGGTGCCTAGGCTTTTGTTTTTTTTGAGGGGGAAAGGCAGGGCAATTGGGGTTAAGTGACTTGCCCAAGGTCACATAGCTAGTAAGTGTGTCAAGTATCTGAGGCAGGATTTGAACTCAGGTCCTCCTGACTCCAGGGCTGGTGCTGTACTCACTTGATTTGGGATATATTACTTCTTCTTCTTTAGTATTTAGATTTTGTTTTAGGATTTCTTGTTGTGTCTTGGAGTCATTAAATTCTGCTGGGTATATTCTGATTTTCAAGGATTCTGTGGTTTGGGTAAGGTTTTACACCTCCTTGCCAAGTTTTTAATTCTCCTTCTAAGTCTTTCCATCGAAATCCTCATTTCCTTTTCTTTTTTCCTCTACCACTCTCCTATAATTTACAAAATCATCTCACTCTTTAAAAACAAAACCTCTTCCTTAATTTCATCCAGAAATTCTTGTTGACCTGGTGCCCAGCTATTTTTTTTGAGGTTTTGTTTGTTTTAGAGTAATTCTCTTCTGCATTTGTTTCTTGGACGACTTTATACTACAATAGCTATTTTTGGTGTGATTATTTTTTTGGGGGAGGGAGAAGTTATTTATTCTTATATCCTACTTGAATTGGGACTTTTTACCGGGGCCACGATCTGTGTACTTCTGGAGGAAATGTTTGAGCCTTTCTTGGATTCTTTCCCACTCTTTTGGGTCCTGTTGCTACTTTTTCAGGGCATTGGGTGCTATGATCTTCAAGTATAATATGGATAACAAGCTCTGGATCTGCAAACTTTGACTATACTCAAAGATATCTAAGTAAGGTTGCTGCCTTTCTCATCTGAGCTTTTCAAGGTCCTGACCTAGTTTTGTATTGGGCAATGTAATTATGGGCTTTCCTTTGATTGGAGTTCAAGTAGACTACTATTGGTCCAAGTTACTGTCAGCTGGCTAGAAGCGTTTGCAGGTTCAGAGCAATAGAATTGTAGACTCCTCTTTGATCTGAGCTCCCTGCTCTGGTTATTCTACTGAAAGTTTCATATCAGGCTGGAGTCTGGATCTGAATCTCCACTCCAGCTGTGTGTCACACAACTGCTGCTATTTCCTATTCCTGCTAGTTATCTAGTATATAGCATCCTGAAACAGCTCCTCATCCTGTTCCATCACTCTTAGGCGATGTTTCCTACTCAATTCCCAGTTCTAGGGTATGAGAGACAGAACTGTTAGTTGATTGTTCCTGAATCCTGCAGCATATGATACTCCTCCATGCTGAACGTGAAACCTCTTCTTGATCAGGACATAGGCTGGCCCATTTTCTAGATTTTCGTGGAGTAGTTGTGGGTGGGAGCCAGGCTGCTCTACTTCTTGCTACTCCACCATCTTAGTTGGTCTCTTATAATTTCTTTTTCTGTGTCTCTTAAATATCTCCCTCTCTGCCACGCCCCTCATCATTCAGCTACCGTCTTATTTTAAGATCTTATCACCTGAAACCTGGGTTATTATAATAACCTCTCAACTGGACCCCTGCCTTAAGCCTCTTCCCACTCCAATCCATCTTCCACATAGTTGCCAAAGAGGCTTTCCCAAAGCTCATGTCTAACCATGTCACTCACTTAGCTCCTTAGTCACTTAAATCTCTTCACAACATGGTCCCTTCCTACTTTCCTAGTCTTTTAAAACATTTCTCTATAGCTCAGCCATACTTGCATACTTGTTTTCTTGACACACAAGAATGACATTTCCTGTCTCCATACTTTTGCACTTGTTGTCCCCCATGCCTGGAATGCTCTGCTTCCTAACTTCTACCTCATAGAATCTTTTGCTTCCTTCTGTACTCAGCTTGAATGCCACTGCCTGAAGAAGGTCTTTCCTGGTTACCCCCACTCCCAGTTGCTCATTCTACACTTTCCTCTCTAATCCTTTTTTCTATTTACTCTGTAGTTATCTTGTATGTACCAATTTATATATTTTTCCCTCATGGAAAATCAGCTCCTTGAGAGCAGGGATTTATTTTTAAATTTCACTTATATCCCAGCACTTAGTACATAGGAAGTACTAAATAAATGCTTACTGGTTGATTGTGTATTCTAGAGCAGGGCTGTCCAAAATGTGGCTGCAGCTTGATTTACCCGGCCTGCCTACAAGCATAGAAATTCACATAAATGCTTTAGTAAATGAAGCCAAGCCATGGCAGAGCTTTCACTAAAATGGCAAATCAAAATATATTGTCTAGTGTTTCAATAAAAACCTAAGGTTGGACAGCCCTGTTCTAGAGCAATACCATAATTAGGATAGGGATCGATAGGGCTTTGCTTAGATTGGAAAATGAAAGGATTGTGACAGCAATTTGGTGGGAAAGGAAAGCCTCTTCTCTCAACTTTGGGAGTGATGGCAGCCATCTCTAGCTTTATCCGCTGGGATGGTTCCTCCCCAGTTGAATACTGCTTTTGTCGTCAGGTGGTGCACTCCTTTCCCTTAGCAACTGCACTTTCATCTACATGGAAATCTTGGAATGTCTCAGGGAATGCTTTTACCTTTCAGGCCACATCTCAGGTGACCCTCACTTCATCCTTCCTCCCTCCACCCCCAACTCCTTGTCTATGGTGAAAACACTGCTAGTTATATCTCTGCTCTCTGCACCTAATACAAGAACTATGTAGGGGATTTATTGAAGTCCTCTGAAAGAGATTGTGTCTGAATTTAAAAGGGAGACATCCTTTGTATTCAGAATCTCTGAGCTCAAGTGATTTGGGTAATGTTTTTAAGCCATCTATCACCTTGCTTTAGCCAGTAAATTGGTATGAAGCTCATTAGACTGATGTTCAAGTATTCTCATGAAACTACACTAGAAAAGTAAGCCATCATGTTTTTCCTGTCTTTGATCTATAATTCTTCTCACTTTATGCCAGCACAAGGTGTGAAACTTCTGAAGTTATACAGAAAACTCCAGCAGTTTTCTGTGTTGCCAGGGTATTGCACTGACAAGCAGGCCACCTGGACAAATTTCAATTGTTCTGAATTTCTAATGCCTTTCGCTCCTGGTGCCTAATGAACCAACTTGTGATTTATCTTCATTGTTCAATTTCTTTTCAAAGTCCCTCCTCTCCCAGGACCTCACCAAGTCCAGAGAGCTAAAAAAGAACAACCCAATCCAAGTTGTCCTAAATATTCACTTACTATTTCCTTTCCTAACATAAAGAATGTGTTAATATTGCCCTGTATCACAGATCTATGTTATTACAAAGAACTTTGGAATAGGAATGTTTTATAAGTGAGAGAAGGAACTTTGTCTGTCTTTGATTCTCCCTCTATATTACTGAATTGTAAAAATGATGCATATAAATAAAGAAGGTACTCTTCCTCCTAAAAATTTAAGCTCCATATGATATTATGGGGTATGGGGGGCCGCTAGGTGGCATAGTGGATAGAGAACAGGGCTTGAAATCAGGAGATTCATCTTCATAAGTTCAAATCTGGACTCATATTTCCTAACTGTGTGACTCTGAGCAAGTCACTTCACCCTGTTTGCCTCAGTTCCTAATCTGTAAAATGAGCTGGAAAAGGAAATGACAAACCACTCCAGCATCTTTACCAAGAAAACTTCAAATGAGGTCACAAAGTGTCAACTGAAACAACTGAAAAGCAGCATTACATCATTGATTTTTATCTTAAGTCACATCTAATAATTGTTGTAGAGCTTTTTATGTTATTTCATTTGATCTTCACAGAGGAAGGTCCTATTATTATTCCCCACTTTCCAGATGAAGAAACTCAAGCTAAGAGAGGTTAAATGACTTGCTCAGGGTCATACAGTTAGCATCTGAGGCTAGATTTGAACTCAGGTCTTCCTGACTCCAAGCTCAACTGTACCACTGAGCTGCTTCTGCATCAGGTATGAAGAATAGCTTGTGGATGAATGAAGTGAGATGATTATCTCAATCACAGGACTAGAGCCATCAAATGAAACATTTTATTCAGAATGTTGACCAAAAGCCCTTGTATACTGCAGTATCTAGGAAAGCTTTCCCGACATTTTCTCAATAGTAGTTCTGTGAATTTGTTTGTCACTATGTGCTTACTCTTGGTGACTGAATATCACCAGGAATGGGGCTCCCGACTGACATCTGTCAGCCTGTCAGCAGGCTGTATTCATCAAAGCAAAAGGGCATATGACTTATTCACCAAATTCCTTGAGCTGAGGGATAGTAAAATAAAAATTATTTTTAGCTCTTGAAGCCAAAGACAGTCCCCAATCCTTTTCCTTATGGATGGCTTTCAAAAAATTCTCTCATTTAAGTAGTTACAATAGAATAAATTATTTATAAAGTATTGTATTTTCATGATCCTGTTGCTACAAAAACTCTGAAAGATTGGCCCCAAAATTATTAACCTCATTTACACATGAGAATACTGAATGATTAAATGCCTTGTCTAAGGTTTCACAGTTAATAAAATCTGGGACCAAGTCTTCTGACGTGAAATCAGAAGTTTTCAACTGAAGGTGAGCATGTCTCATACACATGCCACATGGAACAGAGGTCCTATAATATCACTCACAGTCTAGTAGATTGGAACTGTAGTCAGTTGGCCAGTAGATAACAAGGTCATGCTACTGATAGCGGTTCCCCCATAAAATTGCAAGGATTGTCTTAGTAGTGAACAAATTGACGTGTGATACTGCAGAATTACATCATAATGTATGAAGAAGATGCACACACACACACGTGCATGTATATGTCATTAGGCAATGCCTTTTAGTGAGATGTGTGTGATATGTACTATTTAACTCTGACATGAATAAATGAATGGAGGCAAAAGCATCTATGAAGCTAGGAATCGTGCTAAGTGCTATGAATGCAAATACAAACATACACATACGAATAGGCAAGATAGTTGCCGTCCTTGAGGATATTATGTTATTCATTGTGTATGACCTCTCTTAAGGTTAATTATCTACCAAGATTCTCCCTCCCCTACCATGTGGCTTAGGCTAGTGTTTCTTCCCCGAGAGATAACAAAGCTGTCCAGCCACTGCTTGGACTTGATTAACTTAGGGAACTAAGGTTCAAACTAAACCTCCCTTGAGGCAGTTCCCTGGTGGCTAGCCGTATTGGCCATATTTGATGTCCTGGCAAATATCCCAGCACCCTGCAAGTCTTCATACCCTGTTGGATTAAGCAGTTATATTTCCATACAGTAGCAAGAAGGACTGTGTCTACTCAAACTAAGTATTACATTATTTTAGTTGAATATCCTTTCAGTGCTGTGGCTAAATAAGTTTCCTTTTGTTAACTGTTGAAAGCCTACAAGTGTTTCATTTAATTTCAACACTGATCCTAAACAAACAGGAGATCAGTCTGAGTCATACCACCAATTACAACCTATTTGGTCTGTCCCATTTAATTTTGCTGTAACATCCTTTGTATTTTATATTTGCATCTGACTTCCATACTTAGTCTACTGTGTGAAATTTTGATGAATCCTATGTACCTGTATATGACGTAGTGTTTGCCGTACTATGAGCAATTCTCGTCTGTGTGCCAAATGTACCTTGTATTATTACATATCATTGCACCATGACTTTAATCATTATAATACTAATGATAGCAGCAGCAACAGTAGCTAGCTGATATGTAGCTTCAAGGTTTCCAGAGTGCTTTCTAAATGTAATCTTATTTTATCCTCGCTACAAAACTAGGAGGTAGGTGCTTCTATTCCCCCATTTTACTGGCTGAGGAAGAAACAGAGGCAGCAAAGGTTAAGCGATTTGCTGAATGCTATCAAGCTGAGTCCATATTTAAACTCAGGTCTGGCTGGCTCAAGGTTCAGTGTCACCGAGCTGCCTAGTACAAGTTAGTACATGTTACATCTATAACTGCACTGGTGTCCTTGATGTCATTTGAAGGCACTGAAAACTTGGAACTGGGGTGGGAAAGTATTTTAAGGGTAGAGTGGGCTTTGTGGTGACAGGAATGTTGGTAGAGTCTGTCAGGACTTGCCTGTCTGGTATGAGTCTGGTGCACCCGATTGACTAGATGTGTTGGCTAAGGCAGTTTCACTCTAAAGGCATGATGGACACTTCCCTGAACCATCAGGGACATCATGCAGCGGTAGGTGGGGGGTGGGGTGGTCATAGCCGCAGTAGAAACAGCTCTTCCATAGATGGTAGCTATGGAAATGAAGTACAGTAGTAGGGAACGGTAGTATGGAGAGCTTGATAGGAACAGCTGTAGGGTGAAGAAGAGGTGGCAAAGGGGTGAACGGACTCCAGACGAATAGCAATGAGAGGCACAGTTGAATGCTAGCAGGAGTCATGAGGACTCAGGCAGGAGAATCTTCTAGCTCTAGTGTGACAGAGGGCATTGAAGCTTATACCCTCCTTCACTTTAGAGCATGAAATTTGGAGGGGTTTTCTTATGGAGGGGGTCCTAAACCCTTCCCCACCAAGCAACACAAGAATCTACATGAGATTTATTCTCATTTGTGTTTATGGACTTAAATTGTACTATTGCTTGACTTTTCCTTGTTATTTACTTAGATACTCATCTTAGCTAAAGAATTTGCTATTTAATTTATTATTCCTGTTATCAGACTAGGTACTAGATGTAGGCTCAAGCTGCTATGTTAAACTTATTCACCCATGGGAATTCCCCAGATAGTCAGTCAGTCAGTCAATAAACATTTATTCAGTACCTCCTATGTGCTAGGCACTGTGCTAAGTGCTGGGGATTCAAAGAAAGGCAACAGACAGTCCCTGCTCTCAAGGGGCTCACAGTGGAATGGGGGAGAAAACATGCACATAACTGTGTGCAAACAAGATATATGCATTTGTCCCCTAAGTCTTTCCTTTTCCAGACTCAATATCCCCAGTTCCTCCATGATGGGCTTCATGAGGTTCTTCCTAGTGGGCCACCCATTAACTTACAGAAAATATTCCTCTATTGGATAGTGTGGAGGGGCTCCTTTAGAAGTTCAAATAAACCTCTGACACCCCTCTCCCTTAGAGTTGAGATTGCCAAAATAACCAGACCTGATTTCATAAGAGCAAAGAGCCCAGTAAAATATGTCAGTGCCTTTAGGGCTTGTAGTCCCATTGCCTCAAATAAACTGTAGGCTTCTTGTAGGTTAGGGATAGTCACAGCATCTTGTAATTCTCTTAATGTTAGCATAATACTAAGTATTGGACTTTGGGAAGATGGTAGATCAGAACACGTGGATAAGCTTTAGCTATAGTGACTATCCCTTAAGGAGCTGTTTCTCCTGAAGCTTACCTAGACATTCAACAAATAATTGCTAATTGATATGTGCTAATGTGTCCTTGCAAGAAATAACTTCTCCAAACCTTGTTCTGTGTAACAAACATTTTCCTTAGCCTGAAAAATGGGTGTTGACAATCAAACAACTAGCTCTAGATAACATGAAAAAATCCTAAACTCTTATGGGGCACTTTCTACCCAGGAAAAATTAATGGTGGACATTTAATTAAATAGGACATTTAAGGGGTGAATAGAGTCCAATCTTTTATACAGAAGTGGCATTTTTTAAAAAGAGACAGTAGGGAAAAGTGCCCTGAACTGGAAGTTAGAAGACCTGGCTTTGAGGCCTCATTCCTTTACTTATGGGTAGTATGACTTTGAGTGAGTCATATTCTCTTTAGGCCTCATTTCTTTATAAAATATGGATAATAAAGACCTGTTCTTCAAAACTTGCATGGCTGTTGTGAGACTCAAATAACATGATGCAGGGGAAAGTATTTCATAAAGTAATATACCACGGTGAGGCATTATTAATCCTGACATTTACTCAATCAATCAATTGACAAGCCTTAATAAAGCACCTACTGCATTCTAGGCATTGCACAAGGATTGGTCTGTTATCTCTAATTTGGAGAAGGGAGAAACATTCTAAACTTCATAAGAAATCTGTGAGGGAGGAACCTATTTTTACAAATAATATTTTTAATGGGCAACCTTAGGTATCCAAGCAACTGCTGAAGATGAACTAAAGCTTGGCAATGACAAGCTGTGGTGAGGTGGAAAGGATATGGGCTGTGAATTGAAAGCCCAGGATTCTTGTCTTGTCTGTGCTAACACGTGGTACAATCTTAGACATTTATATCACTTACCCTCTCTAGGCCTCAGTTTCCCTCTCTTTCAAATGAGTTTGTTGTGTGCCATGATCTGTATGACCCAACCCAAGTCAACAGTTCTACGTCTTAAATTAGCAACAAAAATAGCTCACCAGTCTGCAAAGAACAGATAAGAGCTATAGACCCTGGGGTTGGATGCAGAAAAGCAGGGACCATGTGTTTATTTTATATTTTGCATTTCACAGTTATAGAATCTCATTATTGGAAAGGACCTGGGGGTTCACCTAGTCAGACTCATTCCTGAGTGGTTCATTTGTGACATCTCAAAAACAAGCCAACATGTCTGGAGGCCTCCATTGATGGGGAGCTCACCACCTCTTAAGGTGGAGCATCATGTATTTGGACAATTTTAATTGTTAGAAAGATTTTCCTTATGTACTTCTGAAATCTACCTCTTTGCAGCTTTTACCCATAGTTCCTAGCTCTGCCCTTGGCCAAGCAAAACATACTTAACCCTTCTTCTAAATACTTGAAGATAGCTCTCATTTGTCTCCTCCATTTTTCCTTTGCCAGGTTAAATATCCCCATTTCCTTCAAGATAGCCTTCCTAGTGGACTACAAATTACCTTACAGAAAATAGTTGCCTATTGTGCAGTGTGGAGAGGCTCCTTTAAGAGTTTAAGAGTTAAGATAAACCTTTTACATCCCTCTGCCTTAAAGTCGAAATTACTTAAATACAGACCTGATCTCATAAGAGCAAAGAGCTCTGGTAAAATCCATCAAATCCTTTGGGGTTCGTAATATTTGTCGCTTGACCTAGTGGAAGAGGTGTGTTCATTTATGATAAGGTAGCCTGGGTAGATCTTATTATCAATGTCTGTATTTATTCAGCAATATGTATATAAGAAATCCTGCCTTTGTACATGGCCAAAGATTGTACAACTAGTAGGAGTACTATTTCTGCTCCCCCCTCAATCCATAGACAAAATTCTACTTAGTGGATTAGTCTGCCTGTTACTTTGAGAAAAGATGATCTCTCTCTCTCTGTCTCTCTCTCTCTGTCTCTCTCTCTTTCTCTCTCTCTCTTTCTCTCTCCTTTCTTCCTTCCCTCTACCTTTGTCTTCCAAATTAGAGCATATATATTCTGCTTGTAAGTAGGATATGGAAATTGACTCATAATGTGAACACTCTAGAATTGATAAAGGCCTTCAACTAACACTAAGCCATTGAGTCACAACCTCAATGTCCAGTTAGGTGCTCTTGGAGGAGGAATTGCACATGCACTTACTGGTGTAGCTGAGTGAGGAGTGGGCATAGTGGACTATAATTGTCACATAGGGTGAAGGTAGGAAGGGCAAAGGGCTGCCATAAAGACCTAAACTTAGGGGGAAAATTGAGTCAGACAAATTGTCAACTCCTCCAATCAAACAACAAATACTTATTAGACAGATCAGTAGATAAAGCATTTATTTAGCACTTACAATGTGCTAGACTTTCTTCTAAGATCTGAGAATGTAAAAGTGGAGGTATTATCGAGGGTGAGAAAGCTTCTGAGGAATGGTGGGGAAGTCCAGAGCATCAGGAGTGAGGCTGACAGAGGAGTAAAGGAGATGATAATAATTAATAAATATCAAATATGTGCCATGGACTGTGCTTGATGGTATTGATACAAACACAAAAATGAAATGTCCCTGCCCTCAAACAATGTAGATATCTTGCCACTGAACCCAGATGGCTCTGGAGGAAAGGGTAAGGCTGGCGACTATGTACAGGCCTCCCTCACTTCATGAGTTCAAATCTGGCCTTAGATGATGGACAAATAATAACAAGATGCTATTAGAGATAACATGTACACATATAAATATGTATACATATGCACACGTGTGTGTACACACACACACACAAAGGATATGCAAAATAAATGGAAGGTAACTTTTTTGGAAAGGTAGGCACTAGCAGCTGATGGGATCTAGAAAGGCCTCTTGTAGGAGGTAGCATTTGAGTTGAACTTGGAGGGAAGCTAGAGATTTTAAGAGGCAGGGGTGGGGGAGTACAAAGGGGGTCCATCATTTTCACTTCCAGAGCATTTCAAATGATGCCACTGAGTGGGTACTCTCCTTTTTCTAGCTCTCCTTATATATTGTCTTCCCCCATTAGAATGTTAGCTCCTCCAGGGCAGGGATTGTTTACATGCTAAATAGAGTTTGTATTTGATCCTAGAGTCACTAGAGTTTGCTAGTTTATTTTATTTAGAAAATACAGTCTGTAGAGTTTATTAGTCAGGAGAGTAATCTTTAGGGATATTATTTTTATAGGTGTGGAAGATGGATTGGAGAAGGGGGAAATTGGAAGCTGAGGTAAGAAATGATAACAGTGGTGGCTGTGTGAGCAGAGAGAAGGGGACAGAGGTGAGGGATGTTGTAGAATTAGAATCAACAAGAAATGACAACTAACTGATTGGCAACCTGAATGGCAACCTTTATACAAGGTGGGAGGCAGTGAGTATTGTAGGATAGCTCTGAGGTTACAAACCTGAGTGACTGGAAAGACATGATTCATTCAAAATATACTGAGAAATTTAGAAGAAGTATGGGTTTTGGGGAAAAGACAGTAAGTTCTCTTTTGGATGTGTTGAGTTAGAACCAGAGAGCACATCCAGTTGAAAATATCCAACATACTTTTGGTAATGTGGGACTTGAGCTTGGGAAAAACCCTAGAACTAGATGCATAAATCTGGGAAGGTGATTGGTGGGAAGATGATTTCGTTGACAGAATCAGGTAATCTAGCAAGACTAGATCTCAGGAGAGAGATCAGGACTCAATATTTAAGAGTTGACAGTCATCGGCAAAGGATGATAACTGACCCTAAGGGATCATCAAGAGAGACAATGTAGAGAAAGAAAAAAGGGGAGTTAGGGTAGGCTTTATTAGGGGTCAGGACATACATGGTGATCCAGGAAAGGAGATTCAAAAGGGGCAGTCAGGTAGAAGGTGAAATCAAGGAAGGAGAGAGAACCCAGGAGGAGGAGGTGGTTAGCAGTGTCTGATGTAGACACTGCAGGGTAGCTGCAGAAGAAGTCAAGTAGAATAAGGACTGAGAAAAGGCTACAGAATTCTGTGATTTAACAGTTAAGAGATCATTGGTAACCATAGAAAGAGCAGCTTCAATCGAGTGGTGCAACTAGAAGCCAGATTGCAAGGGGTTGTGAAGTGAGTGGGAGGTGAGGAAATGGATGTAATAAATGTAGATGACTTTTCCAGGAGTTTGGCAGTGAGAGGGAGAAGATACCTACGACAACAACTTGTGGGATCACAGGAGGAAGTGAAGACTTTTTAAAGATGAGGGAGAGCTGGGGATATTTGTAGATAGCAGGATAGGAGCCAGGGCATATGGAGAGATTAGGGATGAGAGAAATAGAGGCAATGATCATGAGGACAAACTCCTGGAGGAGATGTTAGGGCAGAAGTAGAGCAGCTCTCCTTGGCTAGGGGAAGGGCCACCAATGTTCCTTAGAGAGTAAAGCAAAGGAGATAATGGGAGTGACATAATGAGATTTCGAGGCGTGGCAAATGGAGAAAAGAGGAAGCTCAAGTTGGGTGGCCTCTATTTTTTTTTCTCCCAGTAAAGTAGGAGCTGAAGTCCTGTATTAAGGATGGAATGAGTGTGTGTGAGAGGACAATGGTACACTACTAAATGTTTAACAACTGCTCTTTGGAAGAAAAAAATATGTGCACAAGACATTTTAAAATTTAATCTGCATTATTTTCTCCATCACTTTTTAAAGTCTAGACAATTACCAAAACACTAAGTCAAACCCTGATTTGTAGCATTTTCTGATTTCTAAGAGTTACATGCTCACACTGAAAATGTAACAGTTGGCTCTTGAGGGACAGTATGAATAGATTCTAGCACACATCTAAGGAAGGGGGAAGAGAGCAGCTGGCATAAAGGGCTTGAGGAGAGAAGAGAAAGTTTGGAATAATTGCATTGGAGAGTGTGATAGAGTTAATCAGGGAAAAGTAAAATGATTGCCATGCAGCAGCGAGGACCTATAAATGAGGTTAGACAAATTTATAGTGAACCTAGTCATCATTGTTACATGATTTCTTCTAATGGCATTCAGTAGCATGTGAATAGGGATAAAGAAGGAAGGTGGTAGGAATAACCAGGGGTTGGGATTTGGCTTTGTGTGAATGACAGTATAAAAAGTGGGCAAGTGATTTGAGGATAGAGAATCAAATAAAGTTGAATTGCTTAAACTATATGGTAAAGATTTCAAAGGGAGGAAAGTGAGGTCACAATAGTAATTATGAACTGGGAGAACAGGAAGGTGCAGATGGACTAAAATCATAGTGAAGGCAAAAAATAGTCTAGGAAGAGAGAGACAAACAGAGAGATGGAAGGATAGGAAGTAACTAACAATTAATTAGTCTGGCTTGATTTCCTCCTAATGAACTCATGGTGACTCATACAGATTACACTTGCTTTTATAACTGCTCCTCAGTTATCGCTTAAATAATGTATTCTGGTATATTTCCACTAATTGAAGTCAAATCCGTTAGCTTGTTAAACATCAATCAATAAACATTTATTAAATGTCTAATGGGATACAAAAAGAGACATGACAATTCTTGCCCTCAAGGTGCTTACAATCTAATGGAGGAGCCTATATTTAAAAAATTTATCTTTCTCCCACTTTAAAAAAGTATGCGTGTGTGTGTGTGTGTATGTGTGTGGGCAATAGTGTACTAGTAAATATTTAATAACTGGTTCTCTGGAAGAAAAAAAATGTGCGTAAGACATTTTAAAGTTGAATCTGCATTATTAATATATTCTCCGCCACTTTTTAAAGTCTAGACAATCAACAAAAAAGTATGTCAAACCCTAATCTGTAGTCCTGTAGCACTTCTATTTTCCATGATTTTTCTAAGCTCACCAATAGTGACACAGTAGTCACACCTGCACTTTTTAAAAAAAATAATAAGTATTCAGGGATAGAAATCATTTGGATTTTGTGACTTGGTCTACTAAGACAGTCATTTAGCATCATCTTTCCGATTTTGGACTTCAATAACATGTCAGCCATGAGTGCTAGATTGGGAGTCAGGAAGAAATGAGCATAAATTCCACTTTAGGCATTTACTAGCTGAGTAACTGAGCAAATTATTTAACTTCTCTCAGCCTCAGTTTCCTCATCTGTAAAATGGGGATAATAATAGACCTACCTCCCAGGGCTGTTGTGAAGATCAAATGGTAGGGGGAGCTTGGAAGGACAGTAAGATCACCAAAAATTATAGCTTTGCTTTCTTTTTTTTCTTTCTAATTCAATAAAATATTTAAAATATATGCAGAAGAAACCAGAGGAGGGGATTCACAGGGGGACAGAGAAGAGCAGGGGATGCTGGTACTATCGCATTAAATGTAATCTATATTAAAATGTATGCAGTAGGGGGCAGCTAGGTGGTGCAGTGAGTAGAGCACCAGCCCTGGAGTCAGGAGGACCTGAGTTCAAATGTGACCTCAGACACTTGACACATGTACTAGCAGGTCACTTAACCCCAATTGCCCTGCCAAAAAAACCAAAACGAAACAAAACCAAAAATGTATGTGCTAGAGGCATGGTTTCATGTAAAAAAAATGTCCATTTACTGGTCTTCTTGTGTCTGGAAATGTTTATGTTTGTAGATGATTTTTTAATTCATGATTAAAAACTTTTGGAGGGGGATTGGGTAAGGATCTGTGAGAAAAATGGCATGTGGATTAGATGTTGTAATGAGAAAAGCAAATACAGAAATACCATGGAAGTCAGGGGCATTTCAGGTACAGAGTATGGGTCAATGGACCCAGTAGCAGAAAGCCCACCAAGTTTAAGGAACAATGAATAGCCTGGTTTGACCGTAATATAGAGTACACAAAGGAGAATAGAATGAGATAAATCTGAAAAAGTAGATTGGAGTCAGACAATTGAGAGCCTTGAATGCCAGGCTAAGGAATTTGCATTTTAACTTGGGGGGCTGAAAGTTTTTAATCAAGGAAACATTAGGATAAGATCTGTGTAGATTTACTTTGACAGAGATATGAAAGGAAAGGGAAGAGAATAAACATTTACACAGGGCCTACTATGTGCTAGGCACTGTGGTAAGCACTTTACAAATATTGTCTCATTTGATCCTCACAAAAGCTTTATGAGGTAGATATTATTATCCCCACTTTCCAGTAGAGAAAACTGAGGCAGACAGAAATTAAAGACTTGACTAGGGTCACATAGTTTGTAAGTATCTGAGGCAAGATTGGAACTCAGGTGTTCCTCACTCCAGGCCTAACTTTCTATCCAATGCACATGGATTGGAGCTGGGAGATATTGGGAACAGGGTGACTAATTAGGAAGACATACCCAGTGGTCTCTGAGAGATGTAAGAAGGGAGGTAGCAGTGGGAGAGAAAGATCTTTAATAAAAATTGTATCAATGCTTTTTTTTTAATCTGACATTGTTTTCAGTTCCCAAGGACAGTTTCCCATCCCTTGATAGAAACCTTCTCTCATAACAAAGAATATAATTTAAGCAAAAGCAAACTATCACATTGCTTATATCTAACAATGTAAGCTTTATTCCTCATTGGTAGTTCATCCTCTTATCTATGAAGGTGATGTTGTTACAGTAGGAAAAAAGAGGAAAAAAAAAGAAAAAGAGAAATGTCAATGGAGTCAGAAGGCTTGGGTTCAAATCTTGCCTCTAATGTTTACTACATGTATGATCTTGGGCAATTTATTTACTTTCCTTGGGCCTCAGTCTCCTCATTTGTAAAATGAATGGGTTGCCCTAGGATGGGCCTGGCAGTTCCTTCCAACTCTGGATCTCTGATTCCATGACTGGGAATGTCAAGGTAAGGAGCTGTAGATGAGGGTGGGTACTCGTTCTAGAGACCACCTGATGAGTGCTGGCCATCTGGACCTGTATGGTTGGAAGGGAGATTTGAGGGAAAATCAGTATGAAAAATTATGACTTAGAAAGGGGGCTGGTGGCAGGGGTGATCTGGGAAGGAATTTGGTTTGTAGGACAGGAGGATTGGGGGAAGTGTGCCTGTTTGCATCATAATAGGCAGAGATTAGACAGAAATATATGACACTGCTTTTGGAAGCTGCTTTTGCTGGGGATCAGCTAGCATATGCGAGCTCATCAGTCACTGAGACTCATCTAGACATGGCCAGTTAAGTTCTAGCTCCCTGAGAGGCAGTTCTGGTTGTCTCTCTATGTCTCAGTATAATTAAGAAGACCAGACCTGATGTGGGTCAATTGTGATTTGAAAACACCCTGAAACATGATAGTGTCAACTGCTTCAGAATGATAGAGGAAGATGAAGACTGAGATGAGGTCATCGAATTTGGCTGTTTGCAGGATTTGATGATGAGGAAGCCATTCAATAGAGTAATGGGAATGGAAACGAGCCTGGTTGGTTAGTTTATTGCTGGGCATAGGCCAAGCTCAACTAAAGGTCTTACCTTGGCATGTTCATTATTTCTTAAAATTAAGGCCAGCAGCAAAGCAGCAACATAGTCCAATGGAAAGAGCTGCTATTGGCTTAGAACCAGGAAAAGAGGATTCTGTCCTGACTACCAGTGAAAAAGGATAAGAATTATTTCCCTTTTCCTATACAAAATTGAAGAATTTAGTATGTGCACATGTAAGACCATGAAGCTCAGGGAGGCTTGGGAAAGTCAGCTTGGGAAAGGCCTGAGTTGGGAGGGATGAGCCTCAAAGTGTATTCTATACCTATCCATTGACTGTTTAATGTACATAGTGGGATTTTTAAAGCCTGTTTTTAAGAGCAATATTTCAAGAAATCAAAAATGAAAACTGTACTGGATTCCGATGACTTTGCAAGAGAGAGTGAGGCTGACAACTTTGTACAGCTCTGCCTCATTCAAACCCAATTTGCTTGCAAGTCATGATGTCACTGGTCCTCTTCAAGAATGAAGAATAAACAACAATAGAATAGAATATATAATATAGTATAATATAATACAGCATAGCATAATATAACGTAATATAATATAGTAACAATATAATATAGTATTATAACAAAATTATGATATAATGATGTGATAATAATTTATATATTTATATTTAAGGTTTGCAAAGTGCTTCTTTACAAATAATATCTCATTCAATCCTTGCAAGCCTTTGAAGCAGGCTGCCTGCTCCTTTTCTTATACCCCATGATACATAAGCCCAGAAGAGGAATATTGCTTCTTGTTTTCTAACGTCACTTTCAAACCTTTTGCCATTATCTCGCAGCAGCCGGTATCACTCTCACTTCCCAGGTGGGGAGCCTGGCTTTCGCAGCTGCTCCTTTCTATTCTCTAGATCAGACAAGCAGGCCTCTGCATACTGAATGACTTTACTTCTCTAATGTTTTGCTTTATATGATGCTTTTATTTCCAAGGCACGTTCATGTCTCTTGTCTCTCTATCTTCAATATTTTTGCAAGGTGAAGAGAGATAGATATCATTATTCTCATTTTATAGATGAGGTCAAGGTTATGCAGTCAGTGAGTAATGGAAACCAGCCTTCGGTCCCAGTCTCCTGACTTTAATCCAGGGCTTTGTTCATTAGGCCACCCTTCCCTGGCTCCAGTCCCTTGAAATTCCCTGTGTTGTTCCCAGTTCTCAGGTGGGAACCTAGCTTTAATAGCACCGCCTAGTTATTTCCATCTACAAGCCCAGGCTTCCTTTTATATCCCAAACTGAACTAATCTTTTCTCCAAAACGTGTTCTCCATGTTTTGTTCATAGTGTTATCATTCTTCCAGTCACCGATTCCAGCAAAATCGTCTTTGACTCTTCCCTTTGCCTCCTATCAGAGCCTAGGAGTTCTAGCACCTGGGGGAGTGGGGAAACGGTGGTATCTAAGGGATAGTGACCACTCCTATTTTTGGTTGGGTAAGGTAGACTAAAGTCAGAAGTCATGGGAGGCAGAGAGGTTGAAGGACAGAGGGGCCATGGTGTTAGAAGAGATCAGGGGTTGTGATGGAGAAAAAGACTGAGTCATGTGCTGAACTTATTTGAAATGACCTGTTATTGTTTGTTCTTTGTTCTGGAAGAGGACCATGACAACAGGAGGGTGATGTCATGACTTGCAAGTGAGCTGGGTTTAAGTGAGGGAGGGCTGTGCAAAGTCATCAGTCTCACTTTCTCTTCTGGAGCCATCTGGGTCCAGTGGCTAGATATAGATCAGAATGACTGGAGATGGCCCCTGGATACAGTGGGAGACTTTAGCCTTTTTAAGCTAAGATCTTTCCCAGGTCTCATTTTGACTGAGGCAACATCCATTCAGTGATTAAGGCTAGGTAAGAAATGAGACAAAGAATGGCCTCTTTTTACCTAGTAATAAAAAAAAAATCAGTCTGGGAGGGGAAGACACTCAAGGTTTCTGACCAAAATAGAAACAACTGATATTTACACTCTCTCTGAGCCATCAGGGCCTAAATTATGACCAAGCGAGGCTTGGGCTGAGACCTGTTGTTGGCCAATCAATGAGAGCCAGAGTGATTTGAGTTTAAGGCATGGTCCTTAAGAAAGAAATCTAGCGCGTGAACCCCAAGATATCTTGTGAAGTTTCAGTGATCAAAATTTATATTCCTTTGGGAAGAGAACCTGCAGGTAAGGTTATGATACCCTGAGTGTATGGAGAGAGGAGGGAAGGAGGGAAAGAAGGGAGGAAAAGAGGGAGGGAAGGAATGACCTGGAGGTTCATAGAATACAGCAACAAGAATCTGGACAAGTTGTAGTGATCGATAGAGAAGAAATGATGGTAGTAGAGGGAGGGTTTGAAAGTGACATTAGGGAGCAGAGAATATATTAATTCCTTCTTTCACTTCTCAGTGTCAGAAGTTATGAGACAAGATGCAGCTAGTCTTGGACAGGGTGTCAAAAGATACTGCATCTCCAACAGAAAATTAGATCTTTGTAAGCATCTTCCCCAGAAATTGCTGCCTGGAGCAAAATCCAGGGTTGCCTCATGCTTGTTCTGGCTCTGCTTCTTTGCTAAATCCTATCCATTCTCTTTCCCCAGTATTCTTACATCTGTCCTTTTTATTCTGCCTGCCACCACCCTAGTTTTTCTTGCCTGGACTATTGAAGCAGTCCATAGATCCTCTGATCTTCCTACTTCTAGTCTCTCAACTTTACGATCTATACACCATGGTCAGATTAATCTTCCCAAAGAAGAGTTCTGACCAATTTGTCTTTCTTTTTAAAACATTTGAGTGATTCTCCATTTGGAGAGGATAATGTTCACATTCCTTTGACTGATGTTCAAGGACCTTCATGATCTGATTCAGGCCTATCTCTAAATCTCCCCATCCCCTCTTAGGTACCTGCTGCTCCATCCCAGCTAAACTACTTGATGGTCCGAGAAAATAGAAAATACTTTCCTGCCTTTATGCCTTTGTGCATGCTTATGCCCTCCATAACTATGTCTACTTCTTAAGATCTTTTCCATTCTTCTAGTACCAGTCAGTCATTAAAAACTTTTGATCCCCTTTCCACACCTGGCATTGCTCTTTCTCTACTTTCTCTGAACTTTCATAGAACATTGCACCTATCCTATCCATTTATCATACTCTAATTTGGATTTTACATACCGACATTATATGTATATATACATATACATTCAATTAATTATTTATTAAGCACCTATTACATGCCGAGTGATGAGGATACAAAACAAAAATGAAACCAGTCCCTGTCTTCAAGTATATTATATTCTACTATATCCTTTTTCCCCTATTAGACTGTAAGTTTCTTGAGGTCAGGAGCTATATCTTCTTCACCTTTGTATTGCATCCAGTGTCTTGTACACAATAAAGGTTCATTAATTTTTCTTGGATGAATGGAGAGGGATATCCTTCTTGCAGGGGAGAATCTAGGCCATTTACATCTACTCTATTTTAACCACTAGATAATACTTCCTTATACTTTATGTGAAGAAATAGAGGTTTGTTGACTGACTTTTGTTAAATCTGACATGATCACTTCAAATTCACTTTCTTTTTCTGTTTTAAGAAACAATTTTACTGTGTTCTGAAGTGTTCAGTGGAGCTATCTCAGCTGATATTGAAATGAGAGTCTAGTCTACAAGGAGCTTTGTTACACTACAGTAAGATTTGTGCTCTGTATTCTGACTCGCACAGGAAATGGTGCTGAAATCACCTTACTATTGCAGTCATCTTTTATTAATCTGAAGCATAATCCTTGCAAAGAGGTTTCTCAGCACAAAAGCTTAAAAGCAAGCTTGTTGTGCCAAAATATAGTCATGATCAGTTCAAGACATTAATAAAAACTTAGTTTATTCCATTTGTCAAATGAGAGATGAAGTACACAGGAGCTGAGAAATAGCCTTCCTTGTTTTGCCTACAAATGAGCCATAAAACTTTAAGTCTTATGCAATTAGTCTTTTCTGAATCCATATCTTTTGGAATTATGCATCACCTGCACTGATTTTTTTTGTATTATTAAATAGAAGAATGTTCATTTGGGCAAACGATTCCATTTCAGCTCAAAGAAAATAAAATGCAAAAATGCATAAGCTTTATGTAGCAGCAGAGGAAGCATAGACTTTGTGGGCTTGGCTAGGGGACTTGTTTTTTTTTCCTTAGTTAACTTTGCATCATGACCCAGGTTTGTGAACATATTTCTTGATGTCCTCTGTTGTGTGATGTAGTCAATATGCAAGGCTAAACACTGGCTTCTCATTTGGTTTCTTATCTAACAAGCCTTTTCCTGACTGCCACTAGCAAGAAGAGCTTTCTTAGTAAGAAATTTTTTTTAATCTCAGGATTTAGAGCTAGAAGGGGCCTTAGAGATTCATCTAGCCCAACCATTCTTATTAGGGAGTCAGTACTCCTCATAAGGGGACAGCTAGTTGGCGCAATGGATTGAATGCTGGATGTGGAGGCAGGAAAACTCATCTTTGTGAGTTCAGATCTGGCCTCAGACACTTAGTAGCTGTGTGACTCTGGGCAAGTCACTTCAGGAAGTGGTGCTGTTTGCCTCAGTTTACTCATCTGTAAAATGAACTGGAGAAGAAAATGGCAAACCACTGCAGCATCGTTGCCAAGAAAATCCCAAATGGGGTCACAAAGAGTCGAACACAAATGAAACAACTGAACAACAACTACAGAAATCCTGATAATCAAATGTTAATGGAGTGCTGTCTAGTTAGTGTCTCCTCTCTCTAATCCATTTTCTTATTAATGCTTATTTTTAATTAGTTTCTAATTATTTATTTAATTATTTATATAATCTATATATCCATGTATATAATTTATGTAATAGTTTAACTAATTATTAATTAATACTTATTTTATTATTAATACTTAGCAGTTTATTAATACTCCTAAAACTTACTATGTTTCTCCCCTGACTGAGAAGCTCCACAGGCTCCAGGCTACATTTTAGTCAAGTGGACCAATTTGCTCTTTTCATAAATGACATTCCATATCCTGCTTATGTGTCTCTACATAGTCTGGCTCCATTCCTAGAAGGCATCCCCTAGTCATTTCTGTCTTCTTGGTGAACCCAAGGTAACTTCCATGCCCCCAGGAGTGGACTTCTATGACCAAAAGATAATTTAGATTTAGAATTAGCAAGAAAGGTCCTTAGAAATCATCTAATCTAACACTGTCATTTTATAGATGAGGAAACAGTCATAGAGAGGAGAAATGACTTACCCAAGGTGACATAGGTAGTGATAGAAGCGGGATCTGATCCCAGTTTCTCTTCTTCCAAAGCTATTACTCTTTCTATTTGAGGAGTCCTATGGAGGAATATCCTTAGAGCTCAAAGAGACTTTAGTGGCCATATAATTTAGCCATATCATTTTATAGATAATGGAACAGATCCAGAGATTTGTGACTTATCCTAGGTCACATAGATGGTAAGCCATAGAACTGTGATTTGAACTCAGGTCCTCTGACTTCAAATCTCACCTTCTTTCCATTACACTTCTCAACACACCCAAAACAGTTAAGCTACATTATGAATGAGAAAGACTTTTGTGGAATAGTCTAAGACTGCGACCACTATTTATAATGTTGCTTCCATGAGAAAATATGTCCCAAATTACAAATAAATTTTTGGAACCGACCTATTTTTGTGCTGGAAACTATATCAAGAGAAGACAACTAAAATCCAAGCAAGTAAATGACGAGTGCTAAATAAATGAACAGCTGAGTCAAAAAGACAAGACAAGCTTAGCATGACTATCACCCTTAAAGACTTTATTGCCTTTGTAAACAGCTTCACTTGTTTAGGATAAAATATGTTGCCAATCCAAGGTGCCATGCATTTCATTTTATGAAAAATGAAATGTTCTGCTTTGCTTCTGCAGTAAACAAGTCATTTTACCTCCCCACATTCCCTCCCTCCCTCCTATATTTCTCCACGGCAGCTGTCCTTCTGCAAAGTAGAACAGGAATAGTCTGAAAGTATTCAAAACAAGGTATGCTGTTTGTCAGAAATAGTGGCTCCAGCCTTAATATACTAGCCTATCTTTCTATATGTATACCATCAAAAGGCTTGCTCATTGCAATATGTTTTCTCAGCTGGTCTTGGACTATGGGTAACTACTACTGGTAATATCATCTTCTATCCAATACCAAAGACATACCTCACATACATTAATGAGATGCACCATTATTTTGAAATTGTACCATTTAGTACCCTCTCTCGTCTCACTTGTTCATCCCCTATTCATATGGGAAGAATGGATCCCCAGAGGTCAGTTGACTACTTCCTCTCTCAGGGCTCTATCATCAGGCAACTCAGGGCTAGGGGCTGGGGCTAGGATTATAATTCATTAGTCTTCAGACAGTGTGATCCTTCCCCCATATCAATCAACTGGTTGAAAACAGAAGCATATATACAGAAAATAGAGAAGAGAGATGTTACAAAAACATCCACCTGACCGGGAGCATGCTCTCCCCTCTGCACACTCTAGGTCTTTGGGAGAGTGGGTTCAAAATTCATCTACAAAGATAGTGAGACATATATTTAGGGAATATGTGAGGCCCAGGGCTACCTTGAGAGTTCTGGTCCTGGGAGCCTTTTTTCCCCCTTCTCAGAGCTTCCACAAATTTCACTTCAGGCAAGGCATCACCTGTCATTGAATGTCACTCCCTCGCTCAGCTGGGCTGGCTCTTTTCTGAATTGAGTGTCTTAGCCAACATTAATTGACTGCCAGGCTGGGCCAAGCAGGTTGCTTGATTGCTACACCAGTTCCTCCCTGAACTGGGCTACAGTCATCTCTCCTACCAAGTCTGGTTGCTCTGTTGCCTCTTCCAACCTTTGTTATGTCTCTAGCTTCTTATTCATGTAAGATCAAGAAAAAAAATAAATACAAAGGAGACAAAATAATTGGGGGGGGGCGCGCTGTGCACTGCCTTCCTCCCCTTCCCCCATACATATACTCAATAGCTCACAGAATTCTTCTTCCTTACTCAGAAGCCACAAGAGAAAGGAAAGAATAGGTTCATTAGCTCACATTGTTTGTATGCAGTTAATTCAAGCTCATCCTGAGCCAGCATTATCATTCCTTACAGGTTGTCTGGCAACCAGAAGACTCTTGGTCTCCACAACACCCGTTCCTCAGTCTCTCATGGCCAGAAGAAGGCTCACCAAGCCTCTCTGTGTTGAAATAGAACCAGGCAGGGAATATTGCACATGCTTTGTATAACCCATTGAGAAGGACAAATCCACTTATGTTCTAAGGACAGGATCCTTAGAACTTGTCCAGTCCTCCAATTAAACTATGATGCCATAGTCTCATCTGGCTTGAGGTCAGTGTCTCCTCCAACCTCTTCCAAGACTGCAGGAACTCACTACTTCATCTTGGACAGTGATGGCGCAGTTGGGGCCAAGAACCTTCAAGCATGCTGCTCCTCATTTTGCAAATAGCAAGGGGAAAAGTGGATTCAATTCATTGGAATTTGAAGCTTGTTATAATCATATCATGGCATGAAGATATCTGTGAAAAGATGTGGTGATCCTGGGTTCGGACAAGATAAGGTAAATGTACCTTAGTCAGAAGTCCATGGTCTTAGGCTCATAGGAGTTAAAAGATGTTTTATTTTTGTTTTCATAGGCACGGTACCTAGGACAATACTTAGAATATAATAGGCCTTGAATAAATGCTTATTTTATTGACTGACATAGTAATGTCATAAGTGAAGATGTCCAGCAGGCACTAGGGTGATACGAGGCTGGAGTTCAGGATAGAGTTTAGAATTCACTTGCATAAAGATAATGATTGAATCCATGGGAGCAGATGAGATTAGTAAGAGAGAGAGATTGTAGGGAAAGGAGAAAAGAATATCTAGGACGAAGCCTTTGGATATATCTAAGGTGAAGCAGTGGGTTGATGATGCATGATGGATGATGATCTAGCAAAATATGCAGAGGGAGAAAGAGAGTGGTGTTAAAGAAACCAAGGGAAGAAAGAATTTCCAGAAGGAGAGGGTGGTCAGCTATGTCAGAAGCTGCAAAGAGGTCGCAAATATCACCATTTCTGTTCATAGCCTCACGATTTTCCCAGTTAGCCACATTCAAAACTTCAAAGTATGATTCCTTCTCCCTCACCTCCCCACATCCAATCAGTCAGTAAATCCTGGCAATACTATATATCATCATACTTTCTCAAATCTATCCTTTCCTTTCTATTACCACCACTACCATATTAGTTACAAGGCTTCCATGATTCACCTGGAATACTACCAACCATCACTTGGCCTGTAGCATTTCCTCAATCCTAACCTTATATGCTATAACACTGTCAGATTATTTTTTGTAATGCATATTTACTCAAAAACCTTCTATGTTTTCTAGTTGCTGATGGGATCAGGTCCTCAGACTGACCCTCAAGGCTGTCTATAATCTATCTCTAACCTATATTTTTAAATTTATCTAGATACCTTCCTTATAAGCTCCCTTCAAACTGAACTATTCATTGTTCTCAGAATATCTTCTTTATTATTTCCAAAGCTTTTATCATGACATTCTTTATAGGTACAAAAGCATTTTGCCCCATTACTATCTATTAAACTCCTACTAATCTTTAAGGTCCAGCTTAAAATCTGCTTTCTTCATGAAACCTCCCCTAATTCTATACCACCATGTATATATAACTTTAAAAGATCTCTCCTTCCTTCAACTCTCATGTAACATTTTATACTTTTGGTATGCACTTATCACTTTTGATTTTATGATGTTAATTTGTTTATTTCCCCTGGTAAGTGCCTTGAGGAGAAAGATCCTGTCATTCATCATTGTATATCCATCCTTACCTTGCTTGTTGCAGATACTTAATAAATATATATTCAGTGAATGAATGGTGACTTGACGTGGAGTGCTTACATTCCAGAGTCAGGTGAGTTCCTGACCTCCTTGTCAGGGTATATTTCCTAAGTTTCTGGGTATGAGTAAAAGTCAACAGTAGTGTCATAACCTCCAGGAGAGGATCTTTTTTGTTTGTTGTTAATTCCCTTGATGCTCTAGGTCATTCCAAATAATTTTGTCTACCTCTATAAAGAACCTCTTTGGTACTTGAAATAATCATAGAAATAGTAGCAAAGTGGTAGCAAAGAATTGGAAATAAAATAGATACCAATTGATAGGAGAATTATTATTCAAATTGTGGCATGTAAATGCAATGGAATTTTACTGTGCAGTAAGAAATGATGCATATGAAAAATTCCAAGGAACATGAGGAGATTTATATGAACTGACTCAGAGTGAAGAAAACAGAACACAGTGACTAGAACAATTGAATGGAAAGGACAATAAAACAAAACTGAATACCATGTAATCATAATGACCAACCTTGGTACTAGAGAAAAACTTAAAAAATGCGTCTCCCTCTCTTCTTTGTAGAGGTGGGGTAAACATGAGTGTGGAATATTGTATATATTGTCAGGCATGTGGATTTATTCGTGGGTTTTACTGGACTTCTTTTTTTCTATTTCTGTTAAATATTTATGTCAGAGGAAGGATGTCTATAGGAGGTGAGAGAGGGAGAGAGAGAGAGAGACTCAGAAATGAACATGATGTGATATAAAAACAAAAGTCATCAATAAAATATTTTTTGAAAAAAGATTATTCCCTCTCCTTGGAAAAATTATCTGAGCCTATTGTTCCACTGGTGCCTCTAGTTCTAGTTTGAATATGGTTCTAACAATGTGTTTTCCTTGTAATCCCACACATTCTGCAGAGAATATGTGAATGTAGTTGCAGGAAAATTTCACACTCCCCCCAAACAAGGAAAGCAGCCTAGATATTCAGTATGATGGTCCTGTAAATGTTAATATTACTTAAAATAAGAGTGGCTGTTCCCTGAAATTAAGCTACAATCATACCTCGTGGTGCAATGTTCCAGTCAATCCCATAAGGTGGCTTTTTAGCTTTAATTAATTCTTCTTGGGAGACATTTTGAGAATTGGGTTTTAATTTAACAAAAATCTATTGCTGATGCTTCATATAAGCAAATTAGAGTTATCACCTTTCCATTCAGCTTTCTTGCAGAAGAGATCATCTAGTCCATTCACCCAGGGAAACAGTTAGTGTGATTTGATGGAACATCACCCCCTGGAGAATTTTCACATTTGATGTGGCTGAGTACTTCATTAATAGGAATGTCCCATTAAGATTCCCAGCTTCTGCTCAAACAACAATAAAATGTACTGCAGCCAATTACTCTCATTTTTGCTGAAGCAATCTTTAACTAAGCTAGGTGAAATTTGTAAATATCTCAAGTCAAAAATTGAGCATCATGGCATACATTCATGGGTAGGAGATATTAGTTCATAAGTGAATGGCTCTGTTCTTTAAATCTTTAACCTTCCTGAAACTTCCTTTAAAAAAGAAGCTATTTGATATCTTACTGAGAATGTCATGACTGAGATATTCAGTGGCCCATGCTGCCCTTACTGAACAGGGACCTTTGGTTCAGTGTGACTCAGTTAGTTGCAGCTGTTACCCTAGTAGGGAGAAACACTTTAGATGCAATTAGGGTAGATATATTTCTGTTTTACCTTCCATTGACTTCATGAGGAGCTGAATAGTCAGGCAAGACACATTCAGTTAGTGGACACTGAGGTTTGACTATCGCACAGCATTATTGTGGAAATTCAAGATTGATCTAAAATCTGTGTGAATGTCTTTTAGAATATAGGGAATGCTTCTTCATAGTGGGGAGGAGAGTTGTATTGACTATTTCTGGGCTCCCAAATTAATCTTTGTATTTATGTATGTGTGAAGCATGAAATTAATGCTGCCCTCTTTTTCATATATGTTATTGGCCTGAGTGTTACATAGGATCTAGAGGCACTTGTACATATTTTTTTTTCCTTGATACCTAAACATCAGCCAAAGTCTCATCTTCCCACAGTAAACCCTAGGTAGGAGAACAAACCAAAGAGTGATTTATAGAAAATCCTGTCTGTGACTATGTAAATCCTGAGTTAAAAAGTAAAAGTTCCCCTAAGATTATGTAAATCCTAGGTCAGTGTTAATTCTGAGGTGGGGTTCTGGACCATTAGTTGCACTTCAATATTGTTTTGAGGATTGACTCATCATCAGAGGAACTGCTTCTTCTCTGAAGCCTTTCCTGATCCATCAAGTTTCTGGAGCTTTCTCCCTTTTCAGATTACCCTGAATTATACTTACCAATGTATTTATTGCATCTTCTTGGTAAAGCATAAACTCCCTGAGATCAGGGATTGTTTTGTTTTCATCTTTGCATCTGCAATATCTAGCCAATGAACCAACACATGGTAGGTCACTGCTAAATACTAGTCGCATGAAATTGATGCAAAAGGTGCATTCCTGATAAGTTGTACATAAATCTTCCATTTATGCTGCTATATTGTGTCATTGCAGAGATGTTTTTGCTTCACATTTGATTGATCTTCTTTTACCAGGATCTGAAGAAGATGTCTAGTGTGTTGTGAAAATTGTTAGTGGACAATATGGAAATACAATAGTGGAGGAAGATATGGAGGGATTGTGATCTGTACCAGAAGAGAGATTTGGACCAATGAAATCATGGGTGCATTTAAGTATCTTCAGTTGTCATTGGCTTCTAACACATTTGCTGAAGTTTCTCTAATACTCTTTCTACATAGAACCACAGTTAAAGTGTTAATTGTCTGTAAACAAGTACTTAATTAAATTCACTAAAGAAAGATGCTATTCTATCTTAGAATAGTAGTAATAATATCCACTTTGGAGGTTTAGTCAGCCATACCTCCTTACAACAATTAGCTCAGGGGCAATAGAATGAATCTCAAGTCCATATGACCCTTCTCTCTATTTATGAAGTTTGTGATCAGAAGAGAAGTTATTGATATAGTCATAGGAACTCATAGCCTCTAGGCTATGTTAGGAAAATTCCCAACATTCAGATAGACATGTGGCTCTCTGTCCTAATTTAATTTTTTTTATCTCTAGCTAACCCATAGTTTCTTTATGCTTAAGGCAAAAATCAAGATGTAGGAAAAATTTAAGAAGAAGAAGTAAGTAGAATATTGTGAAGTCTATTATTAGACAGCCACAGGAAAGGAAGGTACAGGACAGAGAAGACTTTTTCTTTGGAGTTTCCCCCATTACTTGAAGAGGTGGGTACAACTCATAGCTTCAGCCTGAGTCTTTGAGATGCCTGTAGGGGCCCAATAGCCCTCAATTAATTTCTTCTCTGCTACAGCTCAGCCCTCCCATTACTCTCTCTCTCTCTCTCTCTCTCTCTCTCTCTCTCTCTCTCTCTCTCTCTCTCTCCAGCCTCTTCTTTCACATTCTCTTTTCATTTCTCCTTCACCTGTTGCCCTTGTGGGGCTTCTTCTTTTTGGCTTAATTTTTTAAAATCTTGGATGGGGTTACAGATGAAAATAAACTACAAATCAAATGATTGTGTGAGGATCATGGGAAAATTATTTAAGAACTATTGGGATCATACCTGAGATCAAGGTGGATTTTGGAGTTTTACATAATAAATTAGAGATGGATGACTGCTTAGGAGAGTTGTTTGATTTGAAGCATGAGGAGAGGGCCATATGAAGGTAGAAAGAGGAGAGGAAGCTGAGCACAGGAAAAGCTGGGGATGGAAGATAGACAACAGAATTTGACAGGAGCTAAGCTGGTTGCCAGGTTCTATGGCTCTTTTGCTGGGAGCTGTGCAGATTGGAAAAGAGGCATTGCTTTTCTGAGAGAATAATGAATGGCTGGAGAAAGGCTGAGTCAGCTGAGAGAGCCAAATGAAGCTAGATAAGCTGTGTAACTACTAGAGTCTGATTTTAGGAGAGTTGAATTCTGTTGTTATGTGGAGGGCTGTCTGGATTTATATTGCATTAAGTGTCCATCTCCATCTGTAATGCCTTAAATCTAAAACTCTTTATAAAGAATTGGAAACCTATTAGGGATACTTATGTTTCCCCTTTACTGATCTTTGTAGCTTGAGATCGTATAGGGTAAGGGAAGAGATAGACTTTGCGGCTCTTTTGAGCTATGCTGATAGATTTTGCTAAAGGAATGTAACACTTTCTCAGAATCCTGTCAAAAATGGTGGTGTGCTAAAAGAACTTGACACTGTTTCAGCAGCCTGAGAGTGGTAGAGAATCAGTTTTACCCAGCAGAACTGTGAAGATCAGAAGGGGAGCAGATAACAGAGAAATAGTCTTGCCTAACAGGTGACAAAAGGAGAAGATTGTTCTCTAAAGAAACCAAGGATATCAAGAAATTTCTGCCATCCAGTCATTAGTTGCCCCAAGCACATGGGTTTTCCCTTTTGGTTAGCTATAGCATCAGTCAATTAACCAATCAGCAATACTTATGAAGCCCCCACTTTATGCCAGGCATCTGTATAGGGAACACAGATATAAAAGTATGACGTTCCCTGTTCTCAAGGAGCTTATGTTCTACTGGACCCTTCCATCATGTGGACTTCCACTGAGGGATTAATCCAATGGGCTGCCCATCCACCTGCATTCTATAATCTAGATGACATCCACTTGGTTTTTCCTGTCTGGTTGACTATACTCAGAGATGAGTATAGTTGAGATATCTTGAGTGATCTGGGGGGGGCACAATGCTATCAATAAAATTCAAATTCTCCAAACATCTATCTGAAATATGAATCAGCACCATACCATATACAAATGGGAGCATCTGGAGAACAATTTCTTCTTCCTTTTGTACTCTGCATAGGATATCCTTCATGAAGTTGTAGAATATGTTTTCTCTTTTTATACTTCATTTGATATTAATGTTCACAAGATTATTGAACAAAGTTATCTCCATGGTTGTATCTATCAAGAAATCTTCTATGGTCTTTATCTATGCATGTGAAAGACTTTGCTTGGGGAAAGTTTGGCTCTTCTGAAGTGGCCCTTCTTGACAAGGCAAAACCTTCCGCATGCCCAAGTTGTCTCATTCCATTGTGTCTTCTCTGAGAGATTGCCTCCTCTATCATCCCCACTCTCTCACTTATCTTCAATCTCTTCCTCTCTATTGGCTACTTCCCTACTGCTTAGAAACATAAAGTGGAGTAGAACTTACCTTCCATTTCCTCAGCTTACTAATATCCTTCATCCCACCTTAGCTACACACAGAGGTGGTCATTATCTGGAGCATGCCAATACCCATTGATGCTCCACTTCCACATTTGTGAATTCTAAAATTCCTGTATCTGATCGTAGTCTATGGTCATTCTACCTCTCCCTCTGTCTTACAACCCCCAAACCTATTCTTTGTCCTTATCATGAGCTCCAATTGCCCAACCCTAGTTCTTTCCCAGACTATCATCCTTGCATTGGCTACACTCCTGTCTCTTCCCCATCCTTATCCCTTAATGAACCAGTTAACTATACATTATCATCTTCTTTTGAATCTCTTGCCTCTTATCCTATAGCCAATCTTGCCCTGCCAAACCTCAGCCTTGGATTATTCTCATGATCTGTTGACTTTGTTCCTACTCATGTGCGGCCAAATGAAACTGGAGAAAAATCATAAAACCATGCTGACTGGATCCACTACAAATTTCTATTGTGTAATCTCCACTGGGCCCTCACTGCAGCAATACAATTCCCTTTTTAATTGACTTACTATCTCAATCACCACAGAGACTTTCCAAAATGTTTTCATCCCTCCTCAAACCTTCCAGAGCTCCCCCCTCCCCTGCTCTCTGAGCTGAGAAATTTGCCTCATATTTCACTGAAAATATTGAGGCCATTCCCTGAGAGTCTCCTTTTCTCACCTTTTCACCTCAGATTTCCCAGATGCCTTCCACCACCATCTTCACCTTTACTCCTGTTTCACATGATGAAGTGGTCCTTCTTGTCAAAATAAACCCCTCTCCATGCATGTGACTCTATTTCATACCATCTTCTCCAGTAGATTGCCTCTCTATCACCCTTACTAAATCTCTTATCTTCAGTCTCTCCCATTCTACTGGATGCTTTCCTATCGTCTACAAAAATGCCCACATCTCCCCATCCTCAAAAATCTGTCACTTGATTCATCTATCACTTTTAGCTATTGGCCTATATCTCCCATCACTTTTGTAGCTAAACTCCTTGAGAAGTTTATCTACACTTGGTGACTTCACTTCCTTTCCTCTCGTCCTTTTCTTAACTCTCTACAGTTTGGCTTCTGACTTCACCATTCAGATGAAACTGCTCTCTCCAAAGTTACCAACGATTTCTTAATTGCCAAATCCGTTGGCCTTTTCTCAATCCTCATTCTTCTTGACCCCTCTATAGTTTTTGACATTGTCAATAATACTTTTCTCCTTAATACTCTTTTCTCTAGTTTTTGTGACACTACTCTCTCCTGGTTCTCCTACCTGACTACCTCAGTATCCTTGGTTATATCTTCATTCAGGTCATACCCATTAATCATGCACATTCCCCAAGGTCCTATCCAGAGCTCTCTTCTCTTCTCCTTCTATCCCTTTGGTGATCTCATCAGATCCTAAGCATTCAACTCTCATCTCTATGCAGATGATTATCAAATCTATTTGTCTAGTCCTAACCTTTCTCCTGACCTATAGTCTCTCTTCTCCAGTTGCCTATTAAACATTTTGAACTGGATATCTTACAGACATCTTAAACTCAACATGTCCAAAACTGAACTCATTATCTTTCCCTCCAAACCTTTCTCTTTCCTAATTACCGTATAACTGTTGAGTTTAACACCATCTTCCCAGTAAGCCTGGGTGACTAATCCTGGGTGACACCTTGAGGTATTATCCTCTATTCCTCACTCTGTCTCACCCTCATATCCAATCAGTTTCCAAGTCTTATCACTTATACCTTCACAACATCTGTCACATATGTTCCCTTTCTATCCTTGGGTTCTGCCACAATGCTGGTGAAGGCCCACATCACCTCAGACCTACACTATTACAATAGCCTGCTGGTTGGTCATCCTGCCCCAAGTCATGACAACCCTCTCCACCTCCTCCATTCAATTACTCTAGTGGCTCCCTACTGCCATGAAATATAAAATCTTCTGTATGTCTTTTAAAGCTCTTCATGACCTGGGACCCTTCTTCTTTTTCAGTCTTTTATGCCTTACTCTCCCCTCCTCACAAATACTCTGTAAACCAAATACACTCACCATCTTTATCCTCTTGGCACACAATACTCTATCTCCTGACTCTTAGAATTTTCACTGGCTTTCCTCCATTTCTGGAATTCTCTCTCACCTCTTCTCTACCTTCCCTGGATTCCTTCAAGTCTTAGCTAAAATCCCACTTTTACGAGAAGCCTTTCCCAGTTCTCCTTAGTCTTAGCGCCTTCCTTCTGAGACTATTTCCAGTTTACCCTACATGTACCTTGCATGTTGTCTTTCCCATTAGATTCTGTGCTCCTTCAGAGTAAGGACTGTTTTTTGTATTTCCAATGCTTGGCACAATATCTGGTACTTGGTAGGTATTTAATAAACATTTTTAGACTTGTCTCTATAAATTTCAGGCCCATTTCTATCTGAACTTCATTAAAAAAAGATGAGAAGGGAATAATAATTATACCTGGTTTTGATAGTGTTTTAAAGTTTCTAAAGTACTTTACATTGTTGCTGTTTAGCCATTTTTCAGTCATGTCCAACTTCTTGTGACCGCATTTGGGGTTTTCTTAGCAAAGATACTGGAGTAGTTTGCAGTTTCCTTCTCCACCTCATTTTACAGATGAAGAAACTGAGGTAGATAGGGTTAAATGATTTGCCCAGGGTCACTCAGCTCGTAAGTGTCTGAGGCCAGACTTGAACTCAGGAAGATGAGTCTTCCTGACTCCAGGCCTGAGGCGCTATCCACTGTGCCATCTAGGTGCTTATACATTATCTAAATTGAAATAATACAAACGATGGTGTTTTCATATCTTTAATATTTTCACTTTGTAATACTTGGAAATTGATCTCTGAGGATCAATTTAAACTTTTAAACTGAGTTGCCTATAGTATTTTTTTTTTGCACTTCTGAATTCCTTTTTCTTGACTGCTATTTCTATCTCCTCAGAATATAGATTGCTGAGTTGTTTGCCTGGTGGTTTCATTGTCATAGATGAAGAAAATAGTATGCTGTGGAAGGCATAGTAGTTCTATCCCATTTCATATCTATTTATTTTCTAATTTTGTCTATAAATACTCTTAGGACCATCTGCCTTATTTGGATCCCACTCCCATACTTCCTCATTTTCTCCTCAACTGCTTTTTTACCATCCTGTGAGACAATATGGCTCATCATAATCTTCTGACATTCTTTTCCATAATTTTTCCCCTCCCATTATGCTTTCATAGATGAGCGTGTATTCTAAACAAGCTTTACTATTGGTTTCCAGACCTCTCTATCAATGAGATCAAGGGTTTGCTTGCTGATATGGGTTCTGGACTCTTTTGGTCTTCCATAGTATTGGTGGCAATGGTTTTATACTGATTAAATGTCTCTAAGGAATGGTACCAATTGGAGTAAATATCCATTTTAATTTATGTCCCATTTTTTATACTGAACAGCTTATTTAAATAAGTCAGGGTGAAGTTGTAATTGCACATAGCATCTTCTTTTTTCTTTATTTTTCTCCTAATTTGTTGTTAATTTTGACTTTCGTTGTAATCATTTGATGATCTGACTGCACAAAGACGGCTGATTCTGAAATGACTCATACATCACCAACTAGACATTTCATGTCTGTGAAGATATGGCCAATCCCCACCACCTCCCCCTGCCCCCAGTAGTTTGGTGTTTGCCCTGTCCAAATTAGACATCCTAAAATACTATTTTGAATGTATCCCTCTGT
This sequence comes from Trichosurus vulpecula, assembly GCF_011100635.1. Lineage (NCBI taxonomy): Eukaryota > Metazoa > Chordata > Mammalia > Diprotodontia > Phalangeridae > Trichosurus > Trichosurus vulpecula. The sequence goes on along the minus strand of NC_050574.1, from coordinate 90,075,553 downwards.
TGCTCAAAAATTTTTAGTATATTCTTATTGCCTATGGGATACATTCTAAACTCTGTAGCCTGGCATTCTAGACCTTCTCTGACACATTCTCTACCTCCCTTCTAGGATGTGAAATTACCTATCCTGGATAAACTGATCTCCACCCCCTCCCCGTTTTTCTGAGCATACTATTCACTGTCTCACCTCTAATCTGCACGAAGTTTTTGCTTATGCTGTTCTCTGTTCCTAGTACCTTCTCTACTTTTTTTTTTAATTATCATGTAAGTTCTAATCTTCCTTAAGGGCCCAGTTAAATACATTGTTCAGTTCATAATTTTCTCTGACTCCCCCTGTGTTTGGTGATATTTCCCTTATTTAAGTTTCTATCATGCTCATTTTGTGTGTAGCATGGATTACCTTTTATTTTTATCCACTTTTCAATGCAGATATCCTGTTTCCTCCCTCAAAGTGTAAATCTCTCCTAGGCACAGACGCTGTCTTATGCCTCGTTGGATCTCCAGCACCTAGGATAGTGCCCAATACACAACAGGCTAGCAATAGGTTTTTAATGCTGGTGATGAAGAACAATGAGTGTTTAAGAAGGACTAACACCACTTATATGTGGGCTTATGGAGCCCTTTTCAGAGCTCATCCACTTTTGGTGTCCATCTGGCACTCAACTTTCACTTGTGGCTCCAAGAATCTGTAGCGTGGGTAGTGGTCACATCCCAGCAAAACCATCTTGGCAGATGGGCTAAATCAGTTTGAAGGCAACCAATGGGTCACAAACCCATTGATGAGTCAGGGTCTTGCTGTCATAGGGGGCTGTGTACTTACAAGGGGAAGACTTCCCCTAGTGAAATTGGCAGATAAGAACAATTTGTTCCAATAGCCATGAAGGTGGCTGAAGCAGGTGCCATGGAGCACTAAGAGCTTGGTTAGACATTGAAGATGCCAAGGTCATCCACTGTATCCCCGGCCATTGCCAATTGTCCTGACTTTTGTCTTGCCACTGGATTTCTATGACTCTGGAAGAAAGAATGAAGCTGACAACTTTGTGCAACTCTGCCTCATTTAAATCCAATTCAAGTCAAGGCGTCACCCTGTGATATCATTGATCCTCTTTGAAAGTGACGGACAAACAACACCACTCCTACTCAAGGAGTCTGGATATGTGCAAATCCAGTCACTAACCATTAGGATTCACTTCCAGAAGCCGTGATCCACAAGATTGCTCCCTAAATTTTGTCATTACTTTCCAGTCCCTACCTATAGTCCACTGTGTGATCTAAGGCTCAAATTTCATGAGAAATCAAAGGCAGAATGCTTACATGAATATGCAGATCTCACTCATGGACAATTGATTTTATTTCACAGTTCTGATGGAAGGAAGTACAATATTTGTGAAATTGGGTCAACAAGAATTTCTTTCCCTTATTCATAAAAATTCAGCAGTGTGATGGTATTATTTTAATTAAAATGAAAAAAAACCCTACAAAATTAGGGTACTTTTATGGATGGAAATACCATGTTCAATTCAATTTAATTTGACAAATATTTATTATGGGCCTACTATATTCTAGATGCTGTGCCAAGCATTGGGGGTATAATGAAGAAAGCAAAATAGTCCCTGCTCTCAAGGAGATTACATTCTAGGAGAGTTTTCCTTCTTGCTATCATAAAACATAATTCATCCATCTGTATGCTACAACAATTAGCAAGACTTCCCATACACAAGAGTGCTTATTTTTCAAAATGTTAAGTCTGTCATTGGCTCCAAAGTACTACTTGCTGTGTGCTTAACCTCCATGAAAATTCATGAACATCCATTGGCACTAAAACCAAATTGCTTCTGAAGTAATTACTTAACAGCCCTTTTACATCATGTTAGTTCAGACACAAATTAGGTTCAATTTTATAATCAGAATCCTGATTCAGTCCTAGATGTGGCACAGAAATTCTTGCCTCAGATACTTGCTAGACTGTGATCTTGGGCACATTACTTAACCTCCGCCTGCCTCAGTTTCCTTATCTGCAAAATGAGGATAATAGTAGCTTGTATCTCTGATAGTTGTGAGAATCAAATTAGATAATATTTGTAAAACATTTTGCAAACCTTAAAGCACTATAGAAATACTACTTGTTATTATCATCATTGTTAACAATCCTAAATCTCCCCTCAGATACTTATTATTTGTGCTACTTTGGGCCAGTCACTTCTCTTTTCTAGGCCTCAGTTTCTTCTTTTGTAAATTTTGTTGGGTTAAGTGATTTCTGAGGTCCGCTCCAGCTGTAGAACTGTGATCTGTTAGATCCATTAGTAGAAGCCATTCTAGGGGCTTGGGCTGCAGGAACATGTCTCATGGTTACCATAAAAACAGAGGATGTTGTGGATCAAAAAACAACTTCCTTGTTCCTAGTCTCTGGTGCAACCAACCCCAAGGTCCCCTCATTCATTGCTTCAGTGGCTGAGAGCTTTCCATCGGTATAATTTTCCTACACACAGGCAGATAAGACAGCTGTCTTACCCTGGCAACAGCTTTCTCTCTGACATACCCTAAAATTTTCTACTAGGACTCACTCTCCTGGTTTAGTTACAAAATCAGAGACATTCTGTTTTCCTGGGAGAATATTGTTCAAATGTAAATTTGTTACTTTCAGAGTTGAAGGTCTAGAGATTTATTTTAGTCTTCTTATTTGAATATTATTCATGTAATGTGGACACTAGCTGATGAAGGCCCAGTCCCTCAGAGCATGTACCTGCCTACTGCCAAGCCATATGGAGGCTTGGTAAGTCTGCTTTCAGAAATTCATGATTGAGGGGGACCCTCCCTCAGAACATGTTTAAATATCCTCAGCTTGCTGTATGGGGGAGAAAAGCCTTTTAATTGGCTGCTGAGCTGAAAGTGAGAGTACATACAAAAGACTCAAACAGAAGAACTATTTCTTTTCATTGTGGACAAATAGTGCAAGAACTGCTATGAACTTCTGGGTTGGGGGCTAGGCAGCAGCTAGGAGTATCAGAGGGTATGGAAGCCTTCTGTCAACTTCTCTAACCTGGCAACTGTGTGCCCATGGACACTGTGTCACCCCTATTTTTGATTGGGTTTATTCTTTCCTGGTCTTCGATGAGAATCAGGGACAGAATGGCCCATTATATCTTATGAACTTCAAATGGTCAGAAGAGCTATCAAAAGTCTCCTCAGCAACTAGGACTGGTAGCAGTATTAGACAAGTCTGGGAAGAGTCAACCCTAAAAAGCAACCTATTTGACCCAGCCCAGAAAGGAGTGAATCAATCCAGCAGCCAAAACACCGTATCCTACAAGAAGTAATAGAATCATCCATTAGCTAATATCCTACAAAAAAGTGACAGAATCATACATTAACTATGCCACACCCAGAGATGAACTTGGGGTGGGGGTGAGGAATTATATATTTCATAATCACCATTTTAATTTAGAGTCCACTCTCTCCAGAGATCAAGGTGGTAGAAAAGAGTGTGGTCCTGGTTTTTATTGTAATTTGGTTCTGACTATACCTTCTCAGTAAATATCCTTTTAAAAAAGCTAATTGATGTTAACTGCTTAAGTGATATTGGGGAGATATTAACTGATGATATATATTGGGAGGAACACACTGGATATGAGTGATTGTATTAGAACTTCTCATGTACTCTCTGGCCCCATAGGGTTATCCCTAGAACCCCAAAGGGAGATGTAGCCAGCCACAATCTGGAGACTTGGCCTGTTAGTCAGACTGTGGATTAGAAGACTGAACCCAGAGTCTATGCACTATAATTCTAATTAATTTATCTGATTTTCTAATTGTTTCCAGAGAGGCATAGAAATGCCTGGTAAAGTTTTGTGGGAGAAGCAGCAGAGATTTATTGTCTCTTAGCCCTGCCATTGACTAGAAAATTGTGTTCAGTTCTGGGAATTACAGTATAAGAAAGACATGGACCAAAGATATGCATGTATGTGGGGTACCAGGATGTTGAAGGGCCTTGTGTCCATATTATATGAAGATTGATTGAAGAAACTGTGGGTATTTGACCTGGAGAAGAGAAGATTGAGGGGGTACGTGATGTCTTTTCAAGTATTTGACGTCTCCCAGGAGGAGGAAGGACTAGATTTATTCTGTTTGGGGTAAGAGGAGCAGTGGGTGGAAGCTGCAAGGGAAGAATTTAGGTTTGAAGTAAAAAAAAAAAACTTTCTAATAATTATACCTGTCCAAAAGTGCAGAGATGGTGGCTTCCACTTCCTTGGAGGTCTTTAAGCAGGGGCTGGCCTGCCACTCATCAGGTATGCTTTATCAGAGATTTCTTTCAGGTATGGGTTGGGCTACATGGTGCTAAGGTACCTTCCCAAGTCTCAAAAAATCCTGCCATGGGCTGGCCCTGAAAGTCTTCAACAACATGGGGCTGGGGGGCACAAAAAGGCCTGAGGGTTCCTACTCCTGGAGGAGTCAGACAAGCCAGGTGGATTGTACAGTGCTAGAGATAGATAGAATACTTCGCCATAGGTGGTAGGTGGCATCCAGATCAGAAACAGGAGTCAGTACCAGGATCAAACATTCCAAGGAGTGAGTAAAGAGGTACAGCCAGGCTATAGGGTTTGAAACCAGTTTAACAGAAGAGGTCTGAGCTTTATAAAGAGTCCCATACTTGGCAGCACTCAGTTTCTTTGTGTAATTCTTTATTTGATCTCATAACTCTGGTTAGAACAAAGACCTAGGTTTGAGGATTTACAGAAAATTAGTACTTGGGAAGCTGGTACAAGAATGAGTTTTGTTACCATGCAGGGCAGAAAGCAGGTAACACACACACACACACACACACACACAAAATGGTAATACAGAGATTTCACCACACATAGGGCCAGGGTCGCTCACGTGAAGGAAATCTGCACAGTGTCAAGGATCTGAGTGGGAGCATATACTCAGAGGAAGGAGGGAGCAGGGAAGTTTTGTACCTTAAAGATGAACTCAGTTAAAAACACTTAATTGTTGCCAGATATGAGAAGGGACATTCCTAATCAGACTCAGATGTGGTGGGGAAACTCCCAGGATTGCTTGTCAATTACAAACTCCAGTGTGTGTTTCCTAATTGGGACCAGAAATTGAATGAATATCTTAATCCATGATGGGTGGATTCCAAAAATGGGAGTCAGCATGCAGCCACTGTAGTCAGTAAAGGGCCTTGTCTAATCAGCAGCTCCAATCATTCATATGTTTGACACAGGGTCAGAATAAGTTAGGACAGTGGAAAAGTACAGGCTGTCCCAGATATGTTTATGGTCGTTAGGACCTTAGCTTAAGTGACTCCATATTAGAGTCCTGTCACTTAGAATAACATCTAAAACTGTATTTCAAAAATCATTATTATTGATAATGTGTTGCATTGTGTTATGTGTGTGTGTGTGTGTGTGCATGTGTGTGTGTGAATTTTTATGCCTATACTCATAAGGCAATATGGTAAAGTGGGAAGAGCTCTGACTTTGGTGTCAAGGGATCTGGTTTTGAATCCCAGCTTGGCCATTTGCTATCTTTAAGATCCTGGACAAGTCAGTTGACCTCCCTGGGCCTCATCTGTAAAAGGAGGAGGTTGTACTTGGTGATCATAGCTAAAGTCTCAGTTTCTTCATGTAACAACAATACCACTTGCAGCTGCTGTGGAAGTGTAAGGCCAATAACACCAGCACACAGGAGGGCTGCTAGCACAGGTTCTTTGATCTGCTTTTCTAAGGAAAGCAACTTTAAGGGTTTTACAATCTCCCTTAAGTTAAACATACATATATCATTCACTTAGTTCAGGGGAAAAAGTCGGCACCCTGAACTTCAGAGAAAACACAAACAGAAATTATACAAACAGAGCAAATAACACAAATCAGCAGTCAGGGCTTCTGTCTGTCCATAGCAATACATACATAGTTACTAGAGAGAGGGAAGCACCAACATCTGGGTTTTCAAACCTGGGGGGCGGGAGGGGATCTCCTTAATGTCTTCCAAGAGTCTCATCTGGCTAGGTCACAGGAACACTCTTCCAATGAGTGAGCTCCCAAAGCAAAATGCTAACCTCAGAGTATATATACACTTCTTCAGGGTCAGCCCACAGAGGGCATCACAACCATGTGACTCAAACTCATGTGACTTAGGCTTTCTTGTGACTTAAGCAGATCATCAAAGACTCTTGATTAATCAAAGACTCTTGATTCAAACAAAGGCAAGTCTCAATCAATGACACTTGATTACCTTAGTGCTGAGAAGAACTAGAACTCCAAAAGAAAAAAGAGCAAAACAAAAATGTCCCACTTTGCTTGCCATTGCACTTCATAAAGTGAATTCCTCTTCTTGTCAAAATTACCTTACATACACTTTGTATACAGTTTATAAATACTTAACTGTGTACGTGTTGTTTCTCCCAGTTGAATGTGAGCTACTTGAGGGCAGGAAGCGTTTGGCATCCAGGTGGCACAGTGGATATAGCATTGGACTCAGGTTCAGGAATATCTGAATTCAAATCTGGCCTCAGAAATTTGTTGGCTGTGAGATTCTGGACAAGTCACTTTCGCTAACCTTTCGCTGCCTCAGTTTCCTTACCTATAAAAATGTGGATAATAGTAGTACCTACCTCCTAAGCTTGTTGTGAAGATAAAATGAAATAACATTTGTAAAATGCTTTGTAAAACTTAAGGAACTTTATAAATACTAGCTATTTTGATTTTTATTTTGTACCCCCAACACCTAGAATGGTGTCTAGAACATAAGAGGTAGTTAAAAAATGCATGTTGATTGATTGAATCATTCATTTGGATACATATTCTGAACTATAGCAGGTATGGCACCTTCATACTATTTTTAAAAAAAATTATCATTTCTTAGTTCCTTCTTTTTAGACAATCCTAAGAAAGACTTTATTATCTATAATAACTGCATGGTGGGGGAGTGGTTCAGGGAAGTTGGTGCTTAGCCACCTAGTCTTTATTTTTTAAAAGGGGTTGGGAGTTGTTTGATTCGGTGTTCATGGTTGGTTGTCAGTGGCACCTTGCTTCAGCAAACAGATAATAGGGAGTTAATTGTTTTTGATGACACTGAATCATAAGTTACTGTAGCGGATATTCTTTATCACAGCCTCCAAATGTGTATTTAATGAATACTGATGAGCAGAATGTTGGATAGGCCCTCAGTCACACTTCAGCATCTCTCAGAATCTTTCTGAAATCACTGCAGGTGCTATTAGCAAATCTATCAAACCAGTCGTTCTTCATCTTGAGCTCAGAAAACGGTGTTCTTTAAAAAGATGATTGCAGGAAATATAGTCTGGGCCTAGTTGGCCATGAGCACATCTGTAGAATGAACATCATGTGTGAAAAATATTTTAAAAAGGCTAGAATCATTTGTATTTTGGTAGTTCACCTTGATCCACAAACACTTAAATCTATGCTTTGCTTTCTGCAAAGCTGTTGTTAGTACCTAGATGTGTTTTTGGAAAGTGTAGAGAAGAAAGGATTTGAGATCACTACCATGTAAAAATTATAATATTAATGAAATGCAATATGTAAATATATGCAATAAATTCAAGGAATATTTATTCCTTTATCTACTGTGTTTGGACCTTTATGCTCGATGCTGGGGAAGATGTAAAGATTAAATGAGACATAGCCTTTTCCTTGCAATCTAAGTGGATGAGACACACGTGAAGATCAGGCATAAGCTAGGGTAGAGTGAGCAGGGTTTCTCTTGGGGCACTGAGATTCAGAGGATTCTAACAGTACTTGTACTCCACTAGGTAGAAACAACTAAACTTAGTACCTAGTTAGTAAGAATCATTAACTAAAACAGGAAGATATCAGATGGCCTTCTTCCTTCTGGCTACATCCCAGGGGAGCTCCCCCATGCTGATCCTTTCCTTAGTCTCAGCCTCTGCAGGACCCTTAATGGTGACTGATGGGACTGGTAATTTCTCCCCAAGAAGTTGGGAGATCTATACTTTCCATGGGCCTTTGTGTTCTAAGGGCCAAGTTCTCACCCAAGTCTCTTCTACTCCAAATTAATTTGCCTTAAAAACATTGATTTGAGGTGCTACTTGCTCTGAATATCAGAGTTTCTAGTTTGGGCTCTATCATAGGAGGACCCAAAGACAGACCCAGAAGGAAAGGGCCCCTGATAAAACCTGAGCCGCCATGGCTGCTCTGACTTTCTCTAATTGAGATCCTTCTTTCTTCTTGTCTCCTACTTAATTTTTCACCCTATGTCTAAAGAATGACAGAGTCTCTCTAGCACACTACTGACTCATCTTTGCTCTTTCCTGACCAAAGAATCTGGTCAATTCCATTGCCACCTCTTCCTACCTCCAGGACAGGGAGTGATCCTGCCTTTAGAGCTCTGTAGCTTTCAATTCACTATTTACTCTAGCAATGGTGCAGAAGGTGATTGAATTGTGATATTGTTTATTGGTAGAATGATGTCACATGTCTTAGCATGACAATTAACTACCTGGAAGAGGGAATAGTAATAATAACTATGTACCAGGAACCGTGCTAGGTGCTTTACAAATATTATTGATTTCATCCTTACAACAACCATGTTAGGTAGATGCTATAATTATTTCCACTTTACAGTTGAGGAAACTGAGACAAACAAGTTCAATGACTCGACCAGAGTCACACAGCTAGTAAGTGTCTGAGGCTGGATTTGACCTCGGGTCTTCCTGACTCCAAGCCCAGTGCTCTACTCGCTATGCCACCAGCTACCTCCCTTTAGGGTACCCTTTGACTTGCCTGCACGTCTTTAACTGTGGTGCAAACATCACAGTCTTTGCTTGTCTCACTGACCAAACTGAAATTGAAATGTTTGAAGTGGTGATAATTCAAGGAGAGAGAGGCTGAAAACAGCTCTCCAAATGCTTGTCCACTTCACCTATAACACTACTCCCTTCCCACCTCTCCCCCCCCACCCCCAGCCTCAGAAGGTTAGCAGTCATGGAAAGAAAAACAAGCTGAAGGTCTTACTTAGAGAACAGGTTTGTTCACCCTAACAATATTTAAAACATTCCTATCTAATGGAGGTGCTTGCATTGTGAAAAATGGTTAAAATATGCATATTGATGTTCTAGACAATCTTCCTACTCTAACACCTTCCTTTGGTAATAGAACTGGAAACACAATCTCAAAGCAAAAGCATTAACAGATTGCAGTACAGAATTCTCCTAGGATTTAGCTTCACCAACATTACAAGTCTAGATGGCATTAAATAGCCTGAGAGGAATAAGAACAGCCTAGATCTCACTTCACTGATCCTGGGTGAGCAAGGGAGAGCAAACTGAAGGACCCCTAGCTTGTTACTGGGAGAAATTAGGGGCAAACACAATCCCTTCGGAGAAGAGAAGCCTTTAGGGTGAATGAAGAAGGATGGCATCAGAATGGAGAAGGGAAACTGATAACATGGGCTGAAATAAATTATCCCTGGAAGTGAGATGGGACCCATTCCCAGGGGCAACAGTATCTCCAAAGGGAAAAAGAAAATTCAAGCAGAACCATGGGATTTGGCTCAGAATCCTAAACAGTGTAGGGTAAATTGCCTTTAAGGTCACTGAAGCAAATAGTACAAATAAGCTTGAAATACCTAGATGCTGATACGGAAACAGTTGATTGAGAGCTTCAGGAGCAGAGTGAAAAAGGCTGGTTTAAAATTTTCTAAGAGGGTAAAGTCACTGGACCAAATAAATACCTTTTCCCTCTCCAGCAAGCCTTTCTGGTTTTTTTTTGACTTATTGGCACTTTCCTTCTGAACATCTGTTGGGCATCTCAAACACCTCCTCCCCGCTTTATGTGACTGCCATGTAGCTATGACATTGACTTAGCCCAGTCACAGTCATGCACCTCCAGTTCAAGCTTTTCTCCTCCCTCTCTCTACCAGGCACTATTTCCTTGGACAGTTGATATGGCCCGCAATAGACGGTGGACAAACAGAATTGTGGCTGTGCTCAGAACTGATTCGATCAATTCATTAGGTTGAATGTACTAATATCATGCTGAAATTGTACCTGATGGTTTCAATTCTTCCTTGCTCAAAGTTTCTAACTCTCCTAAGACCAGAGGGGAACTAGCCACCTCACGTATTCTTTGGCACAGCTAGATTTAGCACTAGCCAGAGTAATATATTCTGTCCTTTGCTGTCAGGCTCCAGGATCCATTTCTCCTGAGAGGGGAGCAGCATTACAAAGATCAAAGAGTATACAGCTACAGTCTCCCTAAACACTTCTTGGAGATGCTAATGGACATGCCTCAGAGTCTTTCATTTCCTGTCCACCAAATGGTTGGTCTACCCAAACTTGGCTACATGATTGGAGGTCATCACCATGCTCTAGCCACTACAGAATTAGTTATACCTATGCTATTGGAGGCCCTTTTCTCCACTGGTACTAAAACAGAAGGCTATATATGATGTTTGATCAAAAGGATATGGGGAAGCTTCTAAAGAAGACATGGCTTTGTCCTTGCACACAGATGAGGTGACCCCCTGTCCTCCTCTCTCCTTTACCCTTATTCCCCACACCATCCTGACCTGGTCTTTGTACCAGTACCACTGAACATAAATTAACAGACAAACATGAAGAGCTCTCAAGTAAAAATGGTACAGTGGAATTCAGCAATTTTGCACAAGAAGTACTGGGAGATATGATTTATCACAGTCTTTCAGAAGTTGGAATGAAATTGAACAACTGATGAATTTGGAGCTTTGGAAAGTGTGAAAACTTCCAGTGAACTCTATTTTCCACTAAGGAGAGGTCACTGGAATTAATGTGGCTCTTGTAGAAGATCCAGGATTTGTCAACAAATCTTGTCTGAGCAACCTTTTAGAACTTGATAAATTGAGGATGTGTGTATGAAATAGAGAAAATCAGTTGAGGAGTGAGTATCAGATCTCAAAATTAATTAATGCGAGAACAATTAGCCCAGCACAGGTTTGTCCTAAATTAGTGGTTTATGGAAGGTTAGCAACTTCAACACTTCTGAAAACAACAGGCATGGAAGAAATCCTTTAATTATTCAGAAATGACTGCATAAAAACTTTTGCACCTTAGCACGACTTCTTCCTAGTGATTTTATTAGATCACTGTCTGTCTAGTTCTGAATTCATTTCATCATATGTGGTAAAAATGAGTTCTGAAATCATACACTGCAAAGAGGGTATTGTTATGTATAAAGAAGCCTTAAATCAACGTTGTAATGGCTGCTCATACCCATCCATCACCATAATTTACATTTGGTTTTCTGTCCATGGGAATAATTACATGAGTACTGAGATTAGTTGGCCGGTTGGTGTCAGATGAAGAGAAATACCACCTCAATTTTTGAGTAAACAGTTTTGCTGAACCTATTTGATAGAAATGAAGTTCCAATCTTGTAGCAGAATAAGTAACAGATTTTAAGTGTTTTTTAAAAGGATATGGGGAATGAAAGAGAGAATTAAACTTGTAATAGGACTGGAAAACAGGGATTTTGAGATGTAGCCATATGATTTCAAACCAGCGCAAGCTTAATCATTGGGTGGTATTTTTATTTCTTAATTTAAGACAGGCTTAAATATACTTCATTAGTGGCTAGCTTTAGGCATTCGTGGCTGAAAGAGTATAGCATTTCATCTACCTTCTCAATAAAATTAATTTCCTTAAAGATAATTTTTTAAAACCCCTGGAAGATCATGAGCCATCAAGAGCCAATGGCAAATGCATCATCTTGCTTTTCCTTTCAACCGCCTTTTCTTAAGACATGATCAACCTAAATTCAAGACTCCACTTTATCCTGGGTGAGTATGAGGCCACAGCTATTATGAGGGTGTAAGTAACAGGATCAAATTTACATGATTTTCTTAGTTTTCTAGTTTGAGAGATGGGGTTCATTATTTCTTTGAGGTTGCTTGCCTGAGGCTGTGTTGGCGTAACATCAAATCTGATGTTGTTGTTTAGATGTTTTCAGCTGCGTTTGACTCTTTGTGACTCCTTTTGGGGTTTTCTTGGCAGAGAGGGTGGAGTAGTTTGCCATTTCATTCTCCAGCTCATTTTTTACAGATGAGGAAACTGAGGCAAACAGGGTTAAGTGACTTGCCCAGGGTCACATAGCTAGTAACTATCTGAGGCCAGATATGAACTAAGGAAGATAAGTCTTCCTGACTCCAGGCCTAGCACTCTATCCACTGCATCAGTAACATCAAAATACATTAAAAATTCAAGTGAGTGAAAAAAAATATTTGTTCTCAGTCAGTCGAAACAACTAGCTGGCACCATTTTCAACTATTAGCCTTGGCACCTAGTCACAGCATGAGCAACCTGAGTATATGCACAACCCCAATACAAAGGAGAGTTGACTAAAGTATGCAAGCTCTCATTTGTTAGCTCTTTGACCACAAGATAAAACTGAAACCAATGCATTTGATCACTGGCATTGCTTTGGCTGGACGATTTGGCACAGATTCAGCTAATATGCCCAGAAGAGGTCTGCTTGATTAACCCAGGATGTTCTTAAAGATCTTAATTTGTTTTGCATTGCAGTTGCTCTTTGCAGAACCTTTTGCTCCTTGTAGTCCTGTTTCCAAACCTAACAGCTGGCTTATTCTGTGCTGGGCAGAGCCATGAGGAGGGGCAATCTAAGTATGAGTGTGAGCAGCTGGGCTCTGTCCATCACCCTCCAGGAGTACTTGCTCTGAGAATTAGACTAGAGAGGTCCCCCATTTTGACACTCACCATCTTTTCAGAATTTTCCTGCTTTTCATATGATCATAGGATTTGGGGCTAATAGGGACGACAGAGATCATGTAGTCCAACCTCATTGTACCAAAGAGGGGACTGAGATCCAGCAAAATTAAATGACTTATTGAAGATCACATAAATAGTAAGCAGCAGAATTTGGCTTCAAACTAGGTCTTCTGACTCTAAGTCCATGGATAGGACTGAAATACCCATTGCCAGGATTATGCTACAGAACAGCAAAACTTTGGCGACAGTACTTTTCATGCCACAATATCCACACTTACTGACTTGCCCTCTTCACACCTGGATAAGCAACATAATGAAAGTGGTACACTTATTATGTGTATTTAATATGCATGGTTACTGCCATCAGAAAGATTTGCCCTGGCCTACATTTGTGAACACATATTTTTTTTCCTATATGAATCTCATTAAAAACCATCAGGATGAGAGATAATCATCTGGACAACTCTCTCTAACTGACATACTCTAAAATGAAATCAGATATCACCAAAAGCATGTGATTCAAGCAGATCAGAACTCTTATGGCCAAAAATGCTAAAGGGGAAGTCAACCCCAAGAGTAATGGGAAGCTTTCAAGAATGAAATTCTGAAGATATACAGAAATAATTCCAGAAGAAGAAAAGGGAGCTATCTAGAGGGACTAATGTGAATTCATGGGGAACTTACTGACCAACTTAGATTTTTAAGAGAAATGTAAAGAAGATGGCAGGAAGAATGATAGAAAATGAATGGAAGATAAGGATATGGTTCTATAAAAATAGTGTCTGGAATACCAAAGCCACGAGTAAGCTGAGACTTGCGATGAATGCTAAGAGCATTAACAACAAAAGGAAAACAAAATCAAAAATAAACATTTTGGGGGAACAGAGGGAGATTAAAGAAAAGAGTAGGACCACTGCTCAGGGTGGATGCGACACTGATAACAGCACTTAGCACGAGGTTCCTGGCACATAGTAGGTGCTTAATACATGTTTATTGATTGATGGATGGATGGAGAAAAGGCAGGAATATTCAATTCTTATTGTTATTCCGAATTCTCTAGCTTTGAGAATTATCCTTGAATTAGAAAGCACAGAGCAAATATGGTTAAAAGGAAATTGAAAGTTGACATACCTAAGGAGATAGTAAGCTGTCCACAATTCTTTACCAGGTCTAGTTACTTGGAAAAGTACTAGAGAGTTTGAACAACTGGAGGATTTGATTACCTGCCCCTGTCAAATCATCTTCAAAAAATCATGGGGAGTGGTGTGGTAGGATTAGAAAAAGGTTCTACTGATTTAAAAAAGGGGGATGGAGAGAGATTGGAGTCTATAAACCATAGTGTACTGAGTATGTCTTTGATTTGTAGCAAAATTCTGTATTATTTCAATGAACATCAAGAAAAAGAGGTGGTAATCCCAAAGCTCCACCAAGAACAAATAATGATAGACTAGACCAGGGGTGGGGAAGCTGCAGCCTGGAGGCCACAGGTGGCCCTCTAGGTCCTCAAGTGCAGCCCCTTGACTGAATCCAAACTTAATAGAACAAATCCCCTTAATAAAAGGATTTGTTCTGTAAAACTTGGACTCAGAAGGCTGCACCCAGGGACCTAGAAGGCCACATGTGACTACAGGTTCTCCACCCCTGAACTAGGCACATTGAAAGGGTTACTGAATCAAACCAGTGCTGTCAAGAGCTTGCCTATACTTCAACAAAGCATTTTCACAAGATCTCCTATCTTTGTGGACAAGATGTAGATCCATCTGGGCTAGCTAAATGATGGTAGAATTGAGTAGATTTGGTACAAAATTAATGACTGGGTTCAAAGAGTAGCTTGATGTCAATTTGGAAACAGGTGTTCAGTGGAATGGTGAAGGATCTTTGCTTTATTCAGTTTTATTGGACATTTTTGGTAATGATTTGGATAAAGATATAGATGGCCTGATTATCAGACTTACAGATATCACAAAATTGTGTTGACATAGTTAATACATTAGATGACAAAGTATGGGTCCAAAAAGATCTCAACTGGATAGAAAAATAGACTGAATCCAGAGTTGTGCTGGTAAATATTTAACAACCAACTCACCAAGTGCATACACAAACACACACAAACATACTTTTGAATTCGATCTATATAATTAACATTTTTCCATTATCTTCTTAAGTCTAGATAATTAACAAAACACAAATCAAGCTGATTTGTAGTGTTTGCTTCTTTCCAAGGTGTAAATACATTAAAAATTTACCAATTGGCTATCATGAGCCAGTATGAGCTGGCTCCAGCATGCCTCTGGCTCAATTTAATAAGACACAATTTTAGAGAAATATAGTTTTGTTGAGGCTTAGGGTGCTGGGACTCTGAAATGGTGACACACAGGTCCTGCCCAAATGAATTCGACCCAAGCATTCTTTCAGCCAAGGAAAAACAAAGTTTATTAAAGATCTGCCATATTGGCTAGACTCTTAAGGAATCTCAGCATTGGCTAAACTCTTAAGGAATGTCAGCACTTGCATGGAAACAAGATGGATCTTATATACAGAAAGACTGTGGGAGGGAGTTAGGAGTGGCCAAGTGCTCCAGGGTGACTGGAAGAGGGGTCTTGGGAGGACCTTGATGGGAATGGGGTCTAGATAAAATCAAAGGGGGGAAGTAGCCAGAGGAGATCCAGGTGTAACAGAGAATGGAGAGAGATTGGGTGTAGGCTACAGTGAAAGGCCAAAGACTAACAGCGAAAGACCAGTTGAGAGGATTACTGGAATGGGTAGATGCTTCAGGCCAACACCAGAGACTTAACCCTGTGGTGTGGGAAAGTTTATGGAGAGTTCAGGGGGGTTTCCAGAGCCTGTACCCCACCAGTTTTCCCTTTGGATTTTAAAAATTAGCATGACTGACAAAAGATGGAGAGGCATGGCTAGACAATAGCATGACAAGGCAAGCAAGAAAGGCCATCTGATTCTAGGCCACATTGAGAGACAGAGGATATTCAGAACATAAGAGATCATAGTCTCATTGATGGCAGTCTCAGTTCTGAATCTGAAGCACTGTGTTCATCTCTGCACATGCTATTTTAGAAAGGACATAGACAAGTTGGACAGTATCAGAAGAGGGTGACCAGAACAGGGAGAGCCTCTTAGGTTATGCCATAAGAGAACTATTTGAAAGAACCAAGGAGAAGAAAAAACTAGGGAATGGAGAAATACATGCTAGCTGTCATCAAATTTTTGAGGGACGATGATGTGGAAGAAGGATTCTATGTATTCTATTTATTACCAGAGGGAAAATCTACTAGTAATGTGTCAAAGTAGCAGAGAGGCAGGTTTAAGCTCAGAATAAGGTAAAACTTCCTAATAATTAGAACTGCCCCAAAGCTCGTTAGTCTAACTCCAACAAATATAATAGTCCAGAATAATACCACATTACTCCCTCTTGTTAGAAATAACAAGAATTTTACCTGACCATGTGTGAATTTAAAAAACAAGATTTTTATTTCATGTCATTATTTGATGGGGTGACTTGGCCTCTTAGCTGGCACAAGCCTCTCTAAGCTAGGCACAAAACTCTTTTTATAGTTCATCCAGATTTGAATTTCGCACCTTGAACCTCATTGGTCAGCATTTCAGGGTTCATTAAACCCCACCCCTTGATCACATCCCTTCACCTCCACACCTCAATCTACCCCCTCTCATCCACATACACCACATTCTTTATATTTTTAGTTTCCTTTCTGTTTGTCTGCATCAGACAGCGTGAGAAAAGATCCCTCGCTATTGATAAAGAGAATTGACAAAAGCATGAGTTTGAAGATTCAAACCCAGGATATCAATAATAAAAGACTCATTATCTAATGCCGAGTCTGGGTTTAATGGGTCTTATCCTTTTTTGAAGAACACCTGGCCTGGCAGTTCTTTTTGAGATACAGGAAAAGGCCTTCTTATAAGAAAAAAGAATCTGCCTTTTAGATATGTTGGTTTTCAAGCTGCCAAACTCCTCAACTGCCCCTGAAAGCAGTTTGATTTCCTATAATTAGCCACCAGTATGGCTTCAATCATATTTTCATATAATCTCTGTGGAAACAAAATTTAATCATACCTTGCATTTTCAAGTACTCTGTTTCAGCCTAACTGACCTACTTGTCCCCAAACTCAGCATCCTACCTATGTACCTTTGCACAAGCTGTGCACATGTGCCCTTCCTTCTTATTCCTGCCTCATAGAATCCACACCTTCTTTCAAAGCACATATCAGGTGTCACTTCATCAGGAGACTTCTGATCTCTCTAGTTTTTAGTGCATTTCTGCCAACAAATTTACTTTGTACTTACTTGGAATATATTTTGTATATTCTTATCAAGATACATGTTGTTTGGGGGGGCGGAGCCAAGATGGCGGCTGGTAAGCACGGACTAGAGTGAGCTCCGTACCCGAGTCCCTCCAAAAACCTATAAAAATGGCTCTGAACCAATTCTAGAACGGCAGAACCCACAGAACAGCAGAAGGAAGCAGGGCTCCAGCCCAGGACAGCCCGGATGGTCTCTGGGTGAGCTCTATTCCACACGGAGCTGGGAGCTGGGAGCTGGGAGCTGGGAGCTGGGAACGGAGTGGAGCAGAGCCCAGCCTGAGTGGCGTGGACGATCCAGAGCAGAAGCCGGGCGGAGGGGGCCCTAGCGCCCTGAATATGTGAGCTGCGGCAGTTACCAGACCCCTCGACCCACAAACACCAAAGACTGCGGAGAAGGTTAGTGGGAAAAGCTGCAGGAGTGGAAGGAGTTCTCTGTTCGGCTTCCAGCCCCGGGGGCAGCGGAGGTGGGGCAGCTACAGCTGTTGTTACTTCCAGCTCCAGGCCCACCTGGTGGGAGGAATTAAGTGGCGGATCACAGCAGGGGTGCACAGCCTGCCGAAGATCTGAGCCCAGTCTGGACTGGGGGTCCTTGGGGAAGGAGGAGTGCGGCTCTGACAGAGCTGGCACCTCCCCCCCAAACGTAGAACATAGAACTCTGTAATCTACAAGCAGTCATACCCCACTGAAAAACTCAAGGGTCAAGTTAGTTGGTTGGGAATATGGCCAGGCAGCGAAAACGCGCCCAGATTCAGTCTCAGACTTTGGATTCTTTCTTTGGTGACAAAGAAGACCAAAACATACAGCCTAAAGAAGACAACAAAGTCATAGAGCCTACAACCAAAGCCTCCAAGAAAAACATGAACTGGCCCCAGACCATAGAAGAACTCAAAAAGGATTTGGAAAAGCAAGTTAGAGAAGTAGAGGAAAAATTGGGAAAAGAAATAAGAAGGATGCGAGAAAACCATGAAAAACAAGTCAATGACTTGCTAAAGGAGACCCAAAAAAATACTGAAAAATACACTGAAGAAAACAACACCTTAAAAAATAGACTAACTCAAATGGCAAAAGAGCTCCAAAAAGCAAATGAGGAGAAGAATGCCTTGAAAGGCAGAATTAGCCAAATGGAAAAGGAGGTCCAAAAGACCACTGAAGAAAATACTACTTTAAAAATTAGATTGGAGCAAGTGGAAGCTAGTGACTTTATGAGAAATCAGGATATTATAAAACAGAACCAGAGGAATGAAAAAATGGAAGACAATGTGAAATATCTCCTTGGAAAAACCACTGACCTGGAAAATAGATCCAGGAGAGATAATTTTAAAATTATTGGACTACCTGAAAGCCATGATCAAAAAAAGAGCCTAGATACCATCTTTCAGGAAATTATCAAGGAGAACTGCCCTGATATTCTAGAGTCACAGGGCAAAATAGAAATTGAAAGAATCCATCGATCGCCTCCGCAAATAGATCCCAAAAAGAAATCTCCTAGGAATATTGTTGCCAAATTCCAGAGCTCCCAGATCAAGGAGAAAATACTGCAAGCAGCCAGAAAGAAACAATTTGAGTATTGTGGAAACCCAATTAGAATAACCCAAGATCTGGCAGCTTCTACATTAAGAGATCGAAGGGCTTGGAATGCGATATTCCGGAGGTCAATGGAGCTAGGATTAAAACCTAGAATCACCTACCCAGCAAAACTGAGTATCATGCTCCAAGGCAAAATATGGATTTTCAATAAAATAGAGGACTTTCAAGCTTTCTCAGTGAAAAGACCAGAACTGAATAGAAAATTTGACTTTCAAACACAAGAATCAAGAGAAGCATGAAAAGGTAATCAAGAAACGGAAATTGCAAGGGACTTACTAAAGTTGAACTGTTTTGTTTACATTCCTACATGGAAAGATGATGAGTATGATTCATGAGACCTCAGTATTAGGGTAGTTGAAGGGAATATGCATATATATATGCATATATATATGTTTATGTATATATATAAGTGAATGTGTATGTATGTATGTATCTATGTGTATATGTATGTATGTGTATGTATGTGTATATATATATGTAAAAGAGAGAGAGCAGACACAGGGTGAGTTGAGGATGAAGGGAAGATAGCTAAAAGAAATAAAATGAAATTAAGGGATGAGAGAGTAACATACTGAGAGAGGGAGATAGGGAGAGATAGAATGGGGTGGATTATCTCGCATAAAGGTGGCAAGAGGAAGCAGTTCTATGGGAGGAGGGGAGAGGGCAGGTGAGGGGGGAATGAGTGAACCTTGCTCTCATCAGATTTGGCCTGAGGGGGAATACCATACATACTCAGTTGGGTATCTTACCCCACAGGAAAGAAGAGGGAGGAAGATAAAAAAAAAAAAATAAAAGGCGGGGGGATGATGGAGTGGAGGGCAGATGGGGGTGGAGGTAATCAAAACAAACACTTTGGAAAGGGGACAGGGTCAAGGGAGAAAATTCAATAAAGCGGGATGGGTTGGGAAGGAGCAAAATGTAGTTAGCCTTTCACAACATGAGTATTGTGGAAGGGTTATACATAATAATACATGTGTGGCCTAGGTTGAATTGCTCAACTTCTTAGGGAGGGTGGGTGGGAAGGGAAGAGGGAAGGGAATTTGGAACTCAAAGTTTTAAAATCAGATGTTCAAAAACAAAAAAACTTTTTGTATGCAACTAAAAAATAAGATACACAGGCAGTGGGGCGTAGAAATTTATCTTGCCCTACAAGAAAGGAAGGGAAAAGGGGATGAGAGGGGAGGGGGGTGATAGAGGGGAGGGCTGACTGGGGAACAGGGCAACCAGAATATACGCCATCTTGGAGTGGGGGGGAGGGCAGAAATGGTGAGAAAATTTGTAATTCAAACTGTTGTGAAAATCAATGCTGAAAACCAAATATGTTAAATAAATAAATTGCATTTAAAAAAAAAAAAGATACATGTTGTTTGTTTCAGTAAAACCCAAGTTCTTAAAGGTGAGGAATTCTTTATTTTTTGACTTGGTATCCCCAATGCATAGTACAGTGTCTGACACATAGTAGGTAGTCAATAAATTCATGTTGGATTGAACTGAAATTGAGTGGGATACCTTGAGAGGTAGTGGATTGTTCCTTACCAAAGGTTGTTGACCGAAGCCTGCATTGCTAAACGATGTTGTAAAGGAGATTCTTATCCAGGTACCCAGTAGATTGGGTGACCCATAAGGTCCCTTTGAGTTTTGAGATTGTTTCAATGTTTGTTGTTGTTATTGGTGTTCAGTCATTTTTTCAGGTGTCTGACTCTTCATGACCCTATTTGGGGTTTTCTTGGCAAAGATACTAGAGTGGTTTGCTATTTCCTTCTCCAGCTCATTTTACAGAGGAGGAGACTGAGGCAGACAAAGTTAAGTGACTTGCTCAAGGTCACACACATATGTGTCTGAGGCCAGACTTGAACTCAGGAAGATGAGACTTCCTGACTCCAGGACTAGCACTCTAGCCACAGCACTGCCTAGCTACCCCTTGTTTCAATTAGCATCACAATAAAACTCTCCTATCTGGCATTCTAATAATCAAAGTTTTCCATCACTTGCTGTGTGATAATTTTATATATCCCTTAATCTCTCTGGACCTCAATTTCCTTATCTGTAAAATAAAGGAATTGGGCCAGATGACTGCTAACACTAAGCTAGAAAAATCTTTATATTAACCACCATTTCTGCAGTACCTCATTAAGTGATGTGTATGAAGATGACCCAGGAGAATTCTATATCACTGTTTGAGTCATTAGTGGAAAATTAAATGATGTTCAGTACAGTTTCAGTGTTTTGTGACTTTTGAGCTCTTTAAAATTTGGTCATTCATCTATGATATATAGAGTAACCTTTAATTAACCAGAACATTTAATTAACTGGAACAACTCCTTCACTAACAGTCCTAGAGAACAGTATTTATGTCATAGAATTCAATAAAGATTGCCATCATTTTCCATGATTATTGAGAAAGCAGAGACAGCCATGGTGTAGTGGATAGTGCTGTGGATAATGTCGAAGCAAACAAAGGCTCTTCTGCTCTCTCTTTTAGAATCATTAAGAAACAAATATTTCTCCAGTCTCAAGGCCATGGACCTACCCTAATGAGAAGTCCTACAAATAATCAAACCTCTGGGAAAACAATATCCTATATTAAATTCACTTTTTCTTTATCAAAGGCCTGGTCATTTTCTTTGAAAAAACTGGATGAAATTTCGGGGAGGAACTCAGTTCTCCCTAAGGATGAAATGAGAGAGATGCCCACAAGGGCCAGAGAACTTTGATTTATCCACCTAACAGCAGTACCCCTTTCCTCAACCCTTGATTATATTAAGGCACTGATCAAACAAAGAGAAGAAAGACATCTTTAATCCCCTCAGTTAATGGAAGTATTTCTAAAGTTCACCTTTAGAGAACATAGAAAGGAGAATCCTTAGAATAGGGGATATATGTGTGTGTGTGTGTGTGTGAGAGAGAGAGAGAGAGAGAGAGAGACAGAGAGAGAGAGAGAGAGAGAGAGAGTGAGAGAGAGAGCGAGAGGAAGGGGGAGAGAGAGAGAGAGAGAGAGGGAAGGAGGGATGGAACCTCTTTGACAATATAGGGGGCTCCTCAGAATAATGATTGTTGCCTCCATTCATACTGGAAAGAAATGCTAAATTTCAGTCAGAGTTTAGTGAAAATAAAAATGTAAATTTTTCCCATCCAAATTCATGAGTTCCCTGAAATTTACCCATGGGCCCCTTGGGGAAGGTAGGTATCTATCAGGTTAGTAACCTCCACTTAGAGGATGTAGTCAAAGATGGATTGACTAGTTTAAAAAAATGATTCTCTATGATTAACCGACATTTTAACTTACTATTTTTCTAAGCTTCTTACTTAAACTCTGAACCCATGTTTAATCTTGATTTTGGAACTTTGTCTTGTTTATGAGCATCATAAATTATAGCTCTAAAGTTGTCTTGTGTTAGATTTTCAAATGCATGTAGAAACTCAATCTCTGTCTCACTCTTCCATCTCTCTGTTTTGAATTAATTTAATATAAATTAATAAATATTCTTCGTGCTGGATTGTGCCTTAAATGTAGAGTACAGAATTTTCTTCTACATATGTGATTTGCGTGATATTTAACCTTTCAGTGATCCAAGGCAACTTTCTAAGTACTGATCTTTATTGGTAGAGGGAGTGTCCTCACTGGGAGTTCCCTTTGCTAATGAAATCACAGATCTGCTAAAAAAAAATGGGAAAATTGTTTTACTAGTAGATAACAAACAATATTTATTTATTTTTTTTTTGCAGGGGGGAAGGCAGGGCAATTGGGGTTAAGTGACTTGCCCAAGGTCACACAGCTAGTAAACGTGTCAAGTGTCTGAGGCCAGATTTGAACTCAGGTACTCCTGACTCCAGGGCCGGTGCTCTACTCACTGCGCCCCCAAACAATATTTCTAATTAAAGGATTGTATTGGTAATTAAGGTGGGACTTTTTATTGTTTCTCTTTTGGCACATTGTTGTAATTAAGTGCCTTTAATGAGTCTGGCCTTTGTTTCTTTGATTGATTCAGGAGTCTTTGATGACCTGCTTACCTCAAGGGAAAGTCTAGTTTACATAGGTTTGAGTCGCATGTTGTGATGCCCTTTGCCTTTGGCCACTCGCTAAAAGGGTGTTGTTATGGAGACTCTGGGTAGCTGCTCTGAAAAACCCAGATGTTGATGCTTCTCTGATAATTATGTATTGTGATTTTGTCTGTTTACATTGTCTCTGTTTGTAATTTCTGTTTGCATTTGCTCTGAAGTTTAGGGTGCTGGCTTTTCCCCCTGAACTAAGTGAATGAGATATGTATGTTTCATTAAAGTGAGATTATTAACCCCTTACAGTTGCTTTCCTTAGAAGAGCAGATCAAAGAACCTGTGCTGGCAGCTCTTGTTGCTGGTCTTGTTGGATCTTATACCCCTACAGCAGCTGCGAGCAGCATTGTTGTTACAAGGATCTATCACTGGATGCAATAACCTAGACATTTTAGTCATCAGGCATAGATTGTCTACAGCTCACATACCAACATAATGCTTTCCCACCAAAACCACCATGCCCAACACTTTCTTGCATTACATAAGAATTTAATAGAAGACAACAGTAAGATTCATAGAGATTCATGACCTAAATATAAAAGGTCACATTATTGAAAATGTAGAGAATAAAAGAAGATACCACTCATAATGATGAATTGGGGATAGAAACTTTCCTAAACAAGGTTGTAATAAAGGGAATGATCATAAAAAGTGAAATAGAACATTTCAGTTACATAAAATTAAACAGCTTTTGCACAGACAAAATCAATGCAGCTAGATCAAGAAGAGAAATGTTTAAATGAGAAAAACATCTTTGTATAAAATTGATACAAATACTTAAGATCAAGAACAATCCCCCTGGAGATAAGTTGTTAAAAGATATGAACAAAGTTTTAAAAATAGTTGCAAACTATTCATAACGAAAATTGTTCTTGTTTACTACTAATAGCAGTTGTGTAGATTAAAAGAATTGTAAAGCTGTCTTTAAGAGTAGTAAAGATAATAAAAGAAGGAAATAATCAATGTTACAGAGTTAGTAACTTTGAATTATGAATTGAATTATGAATTAATCCAACCTTTCTGCAAATGATTTGGAATTGTGGAAGCAAAGTCAGTTGTTCTTACCCTATGACTCATCTATCCTACTGATTATTAGGCATAGACCTCGAGAGGTCAAAGACAGAAACAAGGGCCTCATGTATTCCGAAATATTAATAGTAGTAGATTTTGTGGTAGCAAAAATCTGGAAACAAAGTAGGTGTTCATTAATTGGGGGGATGAACAAGTTGTGCTATATAATTGTGATGGATGCAGAATGCAGAAAGCAGAAACTGAAAAATATGTACAAGGACTACAATAATGCAAATGAAAACTGCACTAAAAATGGTCAAACTGGGATGTACTATGATGTCTAGTTTTGATCCTGGAGAACCGATGATGAAGTATATTTCCTTCCTCTTGGTAGAGAGGTCACAGCTTTAGAACTGGAAAGGACCTTAGAAGACACCTAGTCCAACCCCCTCATTTTTACAAGTAAGGTAACTGAAGTCTGTTACAAAGGTAGTATCTCTGACTCCAAATACCGGATATACTCTTTCTTTGGTAGAGATGAGGAACTGTCAGACACAGTTTCTATGTATGTAGGTGGGTTTTGTTTAAACATTTTTCTTTGTTACAAGGGAGTATAATGGGTATTGCTTAAAAGGCAATAAATAGAGTGTGCTCTAAAGAGAGATAAGTAAGGGAAGATTTGGGGGCACAAAGGAAGTGCTGAAGTAGTATAGCAAATAGTAGAATTATAGCAACTCAATGTGCCTAGGATTGGATTCTCTCCAGGACACTGGGGCAAATGCCAAGAAGTCTCAGTATGGCAAATTTGGAAGACTTACTCTCATAGCCAAGTATCACTGCCACTTGGCACTCCTAGGAACTTGTCAATCTTGCCAGAATATGAGTTGAAGAAAAGATGAGTGGAAAGGGGAATGAAAATGTGTATGTGGCAGAAGAAAATAGGGAAATGGGTGACACAGTGAAATAAATGGGTGAAAAAAATTGGGACTTATTTGAGTCTGGAAACCTAAAAGATTTCTACTTCAAAAATTTCAGAGAATTACAGAGGGGGTGAAACAGAAGATTGGAAGAAAGCTAGCAACATATGTCAAATATTCAAAAGAAAATAGTACCATAAATGAAAAGCTGCTTAGTTTCATAAAGAATATATGTCAGATAACTTTAGTTTTTTAAAATAGTTTTTTAAGAGGTAAAGTTTTAATGCTTAAATTTTAATGTAGTAGTATCTGACTTTCATTTAAACATTGCTTGAATTTATTGGAGATATACACATACAGTCAATCCTCAACTTTTGTGGAGGTAATGTTCCTAGAAAATGGTATGAAAGTAAAAAATAAGAATGTTGATAAATTGAAATCTATGGGAAATAGAGGGTTAGGTTCCTGGGACCAAAACCAAAAACTGGAATCTTTTGCTAGAGATTGCTGAAAATACACTTTTTAAAATACAATTCTTTACATATTAATTCAGATAATACACACTTTTCCTAACACAGTAACCATGAAATAATCCATAAAATTGAAGGGAGAGGAGAGGTGACACTGGACAAGAAGGGGAGGGGCAGGGGTGGTGATGTCAGAAGAACTCCCAGGTAAAAAAGGCAAAGGGGCAACATGACACCTCTAATCTTCCTTTCTGTTCTGTGGTTGAACTGTTCCCCAATGAAAAGCACATGCCTTGGCACGAGTCCCTGGCCCTGGTTTCACTCAGAACTCCCTCCCAGTGTGGCTCTTTGTGGGCTAGATGCAGTGGTGGGAGTGGCCCCCTCTCCATTCCCAACTCCACAGCCTTCCTGACTGGGATGCTCCAGAGTGAGCCCAGCTGCATGGGCAGTGGGGGAGGCAGGATGCAACACTATCTCATTTACTCACAAACTTAGCTGCTTTTCTGTTTTTTTTCAGTCTCATTTTTGCATACTCAAGAGGTTACTTTAGCATTTTCTGGAGCAGATTCATGAACACGTTTATGAAGACTTTCCTCCTTTTTGTAGATACTAACTTGTACATCATGCCTCTCATTTTTTTCTCTACTGTGCATAGCAGCAAATAGGCTCAGACGCCAACATGAAAGTGAAAATGAGGTTACTAATAAAATCACAGAAATGCTTGAAGTCGCGAAAGTTAAACGCTTGAATGTTAAGGATTGACTATACGTAGGTGTGCGTGTGAATATATATCTCTATATATCTATCTGTAGATATCTGTTTACATATATATGGAGAGAGAGCACAGGAGCAAGAGAGAAGGGTAGAGGTATACACACACATGCACACATATATGTATATCTATGTATAGATGTGTACATATACATGGAAGTATATAGGCATATACAAACAGAAATATGTTATTGTTCAGTCACTTCAGTGGGGTCTGACTCTCTGTGACATCATTTTGGGGTTTTCTTGGCACAGATACTGGAATGATTTGCCATTTTCTTCTCCAGATCATTTTACAGATGAGGAAACTGAGGCAAACAGGGTCAAATGACTTGCCCAGGGTTATCCAGCTAGTGAGTGTCTGAGGTCAGATGAAAATTCAGAAAGATGAGGCTTCCTGGCTTCAGGTCCCACACTCCATCCACTGTACTGCCTACAGATACACACACACACACACACACACACACACACAGAGACACACCCATGTATAGCTCCGTCTCTGTGTGTTTAATCTAGACATGATTGTGTCAGTGTAGGTAACTTCTGGTATAGAAGCTACTTCTACCAGTAACTTCTAGCCTTAGCAATTTGCCTGAAGCTGGCATACATCAGAGGCAGGATACAGGGTTAGTCGTACTATGGACTGAAAAGCAAATGATTGACTGAAAATAAAATGTAGAGGAATCAGAACACAGATCAAGAAGAGGCTAGAACTGCAGTGTAAACTAGTTGGGGGTAGAGGCCAGAGGAGGATCTGGAGGGGGTGGCACAAGGTTCATTCTAGTAACAGTTCTCCCCACTAGAAATTAAAAAAACTTTATTATTCTTCGCACTCTGTAAATTTCCTAGTTTGTAAAAGGGTAGCAGAAACAGGGCAGCTAGGTGTCACAGTGGATAGAGTGTGAGGCCTGGAGTCAGGAAGACTCATCTTGCTGAGTTCAAATGTGGCCTCAGACATTTACTGGCTGCGTGACCCTGGACAAGTTACTTAACCCTGTTTGCCTCAGTTTCCTCATCTGTCAAATGAGCTGGAGAAGGAAATGGCAAGCCACTCCTGTATCTCTGCCAAGAAAACCTCAAAATAGGGTCATGAAGAGTCAGACACGACTGAAATGAGTGAACAATAGAAACAAAGCTTTTTATCCACCAAATCACAAATTGAGCCCCAGTGGGGGCATTGGAAAGGGAGCTAGACTTGGGAGGCAGGGAGACCCAGATGAGAATCCTGATTTCCACTTTGACTAGGTCGGTGACTGTGTGCCAGTCCCTTAACTTCTCTGAATCGGCTTCCTTATTCATAAAGTGGAGACAATGATACTTTGAAGCTTCTCTCTTGTAGGGCTGATGTGAGGATCAAATGAGAGAACACGTGTAAAGCACTCCACAGTCACATCGGCATCAGTGCTCTTGGAGGCATACATGCATTGGCTCTGTGACCCCAAGGTGGACTTGGGTCTCTGTTCTCTCTAGATTCCAACCTCCTACTTCAATAGGGAATGTATGGGCTGCATTAGCCAAGGGGGCACATGTTGGATCTAATTCCAAGGAGAATTTAGCTTGTCATTACCTGAAGAGGGATTCCCCAAGAAGTGCAGCTTTTGAAGAGAGGAGTATCTTGCACATGGACGCTGATATTGGGAGGACCAGAAGCAAGAGACTAAAGTATTTTTTTTTTTTGTGGCAGATCTGGACTTGGTACCCTTCTACCATAGTAGTTATTCAGATGGTATAGATGATGATAATAATGTTAATGCTAATGATATTTATACTGTGCCCATTATGTGCCAGGCACTTTACAAATATTATTTAATCTTCACAACTCTAGGAGGTAGATGCTGTTATTATCCCCATTTTACAGTTGAGGAACATGAGGTAGATAGAGGTTAAGTGACTTACCCAAGGTTACACAACTAGTAAGTGCTTGAGGCTGGATTTGAACTCAGGTCTTCTTGACTCCAGCACTAGTGTCCTATCCACCACACTACCTAGCTGCTATAAATTGATGGGAAGAGGGGGCACATATCTATTTTAGACTCCAAATCTGTCTCTCTGGGGTGAGAGAGATTCACTGGAATATCAATCTGTTTTTTGTCTAGTAGATCCAAGTTTGGTTTTCCTCTAATGGGAGTCTAAAACAGTGGGTGGTGCTGAGTCTGGAGAAACTTAGAACCCTGGGGAAAAGTTATAGTTCATTGGAGAGTTAACAGGATTGTATTTTTACAAGCTATTATGAGTTCTTTCTGTGTTTTCTACATAAGTTTATAGGCTTTTTGGAGTTCTTTGCATTTCCTGTATTTTCTTGGATGGGGGGAAGAGCCATATTGTACCTAATAAATATATTGTCACCTTTAGTGCTTATATGTGATCTGGAGTGGGATAGGGAAGTAGAACCCTTTTGTCCATATCTAGGGGGCCCCAAATTTGAACTATATATAAGCAGATTGAGATTCCCTCCAGGTGAGGGCATAACAAATCAAATATTTAATGATTTTTTTTAGGTTACCCCCATCAAATGGACATAATAGTAGTACTGGTAGTGGGCAGCTTGGTGGCGCAGTGGATAAAGCCCCAGGGCCTGGAGTCAGGAAGGCCTGAATTCAAATATAGCTTCAAACACTTACTAGCTGTGTGCCCTTGGACAAGTTGCTTAACCCTGTTTGCCCCAATTTCCTTATCTGTAAAATAAGCTGGAGAAGGAAATGGCAAACCACTCCAGTATCTTTGCCACAAACACCCTCCAAAATGGGGTCTTGAAGAGTCAGACACAACTGAAATGACTGAACAACAACAAAGTAGTAGTAGTAGGGGTAGTAGTCATAGTAGTGATAAACAGAATGAACTAGACTTTGTATGGGCTCCAGTTTTTTTTTATTCATCAGGTAAACTTCCAATCCTTTTGAACACCTTCAATACTCTGAAAACAAACCTATATCAAGTTGTATTGGCGCTTTGGCAAATGTGGGAGGAACAAATAGAATTCATCTTCTACTAATTGTGCACAGATGTGCTGCTATTTATCACACATGAAGATGAGTGCAATGAACCATCGTAATTGCCAACCACATTTCTTTCAGGATGTCTCCTGGCAATTCAATTCTTTCTTTGAGTGGTAGTTTCTGTGAATACCTCTTCTAGTAGGGATTTTCGTATCTATCTCTTTTAGAAGAAAAAGGCAACAAAGATTACTTTTAGGTGACACTGAAATTCTTTTTTTTTTAAAAATTGAAAAGCCACTTTATTTAATCTTATTCGTCAATAGTTAAAATTGTCCCTTGGAAATCTGCATGATCCTATGCCATACAGATGACATCGCCATATTGTAAACACATATGTTTGTGTGTTTCATCCAACTTAGATGCATTCATAAAAGGAGAGAAGAAGCAACATTTGCAGAAGAGGCAGGTCTCTATTTCATTTCTTTTTCTGTCACTTGAATCTCCTCCATGAGTTGCTGCACTTTATATGGTGACAGAGGTGACCTGCACAAACTCACACAACCTAAGGTAGCAACTATGCGCAACTGTTGAGCCATTTATGAACATGTAGTCAGGTAAAGATGGCCTTGACCTGATTTATCCTTAGCTATATTTAAAATTAAGAACCTTGAGGCTCCCTACTTTAATAAATTCTCCAAGTTTCCCACACCTACCCACATAAGTGGTATGTCAATGCCCTGGAAAATCTTGAATTGAGTAAATGGTCACTTTTGGGGGACATTCTTGTGACTAAGTGGGTTTGACTGTCCAGCCAAACCAATAGTTGTGCTAGATTATGAAGATGACTTTCAGATTTAAGTCTTACAAATCTTTAAATGGTCAGGAACTGGTCATGAAGAGGCCTGTAAAAAATATACTGGACAAGAAATGGTCATTTAGGTTGTCATGTGTACACACGTGACCTTAGCAATGAGGCACCTGATGGCAGTGAGTAGTGGTAGTCCTCTATATATGCTGTGGGTACTTTTATTTAAGTAGAAAATTCTTACTCTCCACGAGCCAGATATCTTTTTGGTGTAGTTTAATTTCTTTCATGAGTAAGATCTGTACTCATTTACATGGCAGGTCTCAGGGACTTGGATTCCAGCTACGCCTGGTCTGACCATCACCGCCTAGACTTACCTACCTTTACAGCATACACTTACAGAAATATCAACTTTAGACCTTGTCTTGCAATTCTGATTCACAGTACTAGACAACATATGACAACAGTAAAAAGGGAGGTAACATTCACTTAATGGTTTGAATGAGAATACATACATAGCTTTTGCGTGTCAGTTTCTAACACTGCAACTTAATGTCAATCAACATGTACCTGATGTCTTGTAGCCTTACAGAATTCTGCATTAAGCTGTAAAGAGTATGAAACTGAGTACATGAGCACACTTCAATCAACTTGGTTGTTGCAAGTCATGACAGTATGATATGCTTACAGTCTATTTTCCAGGTGCTCAATTCCCATTGGTGGGAATTATAGGCATGAAAGAAGAGTCCAGCTTTTTGATTTGTACTAGGATATGCCTGAAATTGATAATTGTCATCACAAAGAATGATAAAAATAGTGAGCATTTGATCTGGGACACATAAGTGGGGGAAAACCCCAAAATACTGAGTATATTGAGAATTTGATGCATGGTTCACAGTCATTCCCATCTTGCTCTCTAAGAAAATAATTTCTTCCTAATCCTGGCCAAATATAATTTTGATTCATTAAAATCAAATTAAATTAACTATTTGGAGCCTTTCTTCAAAATTTTAGAAATTTCACAAGGGACATTCAAACTGAAATTGCTTTTAAAAATTATTTGGTTCATGGAAAATGTTCTTTCAAATATTGGAGGAAAAAGAGAGTAATTCTAAATAGCAAAAAAGCACAAATTTCACTGGAAGTTTGGTTGGCTCCCTTGGTCAAATGGTTTTTCAGAAAAGATGAAGTCCAGAAGCACACAGTCCAATGTCACACAGGTGAGGTGAATTTCAGGTGAGCATATGAGAGTCCGATGCCATGGAATTAATGGATCCCTCTACTAAGAGGCAGATCTAGGTCTGCCAGGCAGCTTTGGGGTGTGAAACCCTGTATCACTTCTAGATGCTTAAAGCGTGTTTGTGTTAGCATTATGTTCAGAGATGAAAAGCACTGCTAATTAAAAGGGAAATTGAGACTAAGGGATGAGGGGTAGTCTAAGAGCTCAAAGAGTCTCCTCTCCCAGGATTGCCTGAAAGAGTCACCATAGCATGCAACTAACCCCCTCCAGCACCAAAGTGTTCTCTTTCATTTTGCTTCAGGAGGAAAGGTTGGAGAAAGTAGACCTCTGAGAGGAGATGCTACAGACTTCCAAGTTAGTGAATGAACTCCCAGCATCGCTAGGGTACTCAGGGTAAGACGAACTGGATGAGATGATGTTTTTAAGCCTCTGCAGAGCAATGATCAAGAGCAAGAGCAGAAATGCTAAAAGGCTGAGAAATATTGAAACATAGATGTAGACATTGGACAAATGGCCAGAAGATGAATCCACAGAGGTGGAAAGGGAGGTGGGAAAGAGCTCCAGGAAAGTTCCATTCTCCACGTTGCCCACAAATCCAGATGAAGGGTCAGGGTCTGACATCTTTGTGGTGTGAGAGACAGAATGAGTGTACTGGAGATCGAAGTTACAATCAGACAGGGGTTAAATTGGACAGATTCTATAATTTTTCATTTTTTCCCCAGAAGTGCTGGCAGAAATAGCAGGTCGTTTTATCTGAGCTGAGGGTCTTGCTTTCCAGACAAGTACAACCAGGGATCAGGCGTCCACTGGAACTGTAAGAAAACAGAAAGAATTGAGTACACCACTCAGAAAACATCCGAGGCAATTCTAAATTTTTGCTTTCCTTTTTTTTTTTGGTGTGTCTATATGAAACATGATTATTAAGCCTAGTGGGAAAACAACCAAAA
Organism: Trichosurus vulpecula; assembly: GCF_011100635.1. NCBI lineage: Eukaryota > Metazoa > Chordata > Mammalia > Diprotodontia > Phalangeridae > Trichosurus > Trichosurus vulpecula. The sequence goes on along the minus strand of NC_050574.1, from coordinate 90,043,746 downwards.
GTCTTCCCTAGGAGCAAGTATGATTTACCATATTATGAACGACATGACAATGAACTTTTATTATCTCTCCACAGTACACTAGGTGCTAGGTTTCTCCAAGTTGCTAAAGATAAAATTAAAATACATTTCTTATGTGTTCCATCTGTTGCAATTTCAACACATGCTGCAGTATGAAGCTCTGTGCACAGGCCCCCAAAGATTCAAATCAAGGTCTACCTCCTCCAGGAAATTCAAATTTCACCAGTTCTGAAACCCATCAACCCACCCCCAGACCAACTCTCCCCTATCTGCAAACTCTGGGAATAATTGCATTTGTAGTTTCTATTGGGATCACAGTTACCTGTCTTGTTTCTGCTATTAAACTATAGGCCTCTTGAGGACACAGACAATGTCTAAATGTTTCTATACTTTAATATGTATCCCAAATCTGTCAGCTGATTCTTTAGAAAGAAAGAAGAAAGCTTAGATTTTCTTTGTCATATATTGGTTTTTTAAACTCAGGGTATCCAAGTCAGTCAAGAATTTCCCACCATTCCCATGAATCAGCTTTTCAGTTAATTTAAACTAAGCAAATGTATATATCTTGTATCTTTTCTTTTAGTCCATTCCTGATCTTTCGCTCTTTTCCCCTAGATACTTTAAAGGGGAAAAAAGGTTGACATTGGCGGGTAGGTTTGAGCTAAAGTGTGGTGGAAATCAATGAACTCAATCTCTCTACAGGAGCAGAGAGATGGTATACAGAGTTTATTCTATCTTGACCTCCCCTAGAACAGGCCAGAGGTGTCATGAAATAAGAGCTGGAAGAGACCTCAGAGGCCATTGAGTCAAAATTTATTTTACAAGTGAGACTAATGAGTCTGTATGGGACAAAGTGACTTGCCCAGGGTCACATAGATAGTAAATTCCTAGGGCAAGATTTTAAGCCAGGTCTTTCTAACTCCTAGTCCAGTGCTTTTTCCAGAATGCAATGGAATAGAGCTGGCAGTTGCATGGGCTCTCCGGACAGGGTCTCTGGAATTTCTTGAAAGAGGATACAAGAAACTTTCTGTTTAGGGCAATGGCTCATTTAGGCCCTTGGGGACTAGAAGGTGAAGCTTAATATGCAAAGAGATACCTCTAGAGAAGATTAGTAGAAGATGGCTGAAAGAAGTGAGAATATTTGATCTGGAGAAAAGAAGGCAATCTAACAAGTCACCCCAGAATGTTGATCTATTGGAAATCTGCATAGTTACTAAGTTGGAGAGTCGAGTATATTTCTGATATTTTGGAAATCAAGAAATAGGTAGGTTTGGAGTATGTTGAAGGAAAAGAAAAAGAGGTAGAAACAAATTATAATGAATTAAAAACAGAGAAGGGTAGAATGTAGGAGAGCAGTACATTTTTATTGATTTCTTCTTCCTAGAAGAATATGGTTACACTAGATGGAAACTCGGGTATCATCCTATAGAATATAGTAATGGAAGTTATAAGTGAAGAGTACACATGAGATGATAAAGAAGTTGGGGAAATGAACATGATCTCTTAGATGTGTTGGTCAAAGGTAACTATATATGCATGAGAATCAGTAAAGCATTTTGGGTAAAGGAAGTTTAGAAGGTGGAACACGATGAGTACCTTCAAGTATTTGGAGGATTCTCATATGGAAAAGAGATTGAACTTGTTCTGTTTGATTCCAGACAGCAGAACTAGGAGAAAATGCTAGCAGTTGTGGAGGAGTCAATTTTTGGATTGATAAAAGGAAAATCTTCCTAACAATTATAATGGACCAAAAGTGGAATGGGCTTCTTTGAAAGCAGGTCTCCATGTGGAAGCTGAAGGACCACTGGTTGGGGATGTTGGAAAAAGAGATCCTTGCTTAGCTATGGGTAGAGATAGACAAACTCTGAGGTCTCTTCCAGTTGGAGATTCTATGATCCAGTGAGGATGTGATCCTTTGTGCAAACGGAAGAATGGAGCTCATTAGAGAATTATATAGCTTCAAAATAATAGTCTAAATCTCATCCCCCCAAGGGCAAAAAGCCAGTGACAAAACAGCTCCTATGGCACCATTTATTTTCTCTGCCCTGCATTTTACCTTAAAAAAAACTTGCATTTCCTCTCTGTTCTCCAAATATAATTAAATATGCGATTCTTAAAGAGTCTGACATTCACTGGTTATGGCCAGAGCAGGGCTGCACTAATGATCCTCAGGAAGGAACAGCCTCTGAGGGGGCTGTCCTTGTTAGGGCAGGCTAATGAGTCTTAGCAAGTTCCTCCGGGTAGGCCAGTGACAACATCTTGGTAGTACCTAAAATAATTTGCCTCCTACAGCTCATTATGCTTTGCCTGGTGACTTTAAATCCATTCTACTGCCACAGGCCCTTAACAGTCCTAAATAAAGGAAGAATTATAGTTGGATATTGAGTGTAACACTGACTTTTTTATTGTATGACAAGGATGCTTTACATGAGTGTAGCAGCCCAGCTCTCTAGTCTAGCTCAAGTAGAACTGGGAGGAAATTATAAGTCACTTCACCCAAACCCCTCACTTTACAGGTAGGAAAAATGGGTCCCAGTGAAATTAAATTACTTGTTCAAGGTCACGCAGGTAGCAAGATGCAGAGGTAGGAGCCAAATCCTGTCTGATGGCCCTAAATCCAGTGTCCTCCCATTGTGCTCCGTTCTCCTAGAGGTAGTATGGCATGCACATACCACAGGGTCAGAAGATCTAATTTTGAGTCCTGGCTCTACTCATTACCAGTGTGCCTTTGGGCAAATTGCTTAACCTTTAAGAGCCTCAGTTGCTCTATCTGTAAAGCAGGTATGATTCAGCTTCCCTCATAGGGCTGTTGTGCTGAAAGCAAATTGTAAATCTTAAAAGAGTTACATAAACAACTTACTATACTATATTATTTAATACTGTATTATATAATTATTTTATGCTATATACTGTTACATAATGCTATGACATATAGTATATAGTATACTATACATGTTGTTTTACAGTCTTGTCCAACTCTTTATGATCCCATTTTGGAGTTTCCTTGTCAGATACTGGAGTAGTTTGCCATTTCCTTCTCCAGCTCATTTTACAGATAAGGAAATTGAGGCAAACAAGGTTAAGTGACTTGCCCAGGGTCACACAGTTAGTGAGTGTCTGAAAATAGATTTGAATTCAGGTCTTCCTGACTCTAGCACTCTATCTACTGAGCCACCTAGTTGTCATACTATTACATAGTATATATACTATATATATGTATATACAGATACACATTATGTAGATATACTCTCTCTATATGTATATAGTATATATACTACACGTGCACACATATATGCAAGATGTGCAGACTTAGAGAATCATCCCAAATATTCACATGGACCATTTGTGCCCAACCCATGGTAGAGCCTTCCCAGCTCATATTGGTCTGATCAGCCACAGTTGGACACACTGTAACTTGACTCTAATATAATGATGTCTTCTTGATCCTCTTTGAGAACACAGGACACCAACTATTCAACCCACCAACTATGCATAAAATATACTATGCTATGGTATATACCTCATATTATACTATATACTATAGCACCTAGTATAGTGTAAATATAGTATATATATTGTATACACTGTACCATATTATCTTATACTGCTATACCATGCGTATCCTATACTATATTATAATATGATAATGGAAAACACTTTGTAAACTTAAAAGTGTAATATAAAGTACAATATAAATAAATGATAAACTAAACAATAAAACTCATAAACTTTGAAATACAATATAAATATCAGTTATTTTAACTCTGTCGTTAACTGGTGGGGAAACTGAGGCACAAAGAAGAACTATCATGCTATAAAGCAGTTGAGCTGCAGAGAACAAAAGAATCCTTATTATTTCTAGGTTCTGAGAAAACTGATCAATACAAAAGTCTTTTTTTTTGCTTAACCTTCAAAGGTTTCTGAGAACAGTACATTGTGAGTTAGTCACCTATTGAAATAGTGTATGGGAAGCCCATAGTAAAGGAAGATTTCTGTAAAACTTCTCTTCTACCAGATAACCTTAATAAGATGATATAGAATGAACAAAGAAATATTGTATCCTGATTTTCCATTCTCCTCCTTAATCTACTTTGGAGAAAAAGGTTTGAGATTTAATATAATTTTCAAATCACTACTTAAATTTAAAATGGCAGCAACATCAACTTCATTTCAATACTCTAATCTTGAAGAAAGGGTACATGTATTCTTAAGCATACACTTAATTTGGTAGAATTCAAAAATATTTTTTCCCATTTTCTTGCTCAAGTTGAAAATTGAATGTAGCTTCATTTTATTGTTCAAATATTTTATTCTTCAGTGTATGGATAATAGTGATGTGCCAGAAATGAATAAAAACCTAATTTTCCATGTTTATGTGTAGGACTGAACGAAGCATTAAGTTCAGGATGGCAGTGCAGAGGTGAAATCCAATCAGTCTGCAATTCCTCTGGGATAAAGGGCTCCTCAGATTTATCCTTTCTGGATGGTTCTTCCCAAACAGACTGCATTTGAACTATAGATGAGACTTCATCTCAAATGCATACCCTCACCCTTTCTCTTCCCTGCTTCTCCAAATGCCTTTCCTTCTAGGTGACATATAACAGCCAGGGCTGTTTCCTAAGCAGTCTTCAGAAACTCATTGTATGGGTAATTGGGAAGGAGAGAGTGGTATCCCAACATTATAAGCTGTAATCTGTGAAAATGATTCATTCCATGATCAGCCTTTTTTTTATTCCGGATTCAACAAACTAACTCAGGAGAACATTGGGACAAAGCATACAAGTTGTGGGAGAAATTAAGATTCTTTATTAATTAAGTTTAGCTGGAATGGCAGCCGGGACACGCTGCAACAGGAAATACACTGCTTCTCAAAGCAAAGGGGCTTTCACTCGTAGCTCTTTCAACTAACCAAAGGTCATTCAATGCCCCTTCTGCCTTAACTACCTTACTTGTAAAACAGTAAACTGTGTCCTTTATGGAGCTATTAAGAAAAGTCACATCTTTTTATGTTTAGGGATTGAACCACAGAGAAGAGCAGAGACACTGTCAGCTCTCCTCAGGGTACTAAGTTGTCACAAAATTGTCTGGGAGTCTGCTGACTAGGTACTGCTGACAATCACCAATCACCAATGCAGAGGTAATAAAGGGAAAAACAACCCTGCAATTTATCATGCTCAGGGTGCAGGCCACACCGAACACATACCAAAAAGTCCTGAGCATTAGTGTTAGGTTATATGATCTAGATTTTGGTTATACAAGCAGGATGTGTATACTGGCATTTCAAAGAGCAAATAGGAAAGATAATGATTTACACATCAAAGAAGAGAAGATCTACATCAGCTAAAGCAGTAAATTAGTCAATAGTTGACATCTCAGCTTGATTTTGCAGGCTAGTTGTGTGAAGTGCTCATCTTAAGTAAAAGGCAGTAAGAAAGTTAAGCCAGATATTCTCTCATCACAAAGTGAACTGAGAATGGCTGAATGGCTGTGTCTACTGTTGCAAAGTGATTAGGCCAAGAAATACACCAATCTGATTTTATGTAGCATCAGCTAGATACAGGTGAAGGAATCAGAAGGAACTACAGGCAGGAAGGAATTCTTTTACAATATGAATCAAGTCTACTTTCTTCTTTTCTATCTTTGTTTATTTGACATGTCCTTTGGGTTACTCTCCCAACTCCCACTCCCACTAGGAGTTTGGAAACATCAGAGAACAGCTGACTATATCTCCTCCTCTCAAGGCTCTAGGGGTAACCCCAAGGGTCTGGGTTTCTAGTCCTTTTGCTCACCAACTCTTACTGATATTCTTCCTTCTAATAAGCCAGTGGGAGAGTAAGAATAAATGATACATTGGGCTACTCTGTCCCAGAAATGCACACAGGCTCTCAGGAAGAGTGGGCTTAAATTAGAATACAATGGCAGTGAGGCACATGTGTAGGACACATGTGTGGCAAAGGGGTAACTCATAATCCACATCCCTTTTTAGCCTGGAATTCCTTTCCTGAGCCCATGGTCAGAATTCTTGTCTGGATCAAGAGGCCATGCTCCTTAAAACTGCTTCCTTCCTTGGACAGCCATCTTTCTGTCTCCATGTTTGTATTGTTTACACATTAAAAATGTTGTCTGTGCCCTTACATTTCCAAGTATTTCATTTCTTCCAGACTGATTAGCTGTCAAATAGTTTTACCTTGTTATCTACATTTTTTCTCTCCTTATACTGACAAGAGAAAAAGCTTGAGGCCCAACAATTCTATAGTCTATTCCATTCCATTTCTGAAACATAGGTGAAGATTCTACTATATGCAAGGCACCTGGCTAAACTTGGGGGACAAAGAACAAAAACTCCAGCCCTCAAAAATCTAATTTTCTGCAAGTCAGGTAAGAGGCTATGGTAAGCCATATGAACTGTTTCCCAAGTAGTGGTGGCAGATTCTGAGGATTCATTCACATACTATAGTCCTGTCCTTATTATGCATATATTCCCAACACATCTGACTGGAGTAAGGGGTTTTATTTACAGCCTTGAAACAGAATGAAACTAAATGATCCACATGGAAATTGACTCTACGTCCCTGGCCAGGCCACTTTAGTATGTTATTGTGACATATGAAGCCCAAATACAATATCTGCCCCTTAAATTATCCCAACCAACCTGTTGGTTTGTGAGCCTTATTTCAGTTTACTGTCTAATACTCCTTTCCCTTCAGTAGGAACTTGAAAGCTTTTTTTATTTCAAAAGGAAACCTGGGTGGACAGTTTGGAGAAATCATTTAATGAAAGGCCTTTTCCCCATAGATCTCCATTAAATGTTCCCTACACTCAAGCCTTGTTGCTCTACATTCCAAATGAGTGTTCCCAGAAATATAAGTAAAGGTGAGCTAGAATTGAAAGAGATTAGATTGTACATATCTTAACATGACATTAATGAAATGTTTTCCCTAGCTGAACAAGTGACACACTAAAGATATTGCAATTCTCTTACATTAGTTCATATCCGAGATCTCTCATTCTGTAGAATTCAAAAAAGAACATACTTGAAACTTAGTTGCTTATAGAGTCTAGAAGCCATTGTGCTGTGTACATGAGCATTCCTGAGTTTGGAGTAGGGATACAAAGAAATCAAATTGGATTTTTCTTCTAGGAGGTGCATCTATCATTTTTTTGATGCCACCCAAAAGTATTTTTTTGATGGGCTTACTTAGATTTCTTGTAGACTTTTGAGGAACATGAACTGAGAGAGACATTATACTGATTCAGCTCAACAGCATTCATTTAGTATCCTCTTCATGCACAGGGCTGGACTAAGTGCTGCAATAAAGATGCTTTAGCTCTGACCCTGAAAGGACTTGCAATTTGAGGGCGCAAATAAGACAAATGCACAAACAGTAGTAATGCTAAGACCTATGGCAAGGAGGGAAGAGCACCAGACTTGGAGTCAGGAAGAATCTGGGGTTAGCACCCCACTTCAAATATTTACTATGAGACCTTAGGCAAGGCCCATAACTTCTCTCATATTTCTCATTTGTAAAATAGGCATATAAACCTACTCTTGGTCTGGTCATATGGCCAGTTCTGAATCTCAGCTGACTGTGTTATCTTCTAGTAAGAAAAAAAATCGTAAGAAAAAAATATCATGAGAGACTTTATCAAATGCTTTGCTAAAATTGAGTAAAACCTCTAGCATTCCTTCGTTCTATCAGTCTAACAACTCTACTTAAAAAAAGATTTAAGGTTAGTCTGTGGTTAGCCTGTGCTTGAGGAAATCACCATGCTTCTGTGCTCACTGTTTCCTTTTCCAGATGTTTGTTAACCATTTCTTTAATAACACTTCTAAGAATCTGTAGGAATTTAAGCAAAAAGATCTCGAGTGTACTCTTCTTTTTTCAAAAAAGTGGGGCATTATCCTTCTCCAGTCCTGTAATAACTCCTCCCTTTCCACAGTCTTTCAAAGATCATTGATATTGGCTCAGCAATTACATTTACTAGTTGTATTAATACTCCAGCACATACTTCAACTGGGCCAAAGGAGGAACTCATTAATGGTAGGTCATTGTTATTATCCCATTAGCTATCTCATGTATCAGCCTTTCATTAGCCATTTTTGTTCTGTCCTTTCTAGTCCAAAGATCCCAAGTCCCTATGTTGAAACAAAAAGAAAATTAAGCAACTCTGCCTTCTCTCTGTCAATTTTCCACCTGAGCAATTAAAGCCCTACTATTTAAAGAGTTTTAAAGTCTGACATCATGAATCTCAATAGCTCAAGTTCAGATTGTAGGTAGACAATCTCTTCCTGGCTTTTGAAATTGCTTTCCTTGTACCTGGATCAACAGCTTCAAAAGGTAGATAGACAGATTCTTCCTTTGTAAAATGTGAGGGGTGGGGATAGGGAGTGGGGGAGGATAATTTAAAACTAGATGACCTTTAAAGTCTCTTCCAGGTCTAAATCTAGGATGCTATGTATGGTACATAGAATTTCTTTCATAAAAACACTATTGGGGCAGTATTTCCATGATGTGGTAATGTCATTTTAGATGAGGGAGCTTTGTGCTCCACTTCAAGGAAAGACTGCCTGTTCTGGCTAATATAATTACAGTGGCCTCAATAAGAAATAAAATAGGGAGCAACCTGAAGCTTACAGAAAAATACAAGCTTGCCAGGGGAGGATGGGATGATGACAATAACCTTTGGGCAAAAAACAAGGTCGCCCCCTAAACACTTGAAAAATTGTATAAAGAAAATAGCCCTAGAATTATGATGTGAAAATTTGTGGGCAAAAGCTATAATGAGTCTGTGGAAAGAAAGAAGGTAGGAAGTAATATTGGTCTTTCAAGATGTTATAGCATTTTTAATGAGAGCTTTCAGGCTCAATTTCCCCTTAGTTCTGAATCATACTCAATAATTTAGGAAGTGTATAAAGGAAAAAAAATCTCTAATTTCTTACCAGTGAAATCTGATTATACAATAGCATAGTCTTCAAAGGGAAGTGTGATTACTCTGAACAAGACTAGACAAGTCTCTGTTCTGGAAAAATGGACTGCTATTTGTCCATTGACATGCTCTTTCTCTACTATCTACCATTCAGACTGCACAATTAAAAGCGAAATCATTTATACCAGCTATTTCCAGCAGAACCATAGCCAGGAATTTTTGTACCTGAGGCAAAAAGCAGGAAAGGTGCTTTCAGTTAGGGAAGGGGGCAGGGAGGAGATATGAAGACCCTGGGATACCAGGATTAAGTAGGGAGAGGGAATAAGTATTTTTTTAAGCACCTCAGCACTGAGCTAAGCTTTACAAATATCATCTCATTTGATCCCTTATACATTCATCTGGTAGCTTCAAATCCAATCTAACTAGCACTTATTAAGTGTCTAATAGGATGCCAGATCCAAAAGTCAGTGTAGTTTTAAGCTTTGTTTTCTAATTAAGGATTTCCAAGGGTAGGCCAGCAAAGATTCATTACACCCTGTAGTGTTATGTTTTAAAGGACACTAAATCAGCAAGCTGTTTTCTGGGGAGCCTTAAGACTCTAGGCTGCTCAAGGCTAGCTATAACTGGTTATCAGCAGTCCTTCTATTGTTTATTGCTTAGAATGTATCTTTTGTCCATTGGGCATCAACAGTCCATAACTCTAGAATCCATGGAAATACAGGGATTTCTTAAGCTTCCTTGGGGAGAAGATGCTGGAAACTCTCTAGTTTGTGGCCACCCCTTGAGAGCTCCCTTCAATATAAATAGCTAGCATTGATATACAACTTTTTGGTTGCAAGAGGTCTTTGAAGCAGGTAACGTACATGCTATGATTTTGATTATACAGATGAGGAAATTGAAGTGATTTGGCCGGACTGACAAATGACAGAGCTAAGATTGTAAGGCAGATTTTCTGATTCTAAATCCAATGCCCTCTCGACTATATTACAGTTGAGTTTCAAGCTAGGCCCAGCATTTTCATCTCATTTTAACAAACAATCTTGGGCACAAGTACTAATGTGTGTTACCTGATGGCATTTATCTTCCCATGGTAAGTATCACTCCACCACATTATTGGCCCTCTGAGTCATTCTTCAGTTAGTTGAACAAAATTTCAAGTTGTTTACTATCCTTTATTTCAAAGAATCATCAATTCATAAACTTGAAATGACATTCTATTCATAAGCTTATATAATCTTTAAAATCTATAAGTTAATGAGCATAAGCATATGATCTTTTGGGCATATTCTATAACATATAGGATATATGAACATATATTATGAATATATAACACATAAGCTTTACCATGTATGTGTGTCTTTTATTCTGTTTTCTCCCTCTCCTCCCAATCTCTTCTTTTCTCTTCTCTCACTGTCTTTTCCCTTTCCCATTTTTCCTTCTCAGCTTATGTTTTAGTAGGGTTCAGTGGTACGCATGGGCTTTTTCTAGGCCTTTGCTATTCAGAATTCAAGGTTCTAAATTCTGACATAAAGGATCCCTCTGGGGGTGGACCATTCTAGTGATTTTTTGGGGGTTTATGCCACTCCATATTGGTCTCAGAAAATCCAAATAATTTAATACAAAAAATTTTTTCAAGTAACTACTAGTGCTAAGTGCCTGATCTTAATGAGGCTCTCAGTTTTTTCATGTAAAGTGGGAATACTAATATACTACTTACTTTAGAGGGTTTTTATTAAGGAAAGTGCTCTATAGAATATGAATTGGAGGAATCAAGGAGGGCTTCATGGAGAAGGCAGCATCATGGAGGAAAATATTACATGCAATAGAATGTAAATTTGAGGGCAGGGATTATTTCATTTTTGTCTATCTATTCCCAGTGCCTGGAATATAGTGAGCACTTAATAATTACCTTTCATTGATGTACACATCAAATTATGATTATATACATAATCTTAAGTGCTAATAATCCTGGAAATTCAAACATAAAAAAACTCAATACTTCTACCTGAAGTATCTGGATAATTGAGGTTAAAAGTTGGGGTTGGGAGTGAGGACTAATTTAAGATAATTTCCTCAAATCTCTATTGTGCTTATGTTGACAGAGCCAAAGAAAAATTACCAACCTAGGGCTGGTGTCTAATCTCTCCCCAGTAAGTTACATGTTGTTATTATTTGATTGAGTGAAATTACTTCCATCAAGGTAATAGAGAGATTTGGCAAAGGAAGCAAAAGAGTGTAATTAAAAGTAGGATATCATTTCATGCTTTATCTTTATGCCTGATGATATTTTCAGCCCTTTAATTGCATGAATCTGAATGGTATACAAAAATAAATAGATATAAATATCTATCTGAAAATATGCTGCATATTCACAAAATGTTTCAGCTTAAGATTTGAATTTAGGATAATATCTATCACCAGGGAAGAATTATTAGCAAGTTAATTAAGCAGGGTGTTGTTTATATGTATATTATCAACTGTAACCATTTGTTTGCTTAAACCAGGTCTTCTTTCAATGTTGCCTAGATTTTCTTAACTAGTATGAATTTCTTAAACCTATTATTTCCCAGGAGGGACTCAGGATCATTGAATATTTTCATTACTAATAGTAGTTGTGAGAAAATTTTAAGAAGGGGGTTTAGTAAAGCTAATGAATGCTTGTCATTCCTAAAAGAACTACCAACAGTACACTAATTAATTAGGGTGTTAACTGTTCTTCCCTCTGGGATATTAGCCCAAATTTTAGCATAATATGTACATACAAATTGTGCTAAATAAATTCTCTCATTCTTTCATTCTTCCATAATGACTGACAGGTAAAGCATCGTGATGGACTGTCCGTTATCAGGGAAAATTAGGTTCTCCAAAGAAGACACTTTAGGAATCAGTAGCTCAGGCAGACTGAGTGAGTATATATAGTTTGGGGCTGCCAGAATTAGTGGTTCATATTTAGCAGAATACTCATGAAAAGAAAATAGGATACAAACTTCAAAGTTTAGCCCCTGAGGATACCAAAAATATACCCTGGAAATACTCTGGAATAAGCCAGTAAAATCTAACAAGCCAGTACTGGCCCAGACAACCTATAGCCTGATTCATTACTGGGTGGTCAACTAAGCCCAGGGATTCATTGTCTCAATAAATCCATGACACCTGCTAGTGTTCAAGTCTTAGGAAAGAAGCTTTAAAGCTATGCTCTACAGAAAGTTCAATTTTGGCTGCAGTAGGGCAGCTAAGTGATGCAGTGGATAGAGCTCCAGGCCTGGAGTCAGGAAGACTCAGCTTCCTGAGTTCAGATGTGGCCTCAGACACTTACTAGCTGTGTGACCCTGGGCAAGTCATTTAACTGTTTGTCTTAGTTTCCTCATCCATAAAATGATCTGGAGAAGAAAATGGTTAAACCACTTCAGCAACTTTGTCAAGAAAACCTCAAATGGGGTCATGAAGAGTTGGACATGACTGAAAAACAACTGAACTGGGAGATGTGCCTGGAGAGTGTGGACAGGTGATACATCTAAGGAGCCTTATTACTCATCACTGCCTCTGCCAAGGGTAATTGAATCCTGGTCTGGGTTCGGGGTTTGGGAGATTTGCTTGCATTCACTCTGCATTAACCAGTGCTCTTCAGAAAACACCAGGTGGATCTTCTTCTTGTGGTTTTCTTTTATATTTCAGAGTAGAAAAGCTCTACCTGGCCACCAAAGCAGCAGTATCTGAGTGGTGTGCTGGTAAATGGTTGATGACTCTCTGAAAAAAAAATGTAGTGACTACACATGTAAAACCTATGTCAAATTGCTTGCCTTCTCAATGGGGAGGGGTAGGGGGAGAGAGAGAATTTGGAACTCAAAATCTGAAAAAAAAATCAAAATTGTTTTTACATGTAATTGGGAAAAAATAAAATATTAAATTAAAAAAGAAAAATGTAGGTAGTACCAACTTTTAAGTTTCATTAACATTTTCTACATCAGTTTAAGTCCCAATACCAACAGAGTAACACATCAAGTCCTGATTTTCAAGGTGTAAAAGCTCACACTGAAAATTTAATTATCCTAGCACATTTCTGTAAGCATCTTGATTTAGGTGGGGTGGGGCAATGGTTGTAAAAGAGACTAATTAGTGAGAGCTCTAGGAGCAGCTTACAGTGCTGGGTGAAGTAAGGGACAGAGTCCTGGCCTTAGAGTTGGGAAAAGCCAAGTTCAAATTTTTTTTTTCTCAGAAATTTATTAATTGTGTATCTCTGTGCAAACCATTCTGGGCCTCAGTTTTCTCATCTAGGAGGAGGCTAGACTTGATGAGTTTCTTCTAGCTCCAAATCTCTGTTTTTTTCTCCCTCCCCCCACCTTGTATTTGTATGTATTTGGTGTTCCACCTCTGACATATATTGTCGATATGATCCTGGATAAATCACATAAACTCTAAGTGTCCCCAGGCAATCCTCTAAGATTGTACATTGGAGGGTAGGTGACCTTTTATGTTGGTAAAAGGAGTTTCCATTTTGGAAGACGCTGATACCAATGAAATCATGGACACCCTCCCCCCAAGTTGAGGTATATATGTATACCATTTACTGCAATAGACTGTAAGATTCTTGGAGGCAGAAACTGTTTCATTTTTGTTTTGGTATCTCTAGTGCCTCCCACAGTTCCTGGAACAACGTAGGCCCCCAAATAAATGTTTTTAAATGCTTTGCCCCTGACAAAAGTTAGCATTTATATAACACTTTAAGGTTTGCAAAACACTTGACAAATAGCCTGGGAGAATAATTCTCCCCTGGGAGGTAGGTGCTATTATCATCTCCATTTTACAGGGGAGGAAACTGAAGCAAACAAAGGTGAAGTGACTTGACCAGGGTCACCCAGCTAGTAAGTGTCTGACTCTAGTTTTGAGCCAGATTGGAGCCTCCCTGACTCCAGGCCCTGTGCTCTATCCACTGTGCCATCTAGCTGTCTAGAGTGGGGAAAAAGGGATCTCAAAGAGTAACACAGACTGTAGAGGAAAGGGGGTAGCTAATCTACCAAGATGTCACACAGCAGTCAGGGCTATTCAGTGAGATCCCACAGTGTACCTGCTCCCTCCAACAATGGAGATTACCAGATGTCCTCAGCCATGCCTAGCCATCCTCTGCAACTCTCCACCATGTCCTCTTGTAAATCCACCACAGGAGGCCCACCTAACATGCTTGACCTATTTATTTATCAGTCATTCTTTGGTCTTCCTATGTAACTGGGCCATCTTTTATCCCCCCTCCCAGGGTAGGTTTAAGAGGAAGTATGATGTAGCACATATAAGATCAAGGTTTGATTCTTGCCTCTGACATACTGACTGTATGAATCTGGACAAGTAACTTGACCAGTGAAACTATATGGCTGTAAGTGGGATAATTTGCTGATCTGTATTGGTGAGACGAGTTAACCACCAGGAGTTCCTTACACCAGTGAGATCACAGGTTGAATATAGGTTCTGCAAATACATATCTGTTTCCTGTCCAATCAATGGCTACCTCCATTGGACATTTACTTGGGGCTCGAGATGGCACCCTTGAAATCACTTTGATTCTTAAAACAGGGCACAAAGTCAACAATTTAGCATTTTGTCTCACTAATTGATAAATGCCTCAAAATGCTAAAAATATGGAACTCCCCATGGGGTAATATTCAATTCTGAGAGTGACTGAGATTTGTGCACACATGTAGAAAAGACAAAAGCTACTGCTTCCGTAATAAAATGTGTACTGTCCAGTCCTGTAATAGCCTAACTGTGTGAGCACAAAATGAGTCAGAATCTATTGAGAAACCATATAGAACACAAATCAGCTGTAGGATGAAATCCTTAGGAAGGGCTCAGAATGAAATGTCTTTGCTGAGCACTTATGGATATAATGGATATTAGGAGAGGACAGGATGCACTTCATCAGGAAAACATGTTCCCATTTGGAGTTTCCCACGATCCTGCTAATCTCTAGTTTGTACCAAGAGCCAGTGCTTTGTCTTTTCCTGCATGCTCTCGAGAAGCTGGTAAATGGATATCAAATGTCTGCAAATAAAGATCCTGTCTACATGTTCCTTGTAACATGGAACAAAATGATATGCCATGCTATCGAGAGTAGGAGGAAATCAAGTCCTCAATGGCCTGTTGTCATTTCAGATAACAGCTCAGGACCAGAATGTGTCAGAGGCAATACAGAAGCAATCAACAATCTGTAGGCTCAAGTTCACCATACATGTATTTCAAATTTTAAAAGGAGGAGGGGAGGGGCAGAAAGTGAAAGGGGATCTGCAAAATACAGACTATTTCTCTAGTAACTTGTATGTAACCAAATAATCACAATCCTAGGAAAAAGAAGTGTGATTTTCTTGGGAGAGGTCCAGACCTTTAATTTCATGGAGTTGAGAGCTCCCTCCATTGGCAAAGACTAGGAAAGCATCTGTAGCTTTAGTCTTAGTTCCTATCTGGTACTAAGTGGTTGCCCATGCTTATACAGCCTTTATGTGTCAGAGACAAGACCAAATATCAGGTCTTCCTGACTCCAAGGCTAGCTCCCCTATCCATGTCATGCTGCCTCTGGGCTGTGATTTTTATGCACAGTAAACTCATGGGGACTTTTCTCTCATATCATAGCACATGGGACAGTCTTTGACTCTAGTTCATCCTTCCTCAGAAAGAGGAATTTCTGTCTTTTGAGACCATGTATAATTTTATCCACTGTCCACTTACACATCTCCTAAGTTTTCTAATCCCCTCCCTCACTTTTTCCATGTTTGCCTCAAACTGGGATCTCCTATGACTCTCCATGTCATCTGATTGGATATCTTCTTTGGAATAGATACATGGAGTCTTATGTCTCTGGGTTCAGACATGCTGACTCTCTCTCCTTTTAACACTATTAAGAGCCACAATTAGCTCAAAAATTTGCTTTGTCCTCTGAAGTATTATTTGTTCTTAAATTCTGGTCTTTCTAGTGTTAAATCCTCTGTAATTTTCAATTCCTTTCCACCTGCCCACAATGACCTTTAATAATGTGAGCTAACATTTCATTTCTTAAACATAAATTCCACTCTTGGTTATGCATGCTAACAGAGATGAGAGAGGCTGTATGATTTGGGGGGTGCATCTGGGGGACTTATGCACACAGCCATTTATTCATGAACTCATACTCAGGCTATAATGCAAACATGATGTAAACATTAAACTTGTTGAAAAGTGAAAAACTCATCAACTCCTTCTTCCCTCTACACAAAACTGAAGGATCATTTCGACTGATCATTTCACTGGATTGAATGAATTTTTGATGGCACTGTCTGGCTACTTTGGCATCATGTAATCAAGAGCCCCAGTGGGAAATCACATTGACATATCTAGGCCTTCTGTGCTCTGAGTCTCTCTTGGCTCAGTGACCCAGATCAGGAAGGGAGGGAATGCTGGACTAGAGGAGTAAGAGAGAACAGAAGCAAGCACTTCTGAAAGGCTCCTTCCTCACTAGCACCAGGGCCCAGCCCAAGGATGAGTAGTGCAATAACCTAAGGTATAATGATCCTTCCTTCGGAAAAGGAACTAGGTCCTCTACAATCTGTCTTATTCATACTACTCCCATCATGAACTCAAGGCTCTAGACAAAGCAGTCTAGAACTAATTGTTTTGGAACCTGATTCACCATCTCCCATCTTCATCAACAAGCCCTCCTCATGTCTGGAAAATGTTCCTTTCTCTCCTCCGTGTCTTAGTAAATCTTAACTTCCTTTGAGTCTAAACTCAGATGTCACCTCCTCCATAAAGCCCTCCCTCATCCAAACTCCCAGTTAATGCTTTCTCCCTCTTCAGTTTCCTTTCTATTAGATTTATTTTGTGAACATATTATGCTCCCTAGTAGGATGTATATTCTTTGAGGGGAAGCAGCTGTTTTGATTTTTCCTTTGTATCCCTAGTACTTTGAACACAGTAGGTGATTAATAAATGTATGTTGAATGGAATTACTTGACAGAAGTCCCATATAGCGGAGGAAGAATATATCCTTGGGGAATGAAAGACAGGAAACCCACATATGGATGTCAAGGAAAGACCAGTTTGCCTGGCATATGAATGAAAGTAGGACTGGAATTGGGACTCTGGTGATCATCAGGGCCAGTGTATTTTCTAGTAGATAATTAAGAACTGTTTGACCTGTGTATGTGATTCATTGGCAATTTCCCCCCCCTTTTAACAGCAATACTATAATAGAGTTTAAATTGCTTTAGAGTGGGGGCTATTTCCATTTTTGTCTTCATATCTCTAGCACCTAGCAGAGTGTCTTGCATATGGCAGATGTTAATAAATGTTTGTTCAACTGAATTGGAGAAGGGGATTCAACTGACTTAGCCATTATATAAGGCTTTTATTATAATTTAAGGGCTCATGATTTGGTCACTAGTATATTTAAGTAAATGAAATAGTAAGCTGGGGAGTGCTGAGATGTTACTATACAGGCATTGTTCTGGTCAGCTCTTATGTAATGGGGGCTAGTGGTTACAAGAATCAATCAACCAATAAACATTTATTAAGTGCCTCCTATATGCCAGGCACTGTGCTAAGTACCGAGGATACAAAAAGAGGCAAAAGTCAGTCCCTACCCTGAAGGAGTTCACAATCTAATGGGGAGACATCATGCAAATAAATATAAGCAAACCAGCTGTATACAAGATAAATATGCAAAAAGTGAAACTGCATTGGTATATATTCATTACCACCACAGAAAAAAGAAAAAGTTCAACCATAGCCTATAGGGAACTTGTAGTGGGTCAGCAAGATGTCAATTTCAAATTCCCACTATTATCCTATATGTTTTCAGCCCTTTGAGCTAAACTCCTGGAAAAGGTCACCTATACAAGGTTCCAATTCCTGCCTTTCCAGTCTTCTCACACCTGATTCCCTGACAGGAACTCTTTGATTCGGTGACACTGACCTCCTGGCTGTTATATGAACAGGACACTCCATCTCTTGGCTCTGGGCATTTTCTCTGGTTGTGCCCTATGCCTGGAACACTCTCCCTTCTCCATTCAAACTACCAACTGCCCTGGCTTCCTTTAAGTCCCAACTGAAATCCCACTTTCTACAGGAAGCCTTCTCTAACCCTTCTTAATTCCAGTGCCTTCCCTGTTAAATTATTTCCTATTTATCCTGTATAAAGCTGTATATATATATGTATGTATATATATGTATGTGTGTATGTATTTGTTTGCATGTTGTCTCCCCCATTACATTGTAAGCTCCTTGAGGGCAGGATTGTCTTTTGTCTTTTTTGTTTCCCTAGTGCTTAGCCCAATGCCTGGCACAGGGTAGGTGCTTAAGGAATGTTGATTGATTGATTGATATCCTTTCATTCAGCATGTGTTCAGTGGGCATCCTGAACAGGGATGGCTAGGGCATTGTCAAGAATTACTTCATCTCATCTCACTTTTATTTAAGCATTTTGATTAAGAAACTGAAATCATTTTGATAAGGGCTAATGAATGTCTATAATGCCAATTTAATCAGCTAATAGTAAACAGTAAGGATAAATCCACATTGAGTTTAAACTCTCATTTATCAATTGTGGAAAATGAGGTAATAAGTTAAAAAATGGAATCAGAATAGCAGAATTAGAAAAGATCTCAGTCCAATCTATATCTGAGAAAGTATCCTTCTCTGCAACATACATGACAAGAGGTCATCTAGCATTTACTTGAAGAGCTCCAGGTTTGGGTAGCACACTAGCTCCTGATGCAGGTTACTTGGAGGTCCTAGAAGAAGTGTACAAATGAAAACCAGAACTCAGCAGTTTTCAGCATACAAGCCCTTCAAAAGTAAAAGCTAAGTCTACTCTCATGACAGTGTTCTGGGACATCCAGATTTCACTGGGGGGATGAATGTCTGCACAGGGATATCCATTCTGGAAGGTAGGGAAAGGGCAGTAAGAATCTGGCTATAAATATTCTCAGTGGCATCATTTTGTAAGTGATGTACAAAAGTGAACCTGAGGTTGTAATAGATGGGCAGATTCATCTTTAAACATGAGCTGAGGGATTTCTTTGGACAGCATTATGGACTGTGCAACAATAATCAGAATAGAATCTGGTTTTGGCAAGGCAGTGCAGAGCTGGTTGGACCAACTGTGCATGCATGAGACAGATGGAAATAGTCTCAGAGGATGAACATTTTAATTAAATTTTTTTTTTAAAATAAGGTTCTAGATGATCCTCACCATTGGTGGGGGGAGGAATTATAAAGAAAGGCCATTACAACCCTGGTGCTGAAGGATAAGATATGTCTGCCATGTCTATAGAAAGAAGATAAGTGGCATATCCAGCATTTCTATCACAGGATACCAAAGCATTACTTCAACAACCACTGCTTCTTAGAAAAATTCACAAGAGGAATGAATCCGGAAAAACAGAAATGTGGTAAAAAATCTTTTCTTTCTAAGTCTCATTCATCTTTTAACTACCACTGTGTATTTCTATTATAGCAAAATTCTTCATTAGGATGAACTACTTTTCTTCAAAATTTCAACTCTATTGTCAATTTCAGTCAGAAAGACCAAAATTCAAATTCTGCCTCAGACACTTACAAGCTGTACCACCCTGAGCAAGTCATAGTCACCTTCCTCAAACTCAATTGCCTCTTCTCTAAAGTGGAGATAATAGTATCAACTACCTCACAGGGTTGTTGTAAAGATCAAATAAGACTACATAGAGATGATAGATAGATGGATAGAAAGATAGAGATATGTATATATATAGGCAGTGTTACACAGATCTTAAAGTGATATAAAATATGAACATATGAATAATATAATAATATTTAGTGATGGTGCATTTCCTAGATGTCTTAGTTTTGTCATGTATACATAAAAGCACATACTTTACACTCATATGTACATATCTTTTCTTAGGAGATGAAAACAAAAAGATGCAGTAAATTACTCAACTATTTTTTTTTTAAATCCAAATGTGCTCATATCAAATATCCAGATATTTGCATTTTTCCATTTGCATTGAATTGTTTGACATCATGTAGATCCAGCCTGAGCTGGGTTGAAAAGTAGAAACTTGTACTTATGGCACATAAAATGATTACTATTGAGGTTAGGAAAGCCAATAAGATTTTAACACTCCATTTTGTGGCACTTCACCATGATATATTTATTTCTCTACTATCCTTGTCTCTTAAAGATAGCATAAGCTATGGGAGTGGACACAGACCCAGATGGCAAGGACAAATGAGTTCTGGCGAGATCATCTTGAATCTGTGGTAGAATTATATTCTTAGTCGTCTACCCCTAGCCACCTCTTCAACCCTGAAAGAGGTCCTAGCCTAGGGTGAAGCCCACATTTCCCATCCCATTTTTCATGGCCCTGTTCAGGAGCACCACAATGCTTGAAGTGTGGCCAAGAGCAAATCATGATTTCTCCACACTCAAGCATCTTGCCTATAAAAATGACAGCACCTTCGTTCAAGGTCACTGCAAAGATTAGTATTAGTTAGAGCTAACATTTATAAAATGTTTGACCTGATTGAATAGTACAAAGTACTAAATGCAGAGTTAATTCAAATCCTTAGATTGTGCTGGGGGATTGATAATCTACTAAAGAAACAAGTTACCTGTCACTGATAGATAATTGAGAATTAGATCCCAAAAAACCACAAACTGGGCACCAGAGGCACAATGAAATACTGCAGTGCCAAGTGACTGAGAACTACACCTATTTAACTGGCAATAACCAAGAGATTAACAGGTCCTTCTAATCAGTGCAGTACTCTTATGACAAATTAATTAGGAGGGCTGCTATTTCAGCTTCCCTGGGGAGCTGAATCTATATATTGACTGCTCCCTAAATGAATTCCATTTAGCTTCTGAACTGATGCTGTCATAGAAGTTATTTTCTCTGTTTCCTGAATCCAACACAAATTCTCATAGCTATGTGCTTTTGCCATCTCCATCAAGTTTGTATGCAACCCTGTAACAGTCTTGAGGAACCTACTTTACACAAAGCAGATACTTGGTTTTTCCAAGCCTTTTGAACACTAAGAACAATGAAGAAAAATGGTTAAAACATAATGTAAACAGAGATTTCCATTTTCATGTAGATAGTAGAGAATAGTATAATAGGATAGTAGAGAATTTGAAATGTTTAGAGCTTAGGACATGTTAATGGTAATCTTAACCAACCCTCTTGATAAGTTCAGATATTTTGCAATGCTTGCAATGCTTTGGCTGGTTTTTGCAGTAATTTCACGTTTGCATAGTGAAGAGCTACTTGTTCAAAACTTCCCTTTTGACCTGTGTAAATGGAACCCACAATTTAAAGTATTTCATATTTGTCAGTCCCAGGTGTTGAACATGATCATAGGCCACATTCATATTCCAAAGAATTGTGGCAGAAGAATTTTTGTCACATGTCATGGTGCACTGTGGAGAAATAAATTTGATCAACGCAAGTGCTACAATACAGAATTACAGATGAGATGAATCTGGAGATATGGATTGTGGAGCTTGTCACTTGGCACCTCAAGCAGCTTAATGAATACAGAGATTAATGATTTCCATCAGCCTCAAAGACTTTATCATATGTTCAAGAATATTACATGCACTTATCAGTCTTAGCAACTAAGACTCTGGCAGCCTAAATTGTGAATCAGAATGATGAATCCTTTCTCTACCCCTTCCCAGAATCCCCCAGTTCATTTATTGGCAAATTTAAGCATTTAAAGCTCATTGCTGACATTCCCCTGACCACCTTCTAAGTGTTTTTTGAAGTCTTTGAAAGTATCTGAAGCTCCCCATCTCCCCAATTTATTACAAGATAAATTACCTTCCTAAAATATGTACCTGAGAATGTGGCATTCTCTTAATACTCTATTAATTTTATTTCTATAAATATATTAGCTCAGGTACTTGAATGACCCCTTTGAATCAGGGAACAAAACCTATGATTATGTGTAGTAACTACTTTGTTTTGTCTTTCATATGTGAGCTAATGACACTTAAAAGACATGTCTACTGGAACCATTTAAGAGACTTTAATAAAGCATTCATTTTGTTGTGTCTTAAACTAAACACAGAGCACTAAGTTACATACCTAAAACCAGAAGTAAAGTGAGATGTATTAGCTGGGGGGAGGAGACATTTTAGGATTCCTTTGAGATAGAGTTGATAAGCAGAATGCTAAAATTTTTACTTTAAGGATCAATCTTTCTTCCTCATAATGGTAACAATCAATCCATTAAAAAAGGCATTTGATTATGATTAACCATCTCCTCAAACATCTTTGTACTCCAAAAGAAAGCAAGAAATAAAGCCATTAGTTGGGAGAGGGAAGAAGGAAAAACAGCAGCAATAATTAAATTATCATGGAATCTGGCAATAGTTTTGGAACTATTAAGATCAGGACAGAAAGATAATCTTCATATTATGTTTGCTTCTTTGACGATGGCAATTACCAATATTTATTGAAATCCCACAATACATGAAGTATCGTGGGCATATAATGTGCACAGGATCAAAAAACTAGCCAACTGTTAACTGTTCCAGTATTCTTGGAATACTTCTATGATCCTCAAAGGTTCCACTTCCCCTCAAAGGCTGGACATCAGAAAGTAGCTTCAGAATGCAGTAATGTTCAGAAGCAGTCTCACTTGTAAATATCCCCACTAAAGACATTTCTATTACTGATTGCAAGCAAGTATCTGATGAGGAATGGAGAGGAATGGGGGGAGGGGAGTAAGAAAACTCTTCCTTCCAAGCCCAAAACAGGATTTTTAATGAACAAAGAAAATACGTATTCTTGTATATCAATATCTGATGCAATTGGATTATAGAATGTGGAATTTTAAATGCTACTGCTTATTACTAATAAAAAATTCTTTAAAAAAATCAAGGAATCACAAACAACTCCAGTTTGAATGGGAATAACTATTCGACTTTTTTCTCTCTTTTTTTCTGTTATCTCTTTAAAAAGAGTTAGAAAAAAATCAAGTGAAAAGCACCCGAGGAGAAACATCTAGGAGAGACTGTAGCGAACCCTCCCAAACACCTTTATTAATAGGATACTCATATTCTTGCACTGACGTAGTCACAAACCTCTCAAGAAGAAGCAAGCCCCGCCAGATGACCTCTAGAAATCCCTACCTGTCCCTAAATCTCTGCTATTTATTTAGCAGCAACACCACCATCTCCCTAAGCAGATCCAGTTCCATAAGAAAATTAAGCAGATAAAGGAAACTCAGAGCTAGAGCTTGTCTTTAAGGTCTAAATACCAAACGCCGTCCATTCTGCTAACAGTCAGGCAAGGACTACAAGGCGACACTAAAACCAAGTTTCCAATGGTCTTTTTACATGAATGGGATCCTTCTGCTTCACTAGTTTCCCCTCTCCCAAAACCAATACTCTCTGATTGTAAGCAGTTCGAAAAGGAAGTGAATGATTACAGCTCTTGAGTTTCAGGGTTGTGAACAAGGGGCTGCTCACTCTGGGAATGGGCTCTGTTTCCAATAGGGTCTTTTAGGAACCTCCATACAACTACTGCCAGGGAACCCAAAGAGTCCAGCGTCCAATAAAACTTCCTGGTAACGGGAGCAGCCCTACTAGCCATTTAAAGCCCTGCCTGAGATATATTTTTACCGTGCAAAGCAGGCGGTGAATGTGAGCATGGGTGGGCAAGTTTTCCTAAAAAAGAGATGAAAAAACAAAAACAAAAACCACAGACAAGAACACACACGAAGAAGCTTTGCAAAGTAGAAAACACTATACAATTACGAGGTGCTATTGATAAATGTTAGGATATAGAAAGGAGGGACAAATCTCTATTCTATTCCCCTCTTGTTCTGATCTGGATATGTCCTGGGAAGACTGCTGCTGCCTGAGTCCAGACCCTCGATGCCTAGTGCCCGACCTCCTTCAACTGTGATATCTGCGACAGAGGGGGCTCAGGGAAGCCCGGACCCTTTCCCCTTCCCCCACCGACCGAGTGATGAATGTCTCCTAAAATACGGAACCCAAGAGGAAGAGGTCTGAGGTCTGGCGGCTAGGACAAAGTGGACAGGGAGAGGACTGAAGGGGTGCAGGACAAGAGGCACTTTCGACAGGTCCCTCAGAGTGGGAAGCCACACCTCTACCCGTGGCTCGCTTTCAGAAAAGCCTGGAAATGAGTTTTCCCCTGCAACCAAGTCGAGAGGAGCTAAAAAGGGGTTGGGGGAGTAATGGTCACTCGGAAGACAGGCTGCTCCAAAGACACGGGTAAGATCTACTAAGGAAGATGGATACCCAAGACTTGCCCTGGGGATGGTAAGCTGTGACCTGCTGGCCGGGCAGCCAGTTGCCTGCTCCTCACTGACCCCTCCTCTCCAGTTTCCTGCTCTGAACTCTCTTGGGAATGTTGGAGGCGGGGGACTCGCACTAACCTGTAATCCGGACACCCTGCGGGGAAGGTCGGGGAGGGCACCGATTTGGCCGATTTGGGAGAGAGCGGCTGCTTTTCCTCTTCTATCCCGCGGCTACAGGCTGGGGAGTCTTCCTCTGGAAGAGTGTGGTGCGCTGGGCGGAGTGAGGCACCGAGAGCGTTAACCAGCAAGGCAGCTCCGGGTCCGTTCTGGTCCGGTCCGCCCTCCAGCCAGTACACGAGTCGTAGCAGCAGTAGGCAAAGAGCTGCGCTACCAGAAGACTAAGAGACCGAGGGAGGAGTTTTCCCCCGCCCACCCTCCAACCCCCATAACCAATCGCCCTGAGCCTGGTTGCTCCCCCTCCTTGCTAGCTCCTTCGGCACAGTGCCGGGCTCCCACTCTGCTAGGGACTGGGATGGGCGCACCTAGCAGTGTCTCATCTAGGGAACGGTGGGAAGCTGGGGCGGGGAATGGAGATAGGGAAGAACCTTTCTTTTATCCACTCCCAGTTTGGAAAAGCCCAGAGAACATAGAGGCGTCTGCCCATAAAACCTCATGTGGGAAAAGCAGGTTGTGGAGGAACTTGGGGTGGGGGTGGAGAGGGGTGGGCGGGGAGCACAAAGACTTGAGGGTGAGGGGACAACGTGATTCCCTGCAGGCAAAAACCTACCCCCTGGTTTCTTCCCTTAAGTCATGCCTTAACTCTCGAGAAACATTCTCCCTCCTTCTCCTACCACAGGTGCGGCACTGCGTGGTGGGCTTGCCTCTGTCTGAATGGAGGATATAGCCCTCTTTCTGCTCATTGCATTACAGTGTTTTGTTCTATGAAACTCGGTCCTAGAAATACTGCTCTTTGAATTTCCCTTCTAGGGCTTCTCTTGCAATTCATCTTGGTGTATCATGGAATATTTCCAAACTGGACTACGTGCTGTGAGAGGTGTTGCCATGGTTGTGATCCCTGTAAGGCTGTTCTCTCTGTGTGTATCTCCGCTCAGTTCATGCGCAGGGGCAGTCAGAAAAGCAGACCATCGGAAAGCTGAAGAGTTGCTGCCGCCGCCAAGTCTTGCTGATCAACATGGCAATCTATATAAATCAAGGAGACTGGCATGGCAAGCTCAGAGGATAACTGTTGATGTATATGCTTTAGCCTCTTTGTTTACCGTATTTTTATGTCTTTAAGGGAGTTTTCAACTCCAGGACCCTGTTGCAGACTTGTGACACAGCTGTCTTGCTCCTCTTTTTCCTGGGGCCTCTTTCCACACCGGACTTGTAGCTTTTCTACCTTCTTTAGTTGGCCTGAATTGTTGGAGGGTAGTCTTGCTAGACCTACACTGAGGTCATCGTACAACAGGTATTTTAAGGTTCCTGAAATCGTAAGATCAGAGGTTGAGCTGAAATCGACTATAATTCAATCGGGCTGCTGCTCTGAAAGGGAATCTACATAGCAGACGACTTTTAGGGGAGGGGAAGGAAAGGTGGAGGTTGCAGAAACCAAGGAATTGCTTATTTGGCATGCACACCTCAAAACTGGCAGTTGAGTTAACTGGTTACATGACCTACAGTCTTGGTTGCAAGGGAGAGAGAACTCATCTCCAGGCTTTTCTATAAGGCCACCAAGGACAGTTCTGGGAGACCAGTCAAAAGCGTCCCTTGTCCTGCACCCTTCAGGCCTCCTCCCATTTATGTTTTACTTGCTGACAGAATAGCTTCCTGGGTATTTGCTGACCTCTTTTTGTTTTTCTGTTTTTTTGAGTATTAAATCTTTTTTTGAAATAGTATTTTATTTTTTCCAATTACATGTAAAGATCGTTTTTAACATTCACTTTTAAATAAAATTTTGAGCTCCAAATTTTTTCTCCCTCCCATTCCCCCTCCCCAAGATGGCAAGCAATCCGATATAGGTTATACATGTGCAGTCATGTAAATATATATCCACGTTGACCATACTGTGAAAGAAGAAACAGAAAAAATAGAAAAGCCATGAAAAACACACACACATACATACACACACACACACACACACACACACACACACACACAAAGGGGAAAATCATATGCCTTGATCTGCATTCAGACTCCATAGTTCTTTCTCTGGACATGGATAGCATTTTCCATCCTGAGTTTTTTGGAATTATCTTGAATCATTGTATGGCTGAGAAGAGCTAAGTCCATCACAGTTGATCATTGAACAACGTAGCTGTTATTGTATACAATGCTCTCCTGGTTTTGCTCACTTCACTCAATATCAGTTCATATAAGTCTTTCTAGGTTTTCCTGAAATCCGCCTGGTCATCATTTCTTAAAGCATAATAGTATTGCATTCATTCATATACCACAACTTGTTCAGCCATTCCCCAATTGATAGGCATCCTCTCAATTTCCAGTTCTTTGGATCACATAAAGAGCTGATATAAATATTTTTGTACATGCAAGTCCTTTTCCATTTTTTATGATATATTTGGGATACAAACTGAGTAATGGTATTGCTGGATCAAAGGGTATGCACAGTTTGATTGCCCTTTGGGCATAGTTCTAAATTGCTCTCTAGAATGGTTGGATCAGTTCACAACTACACCAACAATGCATTAGTATCCTAATTTTCCCACATCTTTTCCAACATTTATCATTTTCCTCTTCTGTCATATTAGCCAATCTGATAGGTGTGAGGTGGTACCTCAGAGCTGTTTTAATTTGCATTTCTCTAATCAGTAGTGATTTAGAGCATTTTTTCATATGACTATAGATATCTTTAGTTTCTTCCTTTGAAAACTGTTCATATCCTTTGATCACTTATCAATTGGGGAATGATTTGGATTCTTATGAATTTGACCTATTTCTCTACATATTTGAGAAATGAGGCCTTTATCAGAAACACTTGCTATAAACATTATTTCCCGTCTTTCTGCTTTCCTCCTAATCTTGGTTGCATTGGTGTTGTTTGTGCAAAAACTTTTTAATTTAACATAATCAAAATTATCCATTTTGCATTTCATAATGTTCTCTAACTCTAATTCTTCCCTTCTCCATAGATCTGACAGGTAAACTATTCCTTGCTCTCCTAACTAAAGGGTATCACCCTTTATGTCTAAATCATGTACTCATTTTGCCCTTATCTTGGTATATGATATGAGATATTGGTCTATGCCTAGTTTCTGCCCTACTATTTCTGCCATATTGTTTTCCAGTTTTCCCAGCAGTTTTTGTCAAAAAGTGAGTTCTTATCTCAGAAATGGGAGCCTTTGGGTTTATCAAGCAGTAGATTACTGTAGTCATTTACTACTGTGCTTTGTGTACTTAATCCATTTCATTGATCCACCACTCTATCTCTTATCCAGTACCAAATAGTTCTGATGATTGCTGCTTTATAATATAGTTTTAAATCCAGTATGGATGAGCACTTGATATTTTTCCAATTGTTTAGATCTGACTTTATTTGTGTGAAAAGTGTTTTATAATTGTGTTCATACAGTTCCTGGGTTTGTTTTGGCAAGTAGAGTTGCAAATATTTTATATTATCTACAGTTATTTTAAATGGAATTTCTCTTTCTATCTCTTGCTGCTGAACTTTGTTGGCAATATATAGAAATGCTTATGGTTTGTGTGGGTCTATTTTATATACTGAAACTTTGCTAAAGTTGTTAATTATTTCAAGTAGTTTTTTTGTTTGATCCTTTAGGATTCTCTAAGCATACCATCATATCATCTGCAAAGAGTGATAGTTTTGCTTTTTCACTGCCTATTCTAATTTCTTCAGTTTTTTTTTCTTCTCTTATTTCTAAAGCTAACATTTCTAGTACAATATGGAATATTAGTGGTGATAATGGACATCTTTGTTTCACTCCTGATCTTGTTGGGAAAGCTTCTAGCTTATCCCCATTATTGATAATGCTTGTTGATGGTTTTTGATGGCTATTACTTATTGTTTTGAGAAAAGCTCCATTTATTCCTATGCTCTCTTACGTTTTTAATAGGAATGGGTGCTGTATTTTGTCAAAAGCTTTTTCTGCATCTCTTCGAGATAATCATATGATTTCTGTTGGTTTTCTTATTGATATGGTCAATTATGCTAATAGTTTTCCTAATATTGAACCAGCCCTGCATTCCTGGTATAAATCCCACCTGGTCATAATGTATTATCCTGGTGATAAATTGTTATAATCTCTTTGCTAACATTTTATTTATAATTTTCCCTTCAATGTTCATTAGGGAAATTGGTCTATAATTTTTTTCTCTGTTTTGGCTCTTCCTGATTTAGGTATCAGCACCCTATTTGTGTCATAAAAGGAATTAGATAGGATTCCTTCTTCACTATTTTCCCCAAATACTTTATCTAGTATTAGAATTAAATGTTTTTAAATGTTTGGTAGAATTCACTCATGGACCCAATTGGCCTTGGGAATTTTCTCTCAGGGAGTTCACTGATGGCTTGTTCATTTTTTTTTCTAAAATGGGGTTATTTAAATATTTTATTTCCTCTTCAGTTAATCTGGGTAGTTTATATTTTTTGTAAATATTCATCCATTTCACTTAGATTATCAGTTTTATTGGCATACAGTTGGATAGGTCCTAATTACTTTTTAAATTTCCTCTTCATTTGTTGTGAATTCACCTTTTTCATTTTTGATACTGGAAATTTGGTTTTCTTTTTTAAATCAAATTAACCAAAAGTATATCTATTTTATTGTTCTTTCATAAAACCAACTCTTAGTTTTATTTATTAGTTAAATAGTTTTCTTACTTTCAATTTTATTAATCTCTCCTTAGATTTTCAGAATTTCCAATTTGTTGTTTAATTGGAGATTTTTAATTTGTTCTTTTTCTAGCTTTTTAAATTACATGCCCAATTTGTTGATCTGCTTTTTCTCTATTTTATTCATGTAAGAATTTAAAGGTATAAAATTTTCCCCACATGCTGCTTTGGCTGCATCCCATAAATTTTGATATGTTGTCTCATTATTGTCATTCTCTTTGGTGAAGTTATTGATTTGTTTCTCTGATTAGCTGTTTGACCCACTCATCCTTTGGGATTAGATTATTTAATTTCCAATTAAATTTTAATCTATCTTTCCACGGCCCTTCATTACATATAATTTTTATTGCATCATGATCTGAAAAGGATGCATTTAACATTTTTGCCTTCCTGCATTTGAATGTGAGGTTTTTATGACTTAATACATGGTAAATTTTTGTAGGTGCCATGTACTGCTGAGAAAAAGGTTTATTTCTTTCTATCCCCATGTAACAATAATGTGACTTGCAGCTGCTGCTGAGGTGTAAGACCCAATAAGACCAGCAACAAGAGCTGCCAGCACAAGTTCTTTGATCTGCTTTTCTAAGAAAAGCAACTTTAAGAGGTTAACAATCTCACTTTGATCAAACATACATATATCAAAATCCAGCATCCGGAACTTCAGAGAGAATACAAATAGAAATCACAAACAGAAAATATCAACAGATCAAATAAGACAATTCAAATAGACAGGCTTTGTCTGATCAAGACATCATATACATAGTTACCAAAAAGAGAAGTACCAACATCTGGGTTTTCTTCAAAGCTGGGGGTGGGGGGGGCTCCAGTAGCTACTCAGAGTCTCCACATCAACATTCTTCTAGTGAGTGAGAGCCCCCCCCAAAATGCTAATCCGTGAGTTTATATACCCTGTTCAGGGCCTGAAGGCTTCACACTTAATTAGCAAAAGGGTATGGGCCTGGGGCTTAGTACCTAGTAAGACTTAATCAAAGGTGCTTGATTACTTTAGCATTCTAAAAGAGAAAAGAGTAAAAAAAGTCCCACCTTAATTACCAATACACCCCATTCAATTTTCTCCAGCATTCTATCACATCTAACTTTCCTAAAATTCTATTCACTTCCTTAACTTCTTTCTTGTTTATTTTGTTGTTAGATTTATCTAATTCTGAGAGAGGATGGTTGAGGACCCCCATTAACATAATCCTGTAACTCACTTAACTTCTTTCCTAAGAATTTGGATGCAGGGGCAGCTAGGTGATACAATGAGTAGAACACTGGCCCTGGAGTCAGGAGGACCTGAGTTCAAATCTGGCCCCAGACACTTGACACACTTACCAGCTGTGTGACCTTGGGCAAATCACTTAACCCCAATTGCCCTGCCTTCCCCCTCTAAAAAAAAAAGAATTTGGATGCAAAACAGTTGGTCAATATATGTTTAGTATTGATATTAAGTCATTGTCTATGGTAACTTTTAGCAAGATGTAGTTTCCATCCTTATCTCTTTTAATTAAGTGTATTTTTGCTTTTGCTTTGTCTGAGATCAAGATTATCACCCCTGCTATTTTTTTTTACTTCAGATGAAACGTAATATATTCTGCTCCACCTTTGATATTTACTCTGTGTGTATCTCTGTGCTTCAAATGTGTTTCTTGTAAACAACGTAGTGTAGGATTCTTGTTTTTAATCCACTCTGCTATCCATTTCCATTTTATGGGAGAGTTCATCCCTTTCACATTTACAGTTATGACTACTAACTGTATTTCCCTCCATCCTATTTCCCCCCTGTTTGTGCCTTTCTCTCTCCTTTCACCTTGTTCCTCCTCACCAGTGTTTTGCTTCTGACCACTGTCTCCCTCAATCTGTTCTCTCTTCTATCACCCTCCTTTTCTTTTCCACTTCCTCACCTACTTCCCTATAAGGTAAAATAGATTTCTTTACCCAACTGAATGTGTATATTATTTCCTCTTTGAGCCAAATCTGATGAAAATAAGGTTCAAATAATGCTCACCCCCTCCCTTCTTTCCTTCTACTATAATAGGTCTCCCATGCTTCTTCATGTGATATAATTTACCCCAGTCTGCCTTCCCCTTTCCTCTTTTCTCAGTACAGTCCTTTTTATTCACCCCTTAATATTTTTTTTATCATCACATCAAAGTCAGCTTATACTCACACCTTCTAAGTATTTTCCTTCTAACTTCCCTAATGGAGATATAGTTCTTAAGAGTTACAAGTATCATGTCTCATGTAGGAATGTAAACAGTTTAACTTTATTGAATACCATGTGTTTTTTCTTTCCTGTTTACCTTTTTATGCTTATCTTGAGTCTTGTATTTGAAGATCAAATTTTCTTTTCAGCTCAGGTCTTTTCATCAGGAAATTTTGAATGTCCCCTATTTCATTGAATATCCACCTTTTACCCTGGAAGATTATGCTCAATTTTGCTGGGTAGTTGATTCATGGCTGTAATTCAAATTCCCTTGCTTTCTGGAATATCATATTCCAAGCCCTATGATTATTTAATGTAGAAACTGCTAAGTCCTGTGTAATCCTGACTGTGACTCCTTGATATTTGAATTATTTATTTCTGGCTGCTTGCAGTATTTTCTCCTTGACCTGATAGTTCTGGAATTTGGCTACAATATTCCTTGGAGGTTTCATTTTGGGAACTCTGTCAAGAGGTGATGGGTGGATTCTTTAAATGACTATTTTACCCTCTGATTCTAGAATATCAGGGCAGTTTTCCTTGATAATTTCTTGAAAGATGCTGTTCAGGCTCTTTTTTTCATCATGCCTTTCAGGTGGTCCAATAACCCTTAAATTATCTCTCCTGGATCTATTTTCCAGGTCAGTTGTTTTTTTCCAGTGAGTTATTTTACACTTTCTTTTATTTTTTCATTCTTTTAATTTTGTTTGATTCTTGATGTCCCATAGAGTCACTAGCTTCTACTTGCTCAATTCTAATTTTTAAGGAATTATTTTCTTCAGTTAGCTTTTGTACCCCCTTTTCCATTTGGCCAATTCTACTCTTAAAGGGCTTGTTTTCTTTAGTGAATTTTTTTCCATTTGGCCAATTCTATTTATAAGGAGTTGTTTTCTTCAATTTTTTTGCTTTCTTTCCAAGCTGTTGATTCATTTTTCACAATTCTCTTGCATCAGTCTCATTTCTTTTCCCTATTTTTCTTCTACTTCTCTTACTTAATTTTTAAAATCCTTTGAGCTCTTCCAAGAAGACTTTTTTTGGGGTTTAAGACCAATTCATATTCCCCTTTCAGCTTTCACACATAGGCATTTTGACATTGGTGTCCTCTTTTAAGTTTGTGTTTGGATCTTCCCTGTTGCCATAGTAGATTTCTATGTTCAGGGATTTTTTTTCTTTTGTGCTCATTTTTAAAAGTTGAGCTCTGCTCCTGGTGTACAGGGGGCACTGTCCCAAGCTTCTTGTACTGGAGACCACGGTCCTGGTCACTAACTGTTTTGGGGCCTCTGGGGCTGGCAGCTTGCCCACTCTATTAGATGGCCCAGCCTAGTCTTGCCTTCTATTTCTAGCTGGCAGTTTGCCTGCTGTGCTAGGGCTGGAGGCCTTACAGATGGCTGACTGTACCACTGGTCTGCTGAGCCAGGATCATGGGGCTTTGGGTGCTGATCTATGCTGTGGCTAAGAGACTCCCACTGGTTTGCCCAGACACCACCTACACTGGACTCCATTCTCCTTTTACACAAGTGAGACAGACCTTTCCTGAAGTCCTTTTAAGTATCTTGGGCTGGAAAATCGTTCCACTTTGTCTTTTTGTGGATTCTGTCACTCCAGAATTCTTTTAGAGGCTTGATTTAACATTGTTTCTGAGGGAAACCTAGGAGAGCTCAGGCAACTTCCTGGCTTCTCTCTACCATCTTGGCCACTAAACTCTTTTAAAGATATAGGCCAGCCTTGCTGAGGTGGACCCTTATCCATCCTCATGCCTTCCCTCTTTTTAACCTCTTTGGGCCTTAATCCTTTTACTACTTATTTTGTGAGACCTTGAGTGAATCATTTAACTTTCCTGGGACTCCAATTTCCTCACCTTTAAAAAAGAAAGGGTTAAGGTAGGTGATCTCTAAGGTTCTTTTCAGCTCTTCATCTATGATCCTGTAACTGTCTCCCCCATTATCGCACTTTGGTATCTACTATGCAGGTCTCTGCATGGCAAATCTCTAATATTGGCAAATATTCTTAGTCTGAGCCAGAGTGGTACTGTCTTCCCAAAATTAGGCTGAACAAATTTTCTGTAGATATTAAGCCCTCTTCAACTTCCTGGAAAACTGTGGTTTACTGATTCTGTAGGTCACTGAGAGAATGTTTGCATGCCATTTGTAGGTAGCCCAACCTGAATCTGGACTAAGGACCATGTTGATGTGGGGCAACTGTACTTCAGCTTACTTCAGTGGTTTCATTAATTGCTATAATCCTTCTTTGGGTATTGCTACAAAGATTTCTTAATTGAACATTGAAATTTCAAAGCATAATGCATAGTGGAGGCAATTCCTGAATGACAAAAGCAGAATATTTTAATCTGAGTTATCTGGATATTTCAGATTGAAATTAACCAGATGATTTTAGTTCTTAATTTTGCCTGTATAGAAATTCTTTAAATGGTGGCATTTTTTCAAGCAATTTTGTGAGTTTCAGACACTTTTTTAAAAAGACTTGAAGGTTTTCAGGCAAGGGTCCAGGAAATTTTATTCCTTGCTAAGTATTTTTTAAGTCTTTTTCCTTCTATCTTTCCATATATATGATCAATGCACAGAAATACATTTTTCCACTTCCCAGTTCTTTCTTAGCCATAGAATTCCAATTCAATCAAATACAATTTATATAGTGTCTTTTATGTTTTAGGGGCCATGGGGAATACAAAAACCAACAACTATTTTCCTCAAGGAACTTATAATCTAATAGAAGGGATAAGACAATTACATAAATAAGTATAGTCTAAGTCAGGATATAAGTGGGAGAGCATGGTGTAGTAGAAAGAGAACTGGGCTGGGAGTCAGAGCCTTGAATTCGAGGATTCAAATCCTAGGTTTGCTCAACTAATTGTGTATCTTGAGCAATTCAATTTAACTCAATCCAATAAACATTTATTAAGCACTTGGCTATGTTCAGAAGAATCTAAAGTTATACAAACAGCAATAGAAACATGTGTAATGGGTCTGAAGAGGCTGCAATATGTTACTAATGATGGCTTGCACATAGACATGCACATAGGAAGTAGTATAAAAGATATGTTCAAGAATAAATTGATCTCTTTATGATGTCTACACTTTACTCTCAGTTCTGCACCCTGGGGCCAAATGATAACCCTTCAAATACTGAAAGATAATGATCATATTCTCCCCTGCCTTCCTCACCCAATCTATTTTTTCTCCAGGTTAAACATGACAATTTTCTTCAATCAATCCTTATATGAAGTGGACTTACACTCTTCACCATCCTGGCTGCCCTTCTCTGCCTTACTTATCAATGTTTTTCTTGTGTGTGGGCTCAGAGTTAGGAGAAATATGTGTATGAGTAAGCAAAAGAGTAAGGGAGAATCTGGGTTCTTAAAACCCTGAGGCAGCCCTAGAATGTAGACAGAGACTGTGTGAGTGAGGGGGTTTATGGCAGGTGTCATGTTCTGTGTTCTAGTATTCCTCACTCCCATTCCACCTCCACAGAAATACCAATAGTTGGAAGCCATAATATTGGAGGATGTTGTGTGAATTGTGGGAGCAGGGGGTAAATGGAATTAGGAGGAATGTCAAGACATGGGGCCACACCTGAGTTTACACTCAGTGGGAGATCAGGTGCTTAAGAAGAAAGGAGGTAACATGAGTGCCTTAGACTAGGGATGGCAGGCCACAGACAAGAGGAGCCCTAAAAAGATAGGTTAAAACAATGATTTCTCAATGAAGATTGTATCCCAAAAGGAGGAAGGGAGACCAAATGCAAACTCTACCAGATATGAACTTGTACAAATTCCATTGTCTGTCATGTATCTCTCTAATGGAGAGTGATGGCAGAAGAGGCAAGGTTTGAGGACTTTGAGATCAAAGTGACAAGCAATAGTTATTTCTGTGGGTTGCTTGCATGAATCTTTTGCTCTCTCTCTTTCATTTCCTATATTGTGCAGTGCCCTCTCCTGGCCTTCCATAACGAAAGAAGCTGCCAGTCTTACCTAGCAAGAGACCACACTCAGAGATTCAATTAATGGGGCAGGAGGTAGGAAGGTACAGAAATGAGTTTCCTTCTTGTGTTTTGTGCAAGGAAGAGAGACATAATCCACCATAGCAAAGAGTTTTGAGTCTTTGCCCACATAAATCATTCGACAGCTTCTACATATTTCCTCAAGAGCTGCAAGAGAGTTGAGGAGTCATCCATGCTTGGATACCCGAGAAAAGCAGTTGATCACCTCTAGGTGCAAGTCGGAGGTAAATATTAGTGCCACAGGCATGTCACTTAGTGGAAAACACTGCCTAAGAGCCTCAGCTGGTCCCTGGTGCACTTGTCTCATCAGCTCTGTTTGTGTTGGCCAAATGACTTACTGTGGGTTATAAATCAATGATGAGCGATGTGAGGAGCAGATGGGTTGTTTAATGCATCCTCCACATCTCTGTCTTGTGACTGGCTGAAGTCCATGTGCAATTTTGAAAAGGATGTTTGAAAAGGATATTCATCATTTTAAATTGCTCTGTGGGAGCTGTACAGTTCATAATGTGCCACTCAGGCACTTCTCAAAGATAGGCTTTCCTTGATGTGGTTTATACAATTTCATAACAGCAAAAGGGCAACTTGGGGTATAAGGATGTAAAAATACTTTTGAAAGGATTACCATGAAATAGGGGGAAAAGCCCAAAGAGGCTAAATGACTTTTGCTGAATTCCTGGTTAAAATGGCCAATGCTGTGAATTCCTGATATCTAGTTGAACTCTTTCAAATGAAGTTCCCCCAAAAATGATAAAAAAATTCACTCAGGCATTAGCCTTCTGTATTAATGAAATCTATGAACTCATCTAGCAAATGAAGCCCAGACAAGAGACATCCATCCATCACCAATATTGAGGATAATAATTTACAAGAAAATAATTATGCCTTTGAGCAAAGATCTTTACTGAAGTTCTTTCCTTACAGAGACAAATCTGTTATTGTTCTTCACCTTTCTGGAGCTCCATTTACCTGGAGGGATCAGTGGAGGAAGTGCTATATTTGGATGACAGTGCATAGCAATTTAGAGGGATGATGGACAAGCATTTGCCTAAACCACTTCTGGGTGGATGGAGGGGATCATGTAAGTCCAAAGGCTTACATTCTCTGTCATCCTTACCTGTGTCTCAAGCAAAAGCACTGTAGTGTCAAAAGACAAAGAAGGAATAAAAGACAAAATTTTTATTCAGGCTTTAAGCTCAGGTATAGGTACTAAAGTAATTAAAAATAGAGAAAATAAGGAAGGAAAATAAAAGAAAATAAAAGAAAGAATAGTGGTTGAAGCAAAGATTTCACCGTGATATAATGAATTATTTATTTTTCAGATTTTAAAATCTGTTTCCTTCCTAAAAGGTCTGGGAAGCCATTCTAAACTGGCTGGATATTTTACAGATAATCTCTAGGGCATAACCAAGTTTCCTCAGACA
The DNA here is from genome assembly GCF_011100635.1 of Trichosurus vulpecula. NCBI lineage: Eukaryota > Metazoa > Chordata > Mammalia > Diprotodontia > Phalangeridae > Trichosurus > Trichosurus vulpecula. Next base: position 90,007,016 of record NC_050574.1, on the reverse strand, counting down.
ATCAGAAAATGATTTCTGTACAGCATCACTATGGTTCATCCAAGGACTTTTTTCATTTCATTTAAAGTCCATAATTGATTGTTCGATTGAATCTAAATCTTATGATTGAGATTGACTGAGACTTTTCACCTCTTTAAGGTATCAGGACTTTTATCACTTACTGTTGATGGAGTGGGATACTTTTAATGATTTACTCAATCAACACCCACTCTTACAAATTAATTAAGCTATGTTTGTGACAGTGAGTGCAGGCAGGGGAAGCTAAGGGGTGGGTTTCCCAACGTGACACTTGAGATCTGTAATGATTAAAAAAGTTCCAGAGATATAGTATCTGAGTAATTTAATCATTTTATTAATAAGGCCAGCAGGTTATTAATAAAAGGATGGCCATTTGTCTGTCTCTCAGACCAAAAACAACCATGGCAATGGATTCACAATTTATATACTCTTTGAAGAGTAGGGGTTGCAAGTGACATCATGTCATCTTTGGACAGAGAAATTATCTCAGACCACCCCCAGCCTTGGACTATTTAGACAAAAGATCTATCTGCTTGAGTAGGACACAATGGGTTTCTCTACCTTAGATTAAACTCCTTGTAAAGTTGGGTGCGATCTGACCAAGACTGGGGGGAGTTAATTTAATATCATTAACAGTAATGTCCTTAAAGAGATTGAACTATTTTTTTTAAAATCAGGAATTTGGAAAAAGGGAAGAGCACTGAATCTCCTCGAGATATTGGTTATTAATCATCATTTCTCACAAATACCACAAAATCACTATAGCCTATATCAGGTTTGCCATCCTGCTTTCTTTAAGTTTAAAAGAAAAGCAAGATGTCACTTGAATAATTAGTTAACCAGTGAAACATAGATTCAATATACATCTAAGAGTGTGATACAGAATATACTCTAAAATTGCTAAAAAAGGAACATCTTGTCATCTTGGCTGTCATTCTTCCTCTTCTCACTTCTGAGTTCTTGCCTTCCCATTCATAGCCCTTTAGAGTTGTTGTTTTTAGAACTACTCCATGGAGGGCCCGATGACCTTCTATTGACCTTCCCACTTTCTCTACATGGTCAAAGAATTAGAGAAAGGAGTCATTTATTGTTGTTGTTCAATCATGTCCAGCTCTCCATGACTCCCATTTTGGGGTTTTCTTAGCAAACATACTGTAGTGATATACCATTTCCTTCTCTAGCTCATTTTACAGATGAGGAAACTGAGGCAAACAGGGTTAAGTGACTTGCCCAGGGTCACACAGCTAGTAATTGTCTGAGGCTGGATTTGAACTCATTAAGATGAGTCTTCCTATGTTCAGTCTGCTGTGCCACCTAGCTGTTGTGTATTAGGAGTCAGAATCACATTTTAAGAGTCCATATCCTTTATCAATGGAAGACAAAGGCAGATCCTGGAAGCAATTTGTCTTATCAGTTGCTAGTCTGTACTCTCAGAGTCTATCTGTGATCCATATTAGAGTCTCCCTGGGAGTTCAGACTCTCATAGTATCAGAAAGCATCCTTGCATCTCTGCTCCAAGTCCAGAACTTTGCTCTGGTTGGCCTTAGTCATAGCACAGACAGACTGGTGACTGCCACAGTGACAGATGACCATGCTGAAAGTGTCAGTCTGAGCATTACTATCTTGTCCTCTGTGGCAGTATGGCCAATGGATTGGTGGCTAAGCATTGCTCCCCTCTCTTGGTTCCTAATTTTCTTCTGTACCCCAAATTTCATATCTTTTAAATGGCAAAGGAAAGGAAGATGTATATCAACACACATGGATGTGTTTCAGAAATGGCAGGAGCTCACAGGAAAACTTGCCGTATTTGTCCAAAACAATTCACTGAAACCAGCATTAGGTAACAGTCATGTTTTTGTTCTTTATATAATCAAGTTGTTTCTGAGAAATTAGCCTTTTATTTAAATACTTTGCCTTCTAAATTTGGGGATTTATAGTGAGAGCAGATTTATGTTTTATAAAAATATATAAGAAGGAAGACGTTTTGTAGACATGCTATACTTACTAGTAAGAACGATGGTTTTGGAGTCAAAAAAACTGAGCCCAATTCGCAGCTTCTATAAACTGTGTGGCCCAGGATGTCATTTCATCTCTCTGAAACTCAGTTTCCCCATCCATAAAAGGGAGATATTTGCACTACCTGTATTACAAAGTTGTTGTGGTGAAAATGTTTCATAAACCTTAAAATGGTATATAACCTGAATTCTTCTTATTAAATCAATTCTGACCTGTATCATATAGAACAGCTTCTTGCATTTGTGCTTCTGAGAAACTTGTCCTTGTCATTTTACTTTATCACCTCCCACCTCGGTCATCACTTCTTTCCCCACCTCTCCTTTTCCCTACTCATAATAATGGCGTACATTTGCATATTCCTTAAGGTTTACAAAGTCTTTTACATGTATCATTGCTCTTGGTCTTTACAGCAACTCTATGATCCTGATTTTACAGATGAGAAAACTGAAGCTCAGAGACAGGATTTGAACCCAAGTCTTCCTCATCCCTAAGTTTAGTTCCACTTCCACTATGCCAGGCTATTTCTCCTTTTTTCTCACTTCCATTCTTTCTTTCTCACTTTCCTTTAATATATCTCTTTACCTCATCTTACCTCGATACCTCTTTCTTTCTCTTTTTTGTTTTCTTGGCCTGCCAGTGACACCCACGAGCACTGTCACATTAGGGACAGCCAGGGCTACAGAGGGTACTGATAATGGAAATAAGGTCAATGTTTTGAATAGCATCAGAAAACATGGGAAGCCACTGCAAATAAAAAGCACAGACATTCAGAGTCAATCAATCAACTAGTGAGCATCTATTATGCACTTACTAAGCACTGAGGATACAGAAAAAATTGGAAACAGCCCCTGCCCTCAAGCTTATATTTGAAAGGGGAAGAAAATATAGATATATTTAGAATATATAGATATATATAGATATATTAGAATATATATAGAATATATAGATATATTAAGGGTAACCCAAAAGTCTTAGTGCAGTTTTAATCTAGTAAAGCTAAAAATTGCATTAAGAAATTTGGGACATCCTGCTGAAGATATATGTGTGTGTGTGTGTGTGTGTGTGTGTGTGTGTGTGTATACATACATACACACATATATATGTATATAGATACATATTACATAAGATCACTTTTGAGGGGAAGGCACCAGTAGGAATGCCCTTTGGCAGAAAGTGATGCTTCAAGGAAACCAGGAATTCTAATAGCAAAATTGAGGAGGAAAAACATCGCAAGCTAAGGAACAGCTAATATAAAGGCCTAAAAATGGGAGATGGAGTGTCACATGTGAGGTACGGCAAGTAGATCAGTTTGGGTGGACCATAGAGTACGTGGAAGAAAGAAATATTGACCTAGACTGGAACATTGGAAGAGGTCTGGTTATAGGGATTTTAAATGCTAAACCCCTATTTGCATTTGACCCTAGAGATAATAGGAAGCTGATGGAATTTATTGAGTAATGGGGGTAACGTGGTTAGACCTGTGCTTTATGAAAATCACTTTGGCAGGCATGTGGAGGATGAATTGGAAGGAGGAGAGATTTGAGGCTGGAAGACCAATTAAGAGGTTATTGCAATAATTCAAGTAAGAGATAATGAGGGCCTGCACTGGGACAGGGGTGGCTGTGTGAGCATATAGAGAATGAAATGTATACAAGAGATAGAAATGACAGGGTTTGGCACCTCATCAGGTAGGAGGGGTGAGTGAGAAATTTGAATGACATCATGTTTTCTAACCTGGATGCCTAGAAGAATAGTAGGACCCTCGACAGTAATAGAGAAGTTCAGAAAAAGAGAGGGTTTTGGTGGAAAGATGATGGGTTCCCTTTTGGGTATATTGAAGCTGAGATATCTATGGGACATTCAGATTGAAATGTTCAGTAGGCAGTTGGTGATGCAGGACTGGAGCTCAAGAGGTAGTCCAGGGCTGGATATATAGATTCCCTGGGAATCATCTGCACAGAGTTTATAATTGAACTCAGGGAACTGATGAGATCAGTAAGCAGGATCACTAGGTAAGAGAGAATAGAGAGAAAAGAGAAGATGGCACAAGACAGCTATGGGGCACATCCAAAGCCTATCCTATAAATCAAGATCCAGCAAAGAAGACTGAGGGAGAGTGATTCAACAGGGAAGAGGAGAACTAAGAGAAAGCAGCACCATGAAAACCCAGAGAGGAGAGCATATGGATGAAGAGAAGGTTGTCAATCATATCAAATCCAATAAGAAAGAAAAAGGAGTATGAGAACTGAGGGAAAAATTAGGTTTGGCCATTGAGATAAGTGATAACTTGGGGCATAAGAATTTCAGTTGAATTATCATGTCAGTTGTAGAGAATTTAGAAGAGGGAGGGGAATATACCAAATATATGCAACTTCTTCAATGAGTTTGGCTGATAAGGGGGAGAGACATATAAAGTGATAGCGGGATGTTAGGAAGGATGAAAGACGGATGTTTGTAGTCAGAAGGGAAGAGCTAGATAGAAAAGGACTGAAATTGAGAGAGAGAGACAGAGCGAGAGAGAGAGAGAGAGACAGAGACAGAGACAGAGAGAGACAGAGACAGAGAGACAGAGACACAGAAAGGGAGAAAGAGACAAAGAGAGAGACACAAAGAGACAGAGAGGATAGAGTGATAGAAAAACAAAGAGAGAGACAGAGACAGAGATGAAGACGCAGAGAGATACAGAGATGATGGTGGGAGAAAGGTGGTTAAAGAAATCTGGAGAAATACTAGAGAAGATAGGAGATGGGATCAAGTGAAGATGTAGAAGGTCTTAGCAAGGAGAAGGTCACTTCCTTTATCAGGACTAGAGTAAAGCAGGATTTAGTGAGGATAATGTCAGAAGAATGTAAGATGAGAAGACAGGCAGAAGAGGGAGCTCATCATAAATGAACTCATTTTTTTTTTTCAGTGAAGAATGAAACAAGGTGCTCAACTGTAGGTGAGAGGATTGAGGAAAGAAAAGAAGGTATGTAACAGTTTCTGTGGAAGGTTGGATAAAAATCAGTTAGGGACGAGTAGAAGGATTGCTTTGCTACAATGAGGACACAGTTGAGATTAGAATACATATAATTTGTGGTGGACCCAGTCAGCATGGCTTTGTAACCTACTTCTGTTAAGTAGCATGTGTGTAGGAATAAAAGAAATAGATGGGAGGAACAATACAGGCTTAGGGTTTGTGAAAGCGTGAGTGGCTATAAGGTAAGGGCGCAAAGTATTCTAGAATAAAAATAATATCAAGTTGAATTCTTTCACCAAGGAGGTCAATCCTAGCATGGGAAGAGAATATAGCCAGAGCAGAGATAATGGCCTGGGAAAGTATCAAGGATTGGAGGGTTTGGATGTCACAGTAAGGATAAAGAGAGTCAAGAGTAGTAAGGCATGGAGAGAGGTAGAATGATAGAAGATTATGATCGAATAGAGGAATTTTGGAATTTTTTTTAACATCGATGTGAAATATGGGTTATATGTATATATATATATATGTATATATGTGTATATATACATATATGTGTGTGTGTGTGTGTGTGTGTGTGTGTGTGTGTGTGTGTGTTATAACTTAGAATTCTGATCCTCACCGCAAATTCAGTTGAGGTGATTAGGGGAGGCTCAAAAGATATCCTGAATCAGTTTGGTGAGTTGCACTGGACAATGACTAGAAGGAGGCAGAGAGCGGGGAAGGTGGCAGGGTATGTGGCAATGGGGTGGGAGAGGGCAAGGTGCTTCAAGAGTTACATAGCATGGAGCCAGTTGAAGATCATAAGGTGTGTTTTTAGTGATGGGGAGGAAATGGGTGCTATCTCTTAGTTGTTGGTGCCCTGGAGCAAAGCCGCAGTCACCTGGCCCTAGTTACAGCTCTGTTAGCATTATTCATACCTTATGTTTTATGCCAACCAGTTCCAGACTACTTACTATTTTCTACATCTGCTGGAATTTTGTATTGCTACAAAGAAATCCTCCTCTAATATTTCACCAGTTCCATCAAATGGTTGTTATATGGTATCCCTCATAAGGCAGTGCTAATGGCTGATATTGATCAAGAAACCAAATTTATGTTTCCCCCAACCGTTGTCCTTGATTGCCTCTCTCAGAGGATATGCCTCCATATACAAGGTTGAGCAATTGTGCATCTTATCTCTTTTCTTAGCTTATATTATCCTCTGACTTCTTCTGTGAAAAAGTTCAGATTCAGGATTTATTTTAAAAGCTGGATTTATATTTCATACAGATGGTAGTGGGAGCATTCAAAATTAATTCAATTAAAAAACCAAAGGGATGATCATCTTTCCTGACAACAGTGGAGGCCTGCCATAACCACATTATTAAATTTGGCTAATTATCTAAGATACAGGGGATGTTAGTGATTCATGAAATTAATAGTAAGAGAAATGTGTTTCCTAATTACGTGTTGAACTTCTATGCAATTTTATCCCAACTCCTCCAACGTATATGTACAAGTATTTGGGGGGAGAGAGATTGTTCAGATGAATAGGCAGTGGGTGCATATTTAAATGATGATGATTTTGTTCAGCAAAGTAGGAGAAAACAGGATATGTAGTGTTCAGTAGCCTCTGACAATAATGAATATTTTCCCCCCTTCTTACTGGCTTGGATGACTGTCATGTTACTTCTCGTGGTATGTGTTTGCTGGCAAGTTTACTCAGTGATATCGAACGTAGCAGCTGCTGAGACGTATTGAGGCAGATCACGACTTCAGAAGAGACCTTGGCTTGGTATCTCAGAGCTCACACAGAGTTGCTGGGAGTGGGATGGTCCGTGGTCAGAGTGAATCAATATCTGCTTTTATCAGCATGGTAACCTCTCCATTGCTGAAATAGATGGTCTGGAGAGTGACAAAATGGGACCTCCCATTTTGTCTCCTCATTTCTTCTATGTATCAGTCAACCAGCAAGCAGGTATTACTTTTATACCGTAGTATCTATTATAGAATTGGTTCCAGGTGCTGTGCTAGATGCCGGGGACACAAAGTCAAAAGTGAAAACAGTTCTTGAAAAGGGAGGCAAGTCTCTGATGAAGAAAGTGACCTGTTTCCTTGCTAAGATCCTCTGAATCTTCCCTTGATCCCATTGCTTCTTATTTTCTCTAGCATTTCTCAAGATTTCTTCATCCAGATTTTTCCCACTATTCTTCCTGTCTTTCTTCCCCTCTGTCTCCATCTCTGTCTCTCTCTCAAGGAGTTCACAATCTAGCTGGGATAGACAACATACAAATATATAAACATTCTACAAATGTATAATAAACAGTTATAAGGTGAACTGAGGCATGAGGGGGAGAGGTATTAGTAAATGGTGGAATCAGAAAAAAATCTTATGTAGAAGGTAGTTCTTGAGCTGTTCCTTGAATGAAACAGAGAATTCTGAGAAATGGAGGTGCGGAGGAAGTGCCTTTCACATGTTGTATCTATGAGGAACATCAGGAAGCCCAGATGGAGTGGACCATGGGGGAAGTAGCCAAATTAGACCATGTGTAAATGGAGTAGATTCATGCTAGACAGTGACAAAAATTGCCATAAGGCTAGAGAGGAAGGTTGAGACCAAGTTATAAAGGGATTTAAATGTCAGAGGAGTTTATATTTGATCCTATGATCAAGGGAGTCCTTGGAGATTATTGAGAAGGGAAGTGACATGGTCAGATTTGCAAAGTTGACTCAAAGGCTGGAAATGATTCTGGCTTCCTGAAGGCTATAACAATGGAGCACCAGTTAGGATAGGGTCTTACAAAGTCAGAAAGTCCTCACAAAGTATTAATGATAGGACTATAATCTGTAGGGCTATAATCTTTGTGTCTCTCATCTGAGAACCATTCTAACCTAGTTGGGAGATGCTTATTCATCACTTGGAAAGTGACCATAAAGTGATGATTTCTTTGGCCACAGAAATTTATGTTACCAAGACACAAAGAGTCTTTGATTTGTGTCCCTTGGAAGAAGTACTCAAATCAATGAAATCTGAGGATCAGAGATTCAGAACTGGAAGAGACATAAGAAGTCATATGATTTAGAGTAAGAACTGTTTGTAAAGGTATGAACACAGAAAAATAATCTTTTTTTTCTGCTTGAGATGTTTCATGCTTCAGATTATTCAAAAACTCAAATGAATGTCTAGTCTTATTGATGTGGAAGATATCTCCAGTAATGCAGATTGCAACCCATCTAGTTCTGCCCGTCCTATATGACTATTGTCCATGTCTTTCCAGAAGCTTATCATGGGGAGTTCAGCCTAATGTGTTCCTCACTTTTTCCTGATATTGTAATGATACTTGGGCTGTATACCTGTTATCTCTCACTCTCATTACATCTTTTAAAATCATATATTTTACTGCTAACATGCTTTACTCCACTTAGTCTTCAAATTTCTTTATTTGTTACATATTAAGGTAGTGCAGTGGATAGAGTGTTTTCTTCCTGAGTTCAAATTTGGCCTCAGCCACTTACTAGCTGTATGATACTGGGCAAGTCACTTAACCCTGTTTGCCTCAGTTTCCTTATCTGTAAAATGAAGTGGAGAAGGAAATGGTAAACCACCCCCGTATCTTTGTCAAGAAAACCCCAATCAGGGTCATGAAGAGTCAGACACGACTGAAAAATAACCGACCATGTACCTCTTCATTGATCTTAGCATGATATTCATTTTAATTCTTCAGATACTGTAGTGTTCCATGTCTCTCAACCATACTCTGACAGGATATTGATATTAAAATGATAGGTCTTTGTTAGTAGTTTTCTTAAGACAATCCAGCTTCAGTTTCCTTTTCGTGTTTAATTCCGGCCCAACCCCTCATCCATTTGTACTATTTGTCTAGACATGTGTACATATGTGCATATATGTGTAACATATGTGTGTATGTAATCCATGCCTCAAAAGCCATTTGTAAGGTATCTGCCTCAGTGAGGGACAGAGTTGATGAGGGCTAAAGAGAAGAGAGATAACTGGTCTTTCGGCTTCCATCTTCAAGAAAGAAGTCATGTCATTCCAGACTCTTTTCATGCCCTTGAAGATAGAGAAAGATTCTGGGAAGAAACCAACACATAGAGGAGTTGGCAGCCCTTAACATATCTTTAAGTCCAGTGTGCTGCACTAGAGACTTTGGGGATTTCTCCCTAGGTGAGATCTGAGACTATTTCTCTTGGTTGAGCAGAATTACCCTACTCCCTATGGGAGAATTCATTCACTTAGTGTTGTCTGGTATATATTCTTATATGGATATATTCTCTGATTTATATTTTGCTGTTGACTTAGATAAATGGGTTTATTTGCTATTTGGCTATATGTATTCATCGTGGAAATAGCATCTGGTAAGAAGGGAGGTAAGCCTTTGATATATAGCTTGGTATACTCTTTTCCTATTAAGGGATAGCAATAAGGAACATGGATTGAACCTAAAAAATTATTTTCCCTACACTAACAGCATGTACAGGAGCAGAGAAACATGATACTAGCCCAGTACCCTCTCTCTCTGAGGAGAGTGAAGAGACCAGCTTCTGGTTGCAACCTTTCGCTTCCCTTCCTGGCAGGAATCAGTCTCCTTGGAGAAAGGTAGGGAAAGAATATGCTAGTGATAGTTATTTTCACCAGCTTGTGAGCCACCTCTAGACAGACGAATGTGGATACACACACACACACACACACACACATAATCTACATGGGCAAAACGCAGCACTTACATAAAACATTCTACATGTAGACATATATATGTATGTACATATATATGTTTGTGTGCATATATATGCCTGTATATACATATACAGGTTGTCTGTCTAGCTACGTGTGATAATCAGGGCAATAGACAGTCTTCCCCCACTTGGTTTTTCCTTGGTAGGTATTTACATCAAAGTGTTTTGAGCAGTTACAGATATCTTTTCTAAGAGGCACTGCCATATTTCAGGACTTGATGCAACCCAGCACAATGTCATCTACAAGCGAGTCTCTAGAAGACCTCACCATCCATAGGGAGCCCATATTCAAGGTGAACTCTAAGCTGGATCTCCTTGTTAACAGCAGCAGACACCTTTAGTGATCCTGCATCTCCTGATTTTATGTTTTCTGATGTTTATGATCAGGTATTTTGAGGAATCTTGAACAATTTTATGTTTAGTTAAAAGCAGTTTGTTGAAAGAGAGCTTTTAAGGTAGCATTGCACTATTTTGGATCAAATACATTTTTATAATCAATGAACAATAAACACAGTGTGATCTTGCATTCTCTATATCTTTCAGCCAGCTGTTTAATGGAATATTGTGAAATATTGCTTGCAAAGGTCTGCCTGTTCCCTATTAGTGCACTCTATGTGTGCGTAAATCCCTCATAATAATTTTATAGAAATGGGAATCTAGGTACATAGTTCAGTAGTTGTTAATATTCTCTGTCTTTTTTTTCGTACTGCTAAAGTTCTGAGATTTTCCTAACACTTTTGTGTCTTTCCCTCCTTCAGATACCTTGTGAATCAGTCCCTTAACATTTTCACAATTTTGTCACCGTCTAGCATGAATCTACTCTATTTACACACGGTCTAATCTGGCTACCTTTCCCATCCTAGTGACACATCTGCTTCTTCTACAAGCACAGCCAGGATTCTGATGTTAGAGCCCAAGTATAGTGGAGCTACTCTCCTTAATAATGAAAGTTTGGTCTAAAAATCTTTGCAGATCTTTCCCTTTCATTTTTTCTTCTGTTTGTTGGCCTTTTAAAGTTGTCATCCTTTAATGTTCTCTGGGTGACTGTGTTTAATTGGGTCTCTCACCAAGCTTTTTAAAAATTTATTTTACCATTCTTGTTTCTCTTTGCTCTAGGAAGCAATACTGCTCCCAATCTTCCATCGTCTTGGTAAAAACATATTGCAAGCAAGTTTATATTCTAAACTGGTTTTGCCTTGGGTTCTGTATTTGGTAAGTTAACTATTTGTTAACAAGGTACTTTTAAAACATTTTGTGTCTCATTATGGAACTGATTCACAACAGTCAACCTTCTGTATCAAATTATTTAAAGTCTGTATCTATGTCCTTTTTCCTACTCAATAGCTATTTTTCCATGATTAATAATAATAATAACAATAATAGCTAACATTTATATAGCACTTGCTATGTGCCAGGCACTATGCTGCACTTTGCAATTATTATTTAATTTGATCCTCACAACAACTCTGGGAAGTAGGTGCTATTGTTATCCTTATTTTACAGATTAGGAAACTGAGGCAAACAAGGGTTAAGTGGCTTGCCCAGATCCACACAGCTAGTAAGTGTTTTAGGCTCAATTTGAACTTATTCTTCCTGATTTGAGGCCCAACTCCCATCTACTGGGCCACCTAGCTGCTTCTATTGTTCAGATAGGTCAGAATTAAGTTGTTTCAAATGCATATCATATCTTTTTATTCTTTATCCTAGCTGTGTATTAATTTTGATCTTTACTTCAATAAATCAATGGTCTGGCCATACATGATTAATCAATAAGCATTTGGTAAGTGTCTACCATGTCTTAGGAACTTTTAGAAGCTGGGAATATAGTCTCTGCCCTCAAGGAGCTCATATTCCATCTGGAGAGACTATATATGCATATATATACACACATACAGAAGCGCATATGTATATATACATACATGCATATATATACATATACATATATGTAAATATATGCTTGTGTGTGTGTAAGAATATATACAATGTATGAGGCAGTACGGTTTAGTATATAGAAGGCTGGTCTCAAAGCCAGGAAGACCCACAGCTGATATGTACTAGCTATATGACCCTAAACTCCTCAATGTTGTAAATAACTCTCTAAGTTTCAGAGAAGGTGCCAGCCTGCATTGGTAAGGGGAATTTCCTCACCTGGGAGTGCCCTATACCAATAAAATTACAAGTCCAGTTCCTAAATACATTACATAAACTAAATGTGAGGTTATTTTTTGAGGGGTTAGGATGATATTGGTTTACAATTCTTGATTCATTTGCCCTCAGGGAAGAAAAGTGCAATTTGGTCAGTTAGTGCTTTTTTAAGGACACTCAGTTCTATATCAGCAGCCAATTAAAAGACATTCTTTCACCATTCCATAAGGGGCAGGAAACAATAATAGAACACCTGGGCATGGTCTGAAGTGGAAGGTAGAGAACTCCATTACACACTTACTTCTGGGCAGACTCCCCAAGCATACAAGTGGGTTGGTCAGTCAGAGCTTATTGCTTATGCTTGAAAGATTGTGCCTCCATTGGCTATGCCATGGTGGATAAATGCAGACAAAACATAATCAAACAAATACATAAAAGTAAGAAAATTCTGGGAGAAAGGCAGTAAGTACTAGCTGGGGGACCAGAAAAGGCCTTATGCAAAGGTGACATTTGATCTGGGCTTGAAAGAAAACAAGATCTTCTAAAAGGAAGAAGCAATGAGGGAATATACCCAGTCATGAGGGACAGCCTGGGCAAAAGCAAAGAGAAGGGAGCTGGAATGACATGTATGAGGAACAGCAGAAAGGCCAATTTGGCTGGACCACAGAACATGTGAAAAGGAGTCATTGTACAAAAAGCTGGAGAAGTGGGTTGGAGGCTGGGTGTGAAAGACTTTCATTCTACTGGCAGAAGACTTTGTATTTAATCCAAGAGGTAATAGGCAGACACCGGTGTTTCCTGAGCAAGGAAGTGATGTGGTCAGACCCGTTTTGGAGGCTATCATTTTGGCAGCTATGTGGAGGACAGATTGGAGCAGAGAGAAATGAGGCAGGGGGGCCAACAAGAGTAGTGGATTTGTGAGTAGAGAAGATGTCAGAGAAGTTATCTAGGTAGAAATGACAAGATGTGGCAATCGATTGATGTGGAGTGAAGGGGAACGAGGTTGAGGATGACTCTGTAATCACAAACCTAGGTGACTAGAAGGATGGCGGTGCTCTTGGCAGAAAGAGAGAAGTCCAGGAGGAGCATTGTTTTTTTTGGGAAAATATGGTGTTTTGTTTTTGACACTTTGAGATTGAGCCATACCTATAGGATATCTTATTTGAAATGTCCACTATGCAGTTGGTGATATAAAAGCAGAGATCAATAGAGAGAGACTAGGACTGGATATATAAATATTGAAGTCATCTTCATAAAGGCAATGGTAATGATAATAGCTAGCATTTATGTGGCAGCTTAAAGTTTGCACATTGGTTTACATATTTTATGTCATTTAATCCTTAGAAGTAGCTACTGTTTTACAGATGAGGAAACTGAGGCACACAAGGCTGAATAACTTGTCCAGGGTCACATAGCAAAGTGTCTTAGATATGATTCAAATTCAGGTCTTCCTGACTCTGGGTTTAGCACGTTATTGACTGCACCATCCAGCCGATATTTAAACCCCTGGGAGCAGATGAGGAAACTAAGTGAAAGCATATAGAGATAGAAAAGACAAGGGCCCAGGACAGAGCCTTGGGGACACCCTCAGATAGGGTGTGAGATGGATAACAGATGGGTCAGAAAAGGAGACAGTTAGCTGAAGCTCAAAAAAGCAGAGGTGGTTTATTGTTGGGACTCAAAATGTTTGGTGCATTGTGGGTACTTAATAAACGGTTGATCATTGATTGATTTCCAGTGTGGCAGAACTTGTCAGAGCTTGGGCTTACTTGCCATAGCTCTCAAGAACCCAGGTTCACCTCCTCGTCATGATGGGGCATCAGAGGAGGACTTTGTAAGGAGTTTTGTGAACTAATGGGGTAAAACCAGTTATCTCTATAGCCACATGGTGCAGGCTGGCACAGCAGATAGAATACTAGACCTGGAAACAAGAAGACCTAAGCTCAAATCCAACTTCACACACTTACTTGCTGTGTGACCATCGGCAAGTCATTCAACTTTTTTCTCCCTCCGTTTCCTTATATGTAGAATGGGGATAACAATAGCACCTGCCTCTCAGGGTTGTTGTGAGTATAAAATGAAAAAAAAATATTTGTAATGTACTTTTCTGCAAACTTTAAGGCGCTGTGTAATTGCTAGCTTTACAACTGATGAATCTGTCCTGTATGTCATAGATTTGTAAATGTTAGTGCTGGAAAGGTACCTTGGAGATCTTTATAGATGAAGAAAATGATCTTTTCAAGTTTATTAAAGCACAAACATAATGGATTATGAAGAAATTTTGACAAAAAATTTTCACTAAGAGGATTATATAAAACTGATGAATTCAATAAACTGCAATCCAACAAACTTTTTTTTTCAAGAAGTACTTCTGAGGTTGACAAAGTTTAAATGAGAAATATGCATTTAAAAAAAATCCCACAACATACATTTTTCCCCCCTCTGCTTCCAACAATTATTCTTGCATAATGAAATTCATAGTAGATGAGAGGCTGTTGGAAGATTGAATACGCCAAAAGTTAGAGTCTCTCTAGTGTCATACTGAACAACAGGGCTATCTTATAAATAGCCCTAAACAGCCCTAAACAGCCCAAGCAGGAACACATCATTAAGATCGTTTAAGCAATTAAAACATTTTGATGCTTCAGTTTCATTAAATCAAGCACTATGGCTTAGTGGAAAGAGTGCTCTACTTGGAGTTAGAAAGAGAGGCCCATAATTCCACCTCCTCTGGCCTTAGCTGTGTGATCAGAAATAAGTCATTTCATGTGTCTGAACTCCATAATTCTGCACTTTCATTTTTGACCCTTCCTGTATCATAGGATCACAGATTCATAGATGGAAGGGATCTTAGAGGTCACCAAGTCCATTTACCACATGAGGAACTAAGTCCTAGGGAGGTTATTTGACTTATTGACTTCCTGTATCATAGGATCACAGATTCATAGATGGAAGGGATCTTAGAGGTCACCAAGTCCATTTACCACATGAGGAACTAAGTCCTAGGGAGGTTATTGACTTATTACTACCTGTTCACACAGGTAGTAAATGGCACAGCCAGGATTCAAACTAAGGTCTCCTGACTCCAAATCTAACTTGGCGTCTATAAATTACAAATAGGTTATGTTGAAATGTCAGATCATTGACAAGGTTTCACTAAATTGTATCAAAATTTAAATTTTATTTTAAAACTTTACTTAATCTATAATTGCAGGCCATAAGCATGGCTACACCTAGAAAGGTCTTGGGATGCATTTCCACCTCATTTAATTATAATGGCTCATCTACCACCGTTATTAAAAGAAGATGTTACACATATCATTGTATCGAATAACGATTTCCATTATTTTGCAAAAGAGGTCTGTCTTCCAGGGAGGCACTTTGGGATGTAACATTTCTAATTAGCCTGATGGGATGACTGGTACTTCATTATCCTAAATGTCATTTTTATTATATTAACAGATTTACATGTTAATAAAAAGGTGAGCCCTGTTCTCAAAGTTTATGCTGAAAATGCAACTTTGTGCAGTGTGAGATCAAAACTGGAATGGTTACAACAATAGGAAAAGCCTTTTCATATAAGGGTTCTTACCCTTTTTTGTGTGTCATGGACCCATCTGGCAATCTGATGAAGCCTATGGACCCCTTCTCAGGGTAATACTTTTAAATGCCTAAAATAAAATATAATTATATTAATATGTAATTATCAAAATATTTTTAAAAATGAATTCAAGTGCCCCTTGGTACTTAGTATTATATATATATATATATATATATACACACACACACACACACACACACACACACACATATATATATATATATATATATATATATATATAATATGATACTGTAGTTTGATAAATGCAAAGTGACAATCTTAGTACAAAAGTTTGTTTTTGGTGACCATTTTCTGTGGTTGTAGTTCTTATAAATGGAGACAAATGAATTGAAAATAATCTTTTGGAATAATGAGTATTTAAAAGTTTTAAGTTTTCTAAGTGCTTTGGGTGACCAAATAACCATTCATTAGGAGTACATCCATAAGACATCGGCTCCTATAATACGAAATCCATATATGCAGTGATTTATTTAATGATTCTCATTAATTGCTACAGGAGTTTGGACCATGTGATCATTGAGTCAATGATATTTCAATCTTTCATTTTAGAGGACCATCATAAGCATCCAATCAAACTGTTCAGACTGACTGTTCTATGCAAACCATCTAACTACCTAAAATGCCCTGGGTCTATTTTTTGAACTGATGAGTTTTCATGCACTTATATATATACATACACATGATATGTATGTATATGTTTATATACATACACACACATATATATATACATATGTACACACACATATATATTTTGGTTATGTCCAACTTTTTGTGACCCTATTTGGGTTTTTCTTGGCAAAGATTGGAGTGGTTTACCATTTCCTTCTCCAGCTCATCTTACAGATGATGAAACCAAGGCAAACTGGTTTAAATGACTTGCCCAGGGTCACACAGCTAGTAAGTTTCTGCAGCTGGATTTGAACTCAGGTCTTCCTGACTCCAGTCCCAGTGCTCTATTGTTAACTGTTTCCAGACAAACTTCTGATTTCAATATATTTTAAATAAACTGTATGGAAGGAAAGACTATAATCCTCCTAATAATTAACCATATTCACCGTTGCAAACTTCCCTTTTATATTCAGTTTCAATGTCATTATTTCAATAGCATCCTACTAAATGCTTAGAGCTGCTTTAGCCACTTTGGGGAGGAGATAATAAATCTTTGTTGATTGATTGATACGAAAGCTCTTGAGATACTATGGATTCAATAATTACTTGTAAGTATGTAATTCTCAGGGCAGTAAGGTAGTACAGTAAATAGAGCCCTGGGCCTAGAGTTAGAAAGACTCCTCTTCCCGAGTTTGGCCAAGACTGAAAAACAACATATAATTCTCAAATCTACATATCCATCCCTCATCTCTCCTGAATTACAAACCTAAATCACCAGGCTGGCCCCTGAAGTCTATTAAGTCTATTTTATCTAGTTCAGCCCCTTCATTTTACAGGTGAAGAAACCGAGGCCCAAAGATGTTAAGTGACTTGCCCAAGGTCACATGAGTTGCAAAGGGCAGACAAGATTTAAACCTACATTCTGTAGCTCCAAATTCCATGGTTTCTCCATTGTATCATATTGTCTTTTTAAAAAATCTTGGGTTGAAGCTATGTGGTACAGTGGATAGAGTGCTGGACATGGAGTCAGGAAGATCTGACTTCAAATCTGGCCTCAGACACTTACTAGATATGTGACCATGGGCAAGTCACTTAACCCTGTTTGCCTCAGTTTCCTCATCTGTAAAGTGAGCTGGAGAAGGAAATGGCAAAGCCACTCTAGCATCTTTACCAAGAAAGCCTCAAATGGAGTCATGAAGAGTAAGACATGAAATGAAAAAACATTTCAAATAAAGCTAAAGCTTGATGTCCAGACATAGATTAAGGCCCAAAGTTATGTCCTCTAATCTGTGTTGGCCTGGGCACTGTTTCTCTAAAAAAGGCTACAGTGGTAATAGATGGATAGAGAGGAAGAGTATTTCAGAAAAGGAAAAATGGTGATGACTCACTATTGTAGCCTACTTTAAGGTGTGCAAAGTACTTCACACATCATTCTTCTTGATACTCACAATAACCCTTGTGAAGTTTTACTATCCTTACTTTACAGGTGAGGAAACTGAGGATCAAAAGAGGTTAAATTAATTGTCCTGGGTCAAACAGGTAGGAAGTGCCTGCTCAGGTTCCTTCTGAGTTTGACCCTGCTGAGGACAACAATAGGTGAACTCTATTTGCTCCTCTCTTCAGTCTTTTTTTTTTTTGGAGAGGTGGGGGCAGGGAGAGGCTCCATTCCCTAGGAGGTGCTGACTCAGAAGGGATTAATACTTTGCTCATCTCACAAAGATGATGAGTAGTACCTATGAAACACTTAGCACTCTGCCAGTCCTTTTTGGTGGTAGAGAGAAAGGCAGTAGGACTGGGCACTGCCTCCCTCAGTGGAGGAGGGTACAGATGGAGCTTGTCACCCTGCCAACCTTCCTCTCTCAAATTTCTCCCACTGACTTTGACTTCAGGGAAATCTCAAAATGATGCATATGTTGGCAAAATTCACCTTCCTGGATATCAATTAAAATTTTTGGCTAAAAAGGTGAGTCTATGAACAATCCTTTCTCCTCCTCTCCCCAAACATTCCAGGCTTCACTCAGGCTAGGTGGTACAGTGGAGCTGGTCCTGAAGGAAGACCTAAATTCAAATCCTGCCTTTGACTTACTAGCTGCATGACCTTGGGCAAGTAATTGATTTTCTGTCTGCCTCAGTTTCCCCAACTGTGAAATGAGCATAATAATAGCACCTCCCTCACAGAGTGGTTCTCAGGATCAAATAAGATGATATTTGTAAAGTGTTTAGCTGAGTGTCTTTCATATAGTAAGTGCTTAATCAATGTTTATTCCCTTTTCCCAGCCCCAGACACTGAAACTGCCCTGAGAGCAGAGAATTCATCATGTGCTTTTTCTTGGTTTTTGCTATTCAACTTATCTCTTATGAAAATCTCTTATTTCAAGCATAACCACAAATTAAAGGGAACTCAGATTGATGCAAGAGATGACTCATATAAAAAAAATAAAAACCCCTCTGATGAGCCTGCAGAGTGACGTTTCAGACACATTGAATCTGTGGTTGCACCATTTCTTAGGCCGTGTCAAAATTTCCTTTTTCTGAGAGGAGATTTGCCTGAAATTCATTTTGAAACATTAAAAAAAACTCTACAACTAATAAATTTCATGCTTCAGAAAGCCATGAGATTTCTACACACAAGAGAAAAGAAGAAAATTATAACTCAGAAAGTTAATTAGTCCAATTCCTTCCATTGCATTCAATAAATACAAATGCTATGGAGTTGAAAAGCCCTGTGTGAAAACACTAGAAGTATTATGGTGGACAGAGGGCCTGCTTACCACTCTCACAGCTGCCTGGGTACAAAATTAAGGAATTACCTTTCCAGAAAGTCACCTGACAACCTACATACAGCTCTTACTCCATTATTATACAACTGAAACTTGGGGATATAGAATAGAATACTGAAAACAAATGATGCAATATTGTAAGTTTGGATTCAGAAACCAAAAGACCCTCACAACACCTGGCCATGCCAATAGCATATGGATGATGCCGTGCCTACATCCAGAGTCAGAGGCCTTGGGTATGAACCCCAAGCTCTGCTACTATTCTATGTGACCCTGGGATACCTGAAACGAAGGGGTTGTACGAGATGAGTTCTAAGACCCCTTTCAGTGCTTAATCTATAATTTTAGGATAACCACCAGTTGACGACTGGTTTCTGATCCCCTCTTCCCCGCTCCCCTGCTCCCCGCCCACCATCCACCCTCCCCGGCACTGAGTTGACTTTCGTTTTGCCTGTGACTGAAAGACACATATTACTTAGTGGGACTGTATCTGTAATTGGAGCCTACCTGTGGTGGAACTTGGGGAAAACAGAGAAATTACTGGGAGTACATATTATTTGGTGATTCAATTCTAAACTTGGGCTCCTTGGGGTGTATTTATTGTCAATTGAGCAACTGAACTGAGTAGCTTCTAGTACAAGAATCCTTGACAGGGAGTCCATAAACTTGGTGGGTTTGTTCAATTCCGTTAGCTATATTTCAATATAATTGCTTTCCTTTGTGATCCTATATATTTTATTTTATGCATTTAAAAACCTGCTTCTGGGAAGAGGTCCATGGGTGTCACCAGAGTGCCTAAAGAGACCCTGACCCCCCCCCCCCAAATGTAAAGAATAGTTTAGAATGATTGACTTTGTGAATTACCATTGCTTCATCTTTTTTTTTAAGTTGTGTCTGACGCTTCATGACCCTATTTGAGGTTTTCTTGGCAAAGATGCTAGAGTAGTTTGCCATTTTTTCTCCAGTTCATTTTACAGATGAGGAAACTGAGGCAAACAGGGTTATGTGACTCACCCAGGGTTACATACCTAGTAAGTGTCTGAGGCCAGATTTGAAGTCAGGAATATTAATCTTCCTGATTCCAGGCCCAGTACTCTATACACACTACCATGTAGCAGCCTGGTTTGGCTGAGTATACCACAGGCAATTTTCAGAATGATTGACTATGAGAAATGTCTAGAATACTCAGCCAAATAATTGTATCACATTCCTGATAAGGAAGGGGGCTGGAAGAAGTCTCTCACTAGCAGTAAGGGAAGAACTGAATTCAATAAAAATAACTGAGAAACAAAGATCTCCTAACCTGGTTGACTAAATTTCTTTCAGGGGTGGGGAACCTGTGGCCTTAAGGCCACATACAGCCCTCTAGGTCCTCAAGTGTTCCCTTTGACTGAATCCAAACTTCACAGAACAAATCCCCTTAATAAAAGGATTTGTTCTGTAAAACTCGGACTCAGTCAAAAGACTGTACCCGAGGACCTAGAAAACCACATGTGGCCTCGAGGCCACAGGTTCCCCACCCCTATCCTATGTCAGCAATTTATGACACTGTTTGAATTACTGGTCTGCCACCTACATTGTATGCATTTTCATCCCACTTAAGAGTCTCCATGATGCTGCTCTCCCTCTCTCCCTTTAATCTGGCTACTTGGTTTCTCAGTATTTTAAATTTCACATATTAGAGGGATTTGCTCCATAGCCACTACCTGTAGATTCTTTTCCAGTAGCCCACCTCTTCCTGTAATTAGACTTCAGGGTGAAGTCTCCAGCTTTATCTTCTATTTTTTCTTTGACAAGTTTGGCACAATACCTCCCTGAGACAGCAGTAAGGAGAAAGAAGCCACATCTCAGCCTGCAAAGTGCATGCTGATTATGGATGATGGGTTCAGACAAAAAGGACTTCCTTCTTTTCTTTCAGTACCATGGACAAAACTGAAAATGGGCCTCCCCATTCAGCAGGCAGGATGCTGTCTAGCATTAAGTAGAGAAGGACAGAGCCAGTCAAAGAGCAATGAATGCTGTCTATAATGAGATTGCTTTCTGGCCATTGTTCATGAAAAATGAACTGCATTCTGCAACTTGCCTTCTTCTTGAGTTGCCTCTGTCTGGAAGGAGGAGTATGACCCAAAGTTGTTTTTGTTTTTTTTCCTAAGCGTGAGGAGTTTTCAGGAAACTTTTTTGTTTTTTTGTGGCATTAGATTGCAATTAAGGGGAAAGCAGCCATCTAGAAACCCACAACATTTTTCAAATAAAAAACTTTTCTTGGCCACACAATCATTTCTTGAATTTTTTTCTCCTCTTCTTTTCTGTCTCACTCCCTGTCACTGACCCAGATTCCCTAAGCCAGTGTAGGATTTAGCTAAGGACATGGTCAAAGTTTGGAAAAAACATCTAATCCATTGCCTAGCTTCAGTTAATCAATACATTTTATGCAGAATCTCTCCATTTAGCCTTAAGTATTTCCTTCTGGCTCATTCTCATTCCTTTGCCTTTTTCTGATGGGCCTCAATTTCCTGACTCCTAATCATTCCCATTATTCTGTTCCAGGGCCTTCTTTACATTCAGTACTACAACAACACACATCTTACTTTAACTTCAAATTTTAGCTATAGAATAATAAATTGGTAATTGAATTCAAATGAAAGCCAGACCACTGTGAAAAATAGTGACAAAATTACTTTATATGGTCAGTTCAGGGGTTTCCAAGGACATGAACAAAGCCTCACACTGAATTGACTGAACAAGAGAGGTCACTGATAATATACAAACTTGCTGGTAGAAGACAAACAAAAAAACCAAAAAGGATGCTGTGACATGGGCCTTTTCTGCCTTACCATCATTGCCAGGTCCCTGGTTTGGCATTGTTCAGGGAAGTAAAGGTATATATATTGTGAAATCAAGTCGATTCAAGTAAACAATTATTTATTAAACTTATTAAGCATTTAGCAGGTAGCTGAATCCCAGGCCACCAGGTTGGTGCAGATCACTGACTGTTTCTGGATGGCCTTCAGCTATTAGAGGGCTATGGGGTTTTATATGGAGGTAGACTAAGGAAGCTGGGTACTCTAATCTAGGATGGACTAATCCCAGCTGCCACTGACTACCCTACAGCTGGGCGGGACAGTGGAAAGAGTGCTGGACTTGAAGGCAGAAAGATATAAGTTGAAATCTTGCCTCTAATAGTTACCAGCTCTGTGACCTGGGCAAGTCACTTAATGGCTCTGAGCCTCAATTTCTTTATGTGTAAAATGAGGAAAGTAAGTGCACCTTATTCCCAGGGTTGCATAAAGTACTTTGCAAACTTTAAAGCATTTTGTAAATGCTTTTATTATTACTGTTATTACTTACAAGGTTAGATAAGATGAGAATTTATGCTCTGTTACTATTTATGGAATCCCAGTATCAAGCTTGATTTTTAAAAACAATATAACCTTAAAACATTTTTTTAACCTTAAATTAAAGTTTCTTGTGGGCAGATAAAACCCCTAAATCATTTTCTCATACTTTGACAAAGTTTAATGACGAAAGAAAAAAAAACCTAATTAGCATATAAATAGCATACCCCTGAATGTTTTCTGCCAAGCTGGCCTCAAACTGTTGCTAGTTGCTCTCCAATCAATTGTACATTTCACCTCTAAAACCATGTATTCTAGAAACTAGTTTTCCTTTTCCTTTCATTTTTAGTATCACTTTCAAACCAGTGAAATTTATACTATAGTCTGATGGACTGTGATCATTTTTCCCCCAATAAAATCCATAGAATTTTGGGAGAGGGGGATAAAGGAAGACAGAAATGGTCAGGAAGAGAGTGAGGCAGGTGGAAATGAGGTGACAGAGCAGGCAGATCAGCTTTGGTCTAGGATTCGGTACAACTAATAGGCATAATATAATGCAGATGAGTCTTATGATTTAAAAAAGTCCTTAAATAAATTCAATCCAAGGTCATATGCCACATCGGGGCACTGAAAAATAGGCTGAGTTGTTTTCATAATAAAATCTGAACATGTGTTTCCCTTCTAGGTTTAATGATTTATTACTTGGTAGATGCTTTTAAACATCAGTGGTGGCATCACTGCAAATAAGGCAATATCTTCTGTATTTCTTCATAGTCTATATCAAGATACCTTTTGTAACTGATCAGAAAGGTTCAGCTGAGGATACATTTTTAAGTAGATCTAATTATAATAACATCTCGGCTTCAAATCTGAAAATCCTCATGCCGGTTCTACGGGGCAATCAATACACACTAGCATCGTATAGTGATAGAGAAATTTATCTTGTTCTTAAACTGAAGTAAGCTTCACTTTAGAGCATATTTGTGTTAAGGTTGAAAAGAGAAGGATAACTGTGCAATAAACACCAATATAGAATAAAAACCTTAGCATACCAAGTTATCACTGGTTCAATAACTTGAAATAATTGTGTCTAAAAGAAGGATGGGAGTTGGTACTGTTGGCTACATGTTTGAAAGGAAGCCAGTTTCCTTTGGACCAATTTTATGCTGTTGGAAATTTTTCCTGATGCTCATACAAAATAACACAGCCTAATATAGAATTTCAATAGGCACTAGTAATAACACAAACAAAAACCCCCAATAATAGTAATAATAATTTTAAACTGTCTGCCATGTGATGTGCCAATCATACTTTCAACGAATTTAGGGAGGATGAGTTTATAACCTAGTATTTTTATTCAGCTACAAAAAGCAGTTATTTTAATTTTTTCACCTTTTACTTAATAGTATTTTAATTTTTCCAATTACATGTAAAAATAGTTTTCAACATTATTTTAAGATTTTGAGTTACAATTTTTTCTCCCTCCTTCCCTTCCCTCCCCCTCCCCATGCAATCTGATAGAGGCTATACATGTTCCATCATGTTAAACATATTTCCACATTAGTCATGTTGAGAAAGAAGAATCAGAACAAAAGGGGAAAACCATGAAAAAGAAAAAAAAAACAAAAAAGTGAAAATAGTATGCCTTGATTTGCATTCGGATTCCATAGTTCTTTTTCTGGATGTGGATAGCATTTGACATTGTGTCTTTTGGAATTGTCTTAGTTAGATCACTGTATTGATGAGAAGAGCTAAGTCTATCATAGTTGACCATTGCGCAATTGCTATGTACAATGTTCTCTTGGTTCTGCCCACTTCGCTTAGCATCAGTTCATGTAAGTCTTTCTAGGTTTTTCAGAAATCCACCTGCTTGTCATTTCATATAGCATTACATTCATATATGACAACTTTCTCAGCCATTTACCAACTGATGGGCATTCCCTCAATTTCTAATTCTTTGCCACCACAAAAGAGCTAAAAAGCAGGTATTTTGTCTATCTGTGTATATTCTGTGGCGCCTTTGAATATGAAATAATAATATAATAACTTGTCTTAGATAAGATAAGAAGAATGAGATGACAATGACAACAATAGCTTTCTCAAAGTCCAACTTATACTCCATATTGTGAGTGAGTGTTCAATGGTGAAGTAAGGGACTGTCACCTAGAGTAATATATAAAGGGAGTCAGTGTGCTCTGAGACACCAACAGTAACTGTGAAAACCTATCAGGAATTCTGCAATGCTGACTATTTGGAATCCAACCATACTGATGGAGTTAGTATTGGAGCAGCTAGGTGGTACAGTACATAGAGTGCTGGATTTTACCACAGCCATTTATTGTGTGACATTGGACAAGTCACTGAACCACTGTGAACCTCAGTTCCCTCATCTATATGATGGAGATGATAATAACATTCACCTCAAAGGGTTATTATGAAAATCAAATGAGTTAATATACACCAAATACTTTACAAACCTTAAAGTTCTATATAAACACTAGTTAGTAGTAATAGTAACAATACCCTGGTCAATGCGATGTACCAACTCAAGAGAATCAGAGAAATAGACAGGATAGCATAGAGTTACTTGAAATCTTCATAATGATCAGCTTGACAAGGAGGATGGTTAAGCGAGTAGAAAAACTCCTTCATGCTTTTGTTCTACAAACAGGCAAGACAAACTAGAACAAATGAAAAATGCCAGTATCTCAGATGTTAGAAAAGTTTCAGTACAAATGCCACTGACCACAAGTGCACATGAAAAGGACTGAAGACATGAAGGCTTTTCTTATTTACCAGTATTATTTAATAACAAAATTGCCAGTAGAGCTTACATTGACGGGTGAGGATTTATACGGTTTTTGCCAACAGAGTCCCAGACTCCAAGTCACACAGTAATGTACTGGCAACTAGTAGAGAACAATTGTAAGAAATAATTGATTCCTAACCTTAGATTCAATAAAATACAATATAAAATTAAGGAGCCATTAAAATCAGAAGAGGGAAAAGTTGAGGAACTTGAAGAAAATCTTTATTTAATGCAAATTTTAAAAATTCTACTCAGAAGTGAAACAGATGACCAAAACAAAACCATCAAGGGATGTTGAAAAGAACATAAGTATGCTTAGATTGGAAAAAAATTTTGAGTTCAATGGCATGTAGCCAATCAGCAGACCAACTACACCTAACTTTAACTCTTCTGCAAAATTGGAAAGTGGTAGGCCCAGATAAGATCCATAATTATTGGCTCAAATGCTTCACAGTGCATAGGAAATACTAGTAAAGACTTTACCAGCTACTTCTCAGCCTGATCTCATCTTTCTTTGATCAACTAGCATTTATTAAACACTTACTATGCACCTAATATTTGTGCTATCCACTGGGGACACAAGTACAAAGATTGAAACAATCTCTACTTGCAAAGAGCTTAGATTACCAATGATCTTTCCAAACAAACTAATTATGTGCATTTGCTTTCTACATATTATTAAGCTTATGAATAATATGCATATTATACACAGGGTTTCTGAAAATTCTTAATGCGGTTTCAAGCTGTTAGAGCTTGAAGACTTTGGGGACATGTTGCATAATTTTGTTATATGTAAAGTAATAATGTAATTCTGCTAAGCAACACAGTGAAGAGAGTGCTGGACCTTGAATCAGGAAGACTTGAGTTCAAATCCTGCTTCACTTTTATAAGCCATGTGACCCTGGGCAAGTTACTTAACCTCTGTTTGCCCCAGTTTCTTTAACTGTAAAATAAGGACAATACTAGTACCTGTCTTTCATGGTTGTTGTGAAGATAAAATGAGGTAATATTTGTAAAGTACCCTGTATACCTTAAAATGCTATATACATGTTAGCTATTATTATTACGTCATAAAATGCATAAACCCATAAAAACAGTATATTAGCTGAGGAGGAAAGTATAAAGGAACTTAATGTTGATTCAGTAATAACAAGTCATCCAAAAGCATTGTAACATTAGATTGCTTTTATTGATTATCGCAAAGCCCATGACATAGGTCCACACTCATGGTTTCTTCATATATTGCAATTATACAAAATAGACTGAACTATGGAGCGAAAGTTTCCTTCATTGCCCACAAGGAAAACTTTAAACTAGATAACCATTTTATATGGACGTCAAATACTTTAGTGTTCTTACAAAATTTGAGTCTATATTGCCTACTTGTACAACCAACACAATAAAGTCAAGAATAATTAATTTATAACATAGCATTATTCAGGGAAATAGTGTAAGCCCATTATGGCTCCCTCTAGCCTTAAGCACATTATCACCTCCTAAATAGAAGTAGATATGATTTCCAAGCTAATGAGGAAATCAAACCAAAAGACTCTTTTGATCATTTGATGTGCATAGATGACCTTAGGCTAGCTGGCTTCACCAAAACAAAACTAAAGAAACCTATTAAACAACTCCTTCATCATGTAGATTCATTCTTCAACGATATAAAAATGATATTTGGACTCAATAAGTGTAACATTCTTCTTGTACTCAAAAGAAAGATAGAGACTGAAAGTTTCAGGCTTAAGGTTAGTCAACAAGTATTTATCAAGTGCCTATTGTGTGCTAGAAAATACACAGAAAAGCCAGGTTCTTTTCTAGACAAGATACATTGAGCATAAAATTGTCAAGAAAAAAGCTGTGTTTGAATACATTAAGAGACTCACTGGAATCCTAAAGTTAAAGCTTTGTAGCAAGAGTATACTTAAGGAAATTAACGCTTATGTGCCACTAATCTTAATATACATTTTTGGAACTATAAAATGGACCACAATAGATTTGGAAAGTATACTAATAAAAACTTGTACAATACTCACAAAGCAAAAGATCCATCACCCTAAGGCACATGTAGAAACATTAACACTTCCTCACTAAAAAGAGGAAGAGGATTGCTCAACATTCTAAGCATATGTGATAAAAAGATTAAAAAAACCATAGAAATGTACTAGAGCAAGCAGACATCCCTTCACCTTGTAATAGTAGAGGCTGATAACAGGCGCAAACAATTGTATTTGTTGAATGTAACAAAATGGCTGACTTCTACATAAAACTCATGAAACAGCTAAGATCCAAGAGTGGAATCAAGAGACCCCCCAATAAGAACATACACATAAACTCACTCAACAATAGGTGAACAAAGAAGTATCAAATAAATGGCTGAGTTATGTGAGTATTTTAAAGGAAATAGACTGGGGTTGATGATAGATAGCAAGTCTGGGTTAGGTCATCACACCAGAAATTACATGAGTCTGAATTCATGATAAATGTGGATTCTCCAAGGAATGGTAGAGACAGGGTAGTATAAGGAAATAAGAAGTGTAAAAAATTTCATGCCTAACAAGGCATGACCGGGTAAATAGAATTATATAACAATATCTCAGTATATTTTATGTTCTGACAGACAACAAGTTCCCTACTTGAAATATAGACCCTGAAATATTCCAGAGAACTCAAATAATAAGAACTCAATTAAATCCATTGGAACTGGACCATGGTCACAGACTAAACTGTGGCCCACAATCACCTGAACAAGCTGTTGCCATACCAAATGCTTGTGATCGCCAATCTGTGTGAAATGAAAGACTTTCAAAATGTAGAGCCTTAGGAGAAATCTAAATCATGTGGAAACAGAATAAGATGCATATCACCCCTGTCGTTCTGTCTGTTGTATTGAGGATGCTTTCAATGAGCCTACAGAAGATGAGATTATAACCTAATGATTTTAATGAATAGAAGATCCTTGCCAGTAGGGGTTGTCTCATCAACTGTATTTCTATCTAACCACCATTTTATGAGGGGCACTGTCACTTCACTTTTGACTCAACTGACTTGCTGGTCTTCACTTTCTTTTTAGCATCCTTGCCCCCTCTTCTGCATCCCATTTTCTATTTTCCCTTTGTGTATCTTTTCAGATTAGAATGCAAATTATCTGAGGGGAGAAACTGGGGTTTTTTGCTTGTATTTCTATCTTCAGCACTTAACACAGTGCCTAGCACATAGTAGATACTTAATGATACTTGTTGATAATTGTCATTGACTCATTCATGCTACTGCAACATACAGTTATTTTATCCACTTGGGCAGTAGTCCACAGAAAATTTCATATAAAAATAATAGCAGGATAATGGCTTGTCCCAGGACTGTTTCTATGTCAACTCCATTAAATTAAAATGAGAGTAATTTTCCTATAATAACAATAATTCACATTTATATAGTACTTAAAGCTTCACAAAGTAATTTTCTCCCAACAACTTTAATTAGCAGTCAGTATCCAACTGCCTTTCGTGAAAGAAGCAGTAAAATTCTATAATTCTATAGATTGAATGTATTTTTTAAAAAAATATCATTGGGTGGTAAAAGACTTCTTGCTATGTGTCTTTCTTGTATAACAACCTGCAAATATCTATAGGTATTAATGGTATCAAAGATTTCTCAATTGTTGTTATATCAGCACACCATAGGAATACCATGCTACTTCTCACAGATTCAGAAATAACTTGGAAAAAAGGAATACAGTAGAGTAGGAAGAACCTTGGATTCAGAGTTAGACCTGGATTTGACTTGTAGCTCTTTTACTCTGTGTTCTTGGGCAAGTCATTCAACTTCTCTGGATGTC
Source organism: Trichosurus vulpecula (assembly GCF_011100635.1). Taxonomy (NCBI): domain Eukaryota; kingdom Metazoa; phylum Chordata; class Mammalia; order Diprotodontia; family Phalangeridae; genus Trichosurus; species Trichosurus vulpecula. Next base: position 89,978,154 of record NC_050574.1, on the reverse strand, counting down.
CATTTTATCATTTGTAAAATGAAAGGTTAGACTGGATAATCTCTAAAACTTTTCTGGCTCTAAGTGCTATGAACCCAAGAAAACTTAAACTTAAAAAATCATCTGGGAAGGATCTGTCAAAGTATTATGGACTATATTCTATACTTAGTTTTGAAAAAATGAAAAACCAATTAATTTGTTGAAAAATAAATGTATTTCAAAATAAACTTATGAGAGGTTGCATGACATAGTAGAGAACCAGCCTTGGAGTCAGAAAAAACTAGATTCAAGGCCTACCTTTGTCACATACTAGCTATGTAGTCATCACAAAACCTCTCATTGCCTGAGATAACTCTATAGGGCTAAAAGTTATAAATGAATTACTGATCTGCTTTGGTAGGGGGAATTTCCACACCAGCATTCTCCCACAGTTAGTTAACAAGTATTCATTAAGTACTTCCTACTTACCAGGTATATACATGCATGTATATCTATATATAAATTACCCCTCTTAGGATAATTTCCCAACCTGCACTTGCATTCAAGGGTTGGGTGCCCAGAAGGTGGCTGTTACCTCAGGTTCATGGGCCTATCTTGTGGCACACCCCTCTCTTCTAAAACTACAGCTTATAAGCCCTGACTGGTGTGTTTCCTCATTAGCTTTTAGAGAAGCCATTCACTCAGATGGCATAGCAAGAACAACAGCTACAAATAAATTCCCACATAAGTCAGGGGTGCACTCTCCTACAAATGTATACTCTGCCCATGGAGAAAGTGAGCAGAAACTCAAAATATAATGTGATTGAGGCACACATATAAGAAATACATGTAGCCAGAGCAACTCATAACTCCTGAACTGCAACAGCTTAATGTCAGCCAGTCAGTCAGTATGTATTAAGCTCCTACTATGTTCCAGGAACTCCACTAAGGACTGAGGATACAAAGAAGGGCAAAAGAAAGCCCCTGCTTTCAAGGAGCTCATGATATAATGGGGGAGACAACATGAAAAGAATCACACACAAAAAAGATATGCACACAAGATAAATTGGAGATAATCAATGAAGGGAAGGTACTAGCATTCAAGGGAATCAATAAAGGCTTCTTGTAGAAGATTAGATATTAGATGTGACTTCAGGGAAGCCAGGAAAGTCAGGACACAGAGATGAAGAAGAATATTCCAGGCATAGGAAATAGCCAGTGAAAATGCCCAGAGTCTGGGTCAGAGACCTCTCTTACTTTGTAGAACTAAGTTCACCACTGTGCATTGTGTCTATATCAGGCTGCTTGGATGGGCTTGCTCCTCACTTAGCATGCTGTTTCAGCTGTATAGGTTGGTCCAATGGGTTTTCTACTCAAAGGGCACCTATAACGGCTACTACTTCAAGCTTCAGGCTCTGCTTCAATTCTCAGTTGTGATACTGCTGTGCTCTTTCAGACAGAATAGTGACCTCCATGTCACCATCCTAGGGCTGGCAGAAGCCTCTCTACTTTTGCCTCCTCACAGTCTTGACTCTGCGGCTTGCTATCTACAACTCCATAGACAGGAGAGCAGATAGAGGTTTAGCTTTTGCTTTCTACAACTCTTTCTGGTTAAGGACTACTCCTCTCAATGGAAGACCCCATCCTATCCTATGGTGACCATACCATACATTTCTCAAATCTTTATTTCTATAGAATAGGACAAAACCAGACAATGACCAATAATTGACAAACAGCTTTGGGGTTCAGCATTTACTGGGCTTTGTTTTGTTTTTTAAGCCCTAAGGTTCTCCTGAAGGTCTATACAAATGAATGACTGCGAAAAGGTGTAGAGGTAATCTATGTCAGGCAAGTTCGTTACTTCTGCTGGTCTTTTCAAATGAAAACAATATTCTCAAAGCCTCTTATCCTTTAAAAGGTATAGAATGATAAACACACACCTAAAAGGAGACTCACTCTTCAAAGAGTAAAAGTAGTGCTAAATCATCATTTCTATAACTTGTCTCTTGCAACCTAAAAGTTTGTTGAAGTCTGAAAGGGACTCATACACACACACATAGACAAACACATGCACATGTAAACTTAACCAAAGTTATCAGTGTCATTATTTAACATGCAGTCTTGGATTATGCATTTCATGGATTTTTGTTTGAACAGTAGTTTAAAAAATGTGGTTAAGAGCATTTTAAATGTTTTTTGATTTATTCATATTATATTTTGTATTTGTTATATTAGTCAACAAAGTTGTGGAAATTTTAATCTGAATTTTAACTACCCCGAATGATTTAAGGGATGAACTTCTGACAACACTGTATTTTCAAAATCATTTTATTGTGATTTCTACTTCAGTTCTGATGGCCTTCCTATGAATGAAGTTGATGTCACTATAGTCCTTACTTTTCAGCTGAAAAAAATCTGAATCCAAATTAATGATTTGCCCCAGGTTATAATGCCACATGCTAGCTCTCAAATTAGTTCTACACTATAGAACTCTGTCCTTTTTCCTAAGCCTGTTCCTTTAGCTTGCCACCTGAAAATGACAGTAGTAGCTAGTTTAAAGCTTATCACTTTCCATATCCATTGTGACAATAATATTCCAACATATTTAGCATATTTCACTCCTTTTACTAGGGAAGAAAGAAAAGAGAATTTCACAAAAAACTGACTGTCTTTATGGTCTTTCTCTGTCTAGTTCTCTTCCCATTTCTTCTCCTCTATTCCTTTCCTGAAATTATACCTAAAACAATAAGGAGCAGGAATTAAAGGCTCTCATAGGCTTAACTGGCCCCTCTGGACTTTTGTTCAATGTGGTGTTTTGTATCTTTTAGAACATTAGTTGAGAAATCTCCCTGATGTGTACTGTAGTGGGAAATAACAAAAAATTTCATCACAGCTTCCCCTGCCTCCACTGACATAAAGAGCATAAACCAATCTTCTTTATTTTGGGGAGGGTTTATGTCAATGCTAGTTTTGCCTATAGTATGTATTCTTATTATTTTTATTTGGTATGTGTAGTTTCCTAATCAAGTCAAGCCAGGGATTTGTGCAGTCACATACATTTTTACTATGGATTATACTAGATGTCCCTTGAAGTTCTTCTGTAACCAGAATGGACTTTGTTTTCTTTGAATGACTCAGCTTACCTCGTTGAGCTTCCCTGGACACTGGGGCTTGCTCTTCCAGGGCAGGAGGCCCAGCGGCTGGGCCAGGGATCAGGGAGCTTCCTGTGTGATGAGTCATGGGGCTGGCTGAGGGGAGGTGTGTTAACCTGGTCTACGCTAGGGGGAGGGGCCAAGTCAAGAACCAATCGGCTCTGGTCATTCAGGCGGCGCTTGATGACGTCAAAAACTCTATAAGAGGGGAGAGGACAGCTTGAAGATCCTCCTTTCCTTTTCTGGTTGGAGCCAGAGACGCCTACAGCCGAAGCTGAGCTGCCGGTAGCAGAGCTGACTGGAGGCTAGTGGGTAATCTTCTTACTGTAGAGGGGAAGCATGTATACGATTTTGCCTTATACTATCTCACTTCTCTGTGGCCTCCTGGTTACCCTTGTGAGGCTGACTTATTGGGCCTGGAAGCTTTTGATGAAAATATCCAAATGGGGATGCTGGTTTGTGGGATTGTTACTGTGGAGTGTAAATACATGCTTTAGTTCTCCTGCCTTCTGCCTAGAGAATTCCTTATATCCTGTGGTTCTGGACCTTTTAGGCACATATGAGATTCTCTTTGAAATCATAAATTCTGCCTTCCTAATATATCCTCCAAACTCTAGGATTCCATGGTTGCTATTTGTCATGAAAACATAGATTCATGGAGTTGTAAAGGACCTTAAGAAGTCACCTAGACTATTCCATGTCTCAAAATTACATTTAAAACTACCTAAAAACATAGCTGTCTAGGTTTTTCTTTAAAAACTTTTTTAAAAAGTCATTGACTCTCAACTTTTCTCTAGGGAGAACTTCTTAATGTCTAACCCAAGTCTCCTCAGCAGCAGTTTAAGCCAACTTTATTTGTTTTATTTCCAAAGAACAATCACTCACTATTTATCTGTCTCTACAATATGCCAGAAGACTCATTAACTCATTGTCATACCCTGAGCTTTGTTTTCTAGGTCAAATAAACTGACTTCCTTTTAAAAATTAATTTTCTTAGTTGCTATAAGATGGATGAAGAAGGTAGGCATATCATTTTCCAAATCACTGAATAGAGATATAAAAAAGTTAAAGGATTTATTGCGAGCAACATAATGAGTCAGTGGTTGAGCTATAGAGAACCCACTTCAAGTCTTACAAAACAATTTTAAGCATTTTAAAAGTATTCAAGCATTCTATGATCCAAGTTCTGAATACATGGGAATAGATCAATACCGTAAATCAGAAAATGGCAGAATGTTAGAGCTGTAAGCACATGAGTAAGTAAATGAAACTAATATCTAGGACCATTGATAATGGTTCTAAGGAGCTATCCATGGTAGAAGGTCATGAGAAAACTGAAGTGGGAACAGAATTAACTCCAAGAGCTAGGGCTCAAACAGATAAATGCATGGTTTTTATACTAAGTAAGTCAAATTAGTAAATGAACCATTTGTATAAGGTTGAACTCATTTGACTACCTAGCTCTTTGGAATCTTGCCTGACTTTAGGCTATATTTTCCCATCTTGTTTTTTGTTTCACATTGTTAACCTATACTTTTGCACCTTGGATATAATTCTCAACTTTGTCCCCACATCTAGTTTCTACTTATTTGTGTACCTGGTTATAACTGAGTCTTTGGCCTCATTTGACCCTCCACTAACTTCTGGCTCCTTATCACTAGAATTGTCTTTTTTTAAAAAAATATCCCTTCTTGTTAGTGTTCTCTCTGTACTTGTCATATATATGGCTAACTGTTAATACATTATATCCCTCCAGTAGAGTATAAGCTCTTTGAGGATAGAGGCTTTTATCTCATTTTGTCTTTGTGTCTTCAGTGCCTAGGATAGTACCTGGCACATAACAGGTGCTTTATAAATACTTGTTGGATTGGATCAAACTGATTTCACCAGATTAGGCTACCTTGTGGACCCTGAAACCCATCTCTTGGAGGTATCTGGAAAAGTTGGTCCTATTCTTGCTTCCTACCATAGTGGGGTAGAGGCAAGAGAACAGTACTCACTTTTGGAAGTAGTTATAAGCAATCTCGGAAATTCATTTTCTTGATATCTACTCCATTCTCCTCATTTTCATGCTAGTCAACTTATAAGAGGTTATTTGGCTTATCCAAGCAGAGCAATCTCTGTAGGGTTTTTATTTAGCATCTTGCATACTATGGATTTCCTAGTCTGGCCTGACATATTGATAGAAATCATTCTTTAGAAAAGAAAGAATAAACAATGAGGCAGCTAGGTAGCATAGTGGACAGAAGGCTGGAGCTGGAGTCAAGAAGACTTGAGTTCAAATTTGGCTTCTGACACTTACCATCTATGAGTCTGGGCAAATCACTTAATCTCAGTCTCAGTTTCCTTGTCTTTAAAATGGAAATAACAACAACACCTGTTTCCTGGGGTTATTGTGAGTATACATGATATAATATTTGGAAATCACTTCGCCCACCTTAAAGTGCTATATAAATGTGCTGTTGTATTGTATCGTAGTGCTATTATATTCAGGAGAGTAAGGTTTTTAGCTGTGTTTTCCCCAAAATGCTGACCAGATGACTTCATCTATTCCCCTTGTTAGTTTGTCAGAATTAGATTCACAACTTTAATGTGGTTTCTTTGCCTCTGAGCATTCATTTTAATGATTTCTCCCACAGTGTTATGGGGACAGCTTCAAAATTCTGTGGATCAGTTCTCAATCATGGGCATAATCTCCTAAATGAATCACAAATTACTTTTAGTCTTTGCAAGATCCTTTGTGGAGGGATATTGAATATAACACTGCTATGTTGGTTAAATTTTTTGTCATGCTTTTGAAGTGGGATGCTGTCTCAAATCATGATTTGATTTCTAATTAACATATGTAAGATTTAAATCATACACAATCTTTCCTGGCTCTCTATCAAAAAAGAAAAAAAGGAGTACCATACTAGGGAAAAGTCTTGTTCATGAATTATAGAAATTTATTTCTTTATTTTCTTTATTTAAAGAATTTGACTGGGAATGGTGTTAAGAATCAAGAAAATGAATTTGTGCACTAAGTCAACCACTAACTTGGGCAATTATCTTGAATGAGAGGCTACAATTTTCTCTGTCCCAATTTCCTCTTCTGTAAAATGGGGAAAATGCCCTCCCTACCTCATAGAGTTGTCTTGAGGAGAAAATGTGAGAAAAAGGGAGCCTAATTTTGACATCACTGTAACAACAATGTTACTAGCAGCTGCTGTGGAGGTGTAAGGCCAACAACAAGACCAACAACACCAGCACACAGGAGGGCTGCTAGCACAGTTTCTTTGATCTGCTTTTCTAAGGAAAGCAACTTTGAGGGGTTAACAATCTTACTTTAATTAAACATACATATACTATTCACTTAGTTCAGGGGGAAGAGCCAGCACGCTGGACTTCAGAGAGAATACAAACAGAAATTACAAGCAGAAATTATATGAACAGAGCAAATGACACAAATCAACAGACAGGCTTCTAGCTGACTGACCATAGCAATACATAAACAGTTACCAGAGAGAGAGAAGCACCAACATCTGGGTTTTCAAAGTGGGTGGGGGGCTCCTTAATGGCTACCCACAGTCTCATCTGGCCAAATCACATGAACTCTCTTCCAATGAGTGAGCCCCCAAGCAAAATGCTAACCTGAGAGTATATATATGCTTCTTCAAGGTCAGAAGGCATCACAACCATGTGACTCAAACTCATGTGACTTAGGCTTTCTTGTGACTTAAGCAGGTCATCAAAGACTCTAGATCAATCAAAGACTCTTGATGCAAACAAAGGCATGACTCCATCAAAGGTGCTTGATTGCCTTAGTGCCGAGAAACACTCCAAAAGAAAAAAACAGCAAAAAGGCCCACCCAGCTTGCCACTGCAATCACAAAGGATCTTTCTCCAAAAGCACTTTTTACCTTTTTAAAAAGTGCCATATGAACATCAACATCCTTATTCCATTGTATTTTGCCTTCATAAACAGAAAGCATGATTAAGTCCTAGATAACTGTCTTTTCCAGTTAGATGAAGACCATTCTTGCCTGAATTCCTCCCACTTAACTATTTTTTCTTTCCTGTCTCTGCTTCAGCTTCTGTTTGTCTCAGTTTCCTTCATCTTCTGCTTTCTAGTAGCATTGGGACTCAGCTATATAGCTACCTCATTGATTCATCTGCCTCCCTTCTACATTCAGACAACCAGTTGTCTTCTGGCTGCCCAGGCTCCTCATTGGAGTTCCTCCCCCATGGTTCCTCTGTCCTCAGCAGCTCACCACATTCTTTACCTTTCCCTGGCATCTTTTCTGCCCACTTCCTCTCAAAGCTGACCTGCCCTGTTTCCTAGTTGTTCTAGGACCCTGATAGTTTATAGAAGCTAATCTAATAAACCTCATTGTGGGTCAGAATGTTAATAGCTGCTAATTGCTTAATCTGTTACCCCTTCCCAGGTAATATTTGCATTTTAAGGAGAGTCTGCAGTATGTAAGTGAAGAGGAGTGAGTTTTAGTTAATGTTAATAGGACATAAAGAGGAGAAATTTGGGAATGGCAAAGGAACTTGTAAGCTTCTTCCATAGATACATAGAGATACCTACGTAAACCCCTGAAAGCCTGAAACCTGGCTGAAAGGCCCACATAAGGAAAGAAAGTATCCCAATGGGAAAAGCTAACAACATTTGTAAATGATTGTTATTGCAAGGAGGCTCATTAAACCAGGTCTTAAAGTTGTGCTTTAGATGTAGAAGAAAGCAATGTAAAGGTCATGATTAGGGATCTGGTGAAGACAGCTCTTTATTCAGATTTAGGTCAGTTAAATGAACTCTGAAGGTCTTTCCAATTTTGCAATTCACATCTGTAAAACAAGGAGGTGGGGATATATGACACCCTAAGGTTCCTTCAAGCTGTAAATCCTGGGGTTTTAAGGAAGGCCAGCCATATCCATAGGGGTCTCTAAGTTTCCTATCCCTCACTCTTACCAGGAGAATAGCCTCTTCTTGGATGCTAGTCACATCCTTAAGGCATTTCTGTCAGTGTTGCTGCTTATGACAGCTAAGCTTGGGAGAGGGACCAGAGAGCAGGCAGACTGAGTGATGCCTTCCTTCCTTTCTTCCAGCAACAGCTGAAGAAATATTAATGAGTGCCCTGGCACTTGTCTGATTACCTTCAGCTGGGATACTTTGAAATAACTTATACCGACAGGTAATTTAATTAACATGGTTTAAAACAAAAGCATACCAGGAACACATAGGGCGGCTGATAAAATGGCTAGCGGCAGCTTGGGACAGAATGGTAAATTCTGTCATTTTGAAAAAGCCGTAGTCACAACTACATGATGAGAGCTTAATAAAATCAAGATTGAAGTAAGCCCATGGCCCCTGCAATCTAAAGGATGCAAAGAATACTAATGGAAGAAATAAAACAGGCAAGTTATGATTGAGGCAAATTATGCAGATAAGGAATGTGGTATGACTCCTGGGATTAGGGAAGAGTCACTAGAAATATTAGCGATAATCTGTTTATTTAAGTTGATATATTCAAGACAGCGACTGAATACTTACCCCATTTTACCTGGAATTTTATTTTGAAGATTAATTTTGCTTCCATAAGTACCTATGTTATTTGATAGCAAGCTGGATTTGAATGTGCAGTCTTACTGCTCTGAGTCATAGCTCAGAACCTGGAGCACAGCAAGTCTGAGAGTAGAGACTTCCCGCAAGCACATGGGAGTTAGCAGAGATGAGAACAAAAAGAACACTGTCCCAGGTCTGGAAGCTCCTGCTTAGCTTTTCTGAAGAAGAGCTACCAGGACACTCTGACACTCTGACACTCTCTCTCTCTCTCTCTCTCTCTCTCTCTCTCTCTCTCTGTTCACAATTAGCCTCCCTGATGAGTTTACAAGTCTTAGGAAGGTGAGCAGTCTATGCACAATGGTTTTTGTGTCCTCCCATTTGGGATTATTTACAAGATGACTATACAATTATGGATTGATTATTCATGACTATTATTCCCCTTCTTTCTCCGTCTTTTGTTTGCCTATGGGCCATTTCCCTGTTAATTAGCACCTCCACCAGATTGTGGATGGGTGAAATAAAAGGAAAAACTCAGGTCAGTCAATTTTGGTCCTAATTATCAGCTTGAGCGAAAGAAGGCTGAGGCTATTAGCTTGAAGTCAAATTTTTAGAGTTATCTTCAAAATTCAATTATCTAAATTTTCCCCATGTCATATATAATTGAGACTTATCTCTACTTGTAATTTTGTCAGTAATTCCTCATTCTAATGTTTGGGGCTGTTTACATAGCTGGTTGTGAGCCTCAGATATGAATTGGACCTCTGATTTCCTTGGTATGGGAAACTCCTGGTGAGGAAGCTCCCTCTATCAATATAGGTTCTCAGAGAATTGCCTATGCCCAACCCCCACCTCCGACCCCCTCCCGCCCAGTGGTTGGTTAAGTGACTTGCTCAGGGTCACAAAGCCAGTATACATCAACATCTGGACTTGAACTCAGCTTTTCCTGGCTTCAAGGTAAACTCTAGTCCACACTACCTCTCTATGAACCGTGGAACCAATTTGAGTATTTTCACCCATGTATTCACAGCTAGTCCTGAAACTAGCACTAAACACGTGAGAAAGTTCTGAAGACTTCTCCTAGGATAAGGGGTTCTTAGCTTGGGATTGATGAACATTAAAAAAATATAACTATTTCTGTACAACTAGTTTCTTTTGTAGTCATATATCTTATTTTTATGCATTTACAAACATTATTCTGGGAACTGAGCCATAACATACACAAAAAAGAGTAAGAATCCCCGTTCTAGGGGGAGAGCTTTTGAGCACTAGAAGGACCATGCTTCATGTGTACACAGCAGATGTACCTTGATCAAGATCCCTGGAAAAAGGATACTTGATCCACCCCATAATGAAGTCGTGTGTCATACTCAGCTAGAAATGCAGCCACTAACCCATACATATGGATCTTGCAGGTCACAAATTTACTTAGAATATCACATATTAATATTATCTGTTTTATTATATTTTTATTTATTTTGTTAAATATTTTCCAATTACATTTTAATCTGGTTTGAGTACACTTGGGGAAGTTGTGGGCTGCATCTGGTGCCTGTTTATCACCTCTGTGGAAAAAATTACCCACTCTTGGAGAGTTGAACTTGGGAATATGTGTGTCACAGGGCCTAAATTTGAAATCCCAGATCTGCCACTTACTACTTGAGTGGTCTGTCACAAGTCATTGGATCTCTCTGAGTCTCAGTTTCCTCACTGGAAAAATGAAGATCTTTGATCCTATAGGGCAGGTATATAAGATGTTAGAATGTTAGTCGGTAACCATTTGTAGCATTGGTTTTAAGACACAGAATAGTGCCTTTGGAGGTAGGAAAAAACGCAGATCAGTGGTATTTTCTAAATCTGACTGCCAGTGATCCCAAAATATCAATGTAATTACAATTTCAAATAGACAATTTAATAATAAAAAAAATGAAAAGTCAGACCCTTCCTTATACACAAAGTATGCTAGGCATTGGGATTACAAAGATTTTTTTAAAATGACAGTCTCTGTCCTCAGAGAGTTTATACCCTGCTAGTGGTGACATGGCATGCAAATAATTAAATAGAGTGCACCAGGCCCAAGGCAGAGAGCCAGAGTGAGTGCTCTAGGAAAAAAATCTGAGGAAGGAAAGATGCATTTCAGTTTCAGGAACTAGGACTGTCTCCGAATTAGTGCAACGAGGGAATAAAGGAAGATTGATTGTTAAAAAGAACATTCCTTGGAGATTTTTGGCTTGTAGCTTTACAAGGGAAAAAGGCAGTGATACACAGGGTTTTTTGAGCATATTAAAAAAAATGGAAATAGACATGATCACTAGCATTGAAGATGACAAGAGACAAGAAAGCCTAGGTCTCTCTTTTTTAAAATTAAAATTCTTTTGGATAGGTCCTTTATTTCTCATGTCATTTTGTCTACAGTCAGTTCTGCTATAATGTGTGATTCAAAAATGCAAATTTGTTCCAACCTGATTGATATATTAGGGAACATTTGGGACATAACTAGAACTTTGAACTTGCTTCTTTGTGATTTTTTTGAGAAAACTGCCCCACTTGACTGTACCTTACAAGCTGCAACCCTAATTCCTTGGCCTACTTCTACAAGCAGGCCTCACATCTTTGTCAAGGTGAAGTGCCATATTTACTGCATATCTTCTGGTGCAGCAGGAGCTATTGGCAGAGAAAGGCTCGTCCAAATCACCCTCCCCCAACACTAACCCCCTCCCCGTACACACCTGCCCCTCCCCTTCCTACTCTGGACTCTTGCCTTGAGACATTCTGAGTTGCCCAGTTTGCTTCAATAGCTGAGTAACAGCCCAAGGTTACTAAAGCAGCCATTATTTATTCTAGTATTTATGTATTTCTTAACCATTTAACCTCCATAAAACTATGCTACCTTTTTAAAAAAATATTTGTAATTTATGGAATTAAACAAGCATTTCTATAATATAGTACAATAAAAAGATGATTGTACATGAAACTGCAAATCTACTATGTACAATTTATACAAAATTATCATGTAAATTGCTTTTGTTCCCCCCCCCCCCACGACCACCATTACACAAATACATATACACATTATTCCACACATATTTCTATTTATTTAGTACTTTCTCTGGATACAGATAGCGTCTTTCTTCATATGTCCTTTATAGTTAATTTGGATATTTATAATAGTCAAAATAACTTAATCATCAAAGTCATTCTTAAAACAATATTGCTGTTCCCGTATACAATGTTCTCTTGACTGTGTTCATTTCGCTCCTCCTTATTTCATGCAAGTCTTCCCGTGTTTTTCTAAAACCATTGAGCTCATCATTTCTTATAGCACAGTAGTATTGTGTCAGAATTATATATCACAACTTGTTCAGTCATTCCCCAGTAAATGGGCATCCCTGCAATTTCCATTTCTTTGCAACTACAAAGAGAGCGGCTGTGAATATTCTAGAATGTGTAGGTTCTTTTCCTTTTAAGTTCCTGTCTTTTGTTGTTGTTTGTTGTTGTTGTCACTGACAAAGTTTTGGAGCATTGGGCCCTTAACTCCATTTTCCCCATTAGGCTTCATGGATTTATTGGACTATTTTGCATAGCCCTGTGCCTTTTGAGAATGTTTATATCCTGTTATAAAGATAGCTACATGGCTCAATAGAGAGAGTGTTGTGAACTCAGGAAGTCCTGAATTCAAATCCAACCTCAGGTACTTGCTAGCTGTGTGACCCTAGGTAAGTCACTTTACCTCTGTTTGCCTTAATTCACTGGAGAAGGAAATAGCAAACTATGCCAGCATCTCCACCAGGAAACAATACGTGCACATATAATTATTTAAAAATATATACAATGTAATTTTCTGGGGGAAGCACCTGAGGGAGAAGGGATGCTCAAGAAATGAGTTTTCTTCTCATATTCCCTTCCTACCTTCTGTTATCCTGAAAGACATTCCTATAGCATGCCTCCATTTTTTTTCTTCTGATAATAAAGTTTATGACAATTGTGTTTGCTCCATTCTCATTCTCGAAAGAGGTGTTGCTATATATTTTATTGTTGTTGAGTGAATGAGTTAAAGCTTCACTTAAGTTCTCATTCTCCTGCCAAAGCAGCATCTTCCAGGCTGTGGGAAAAATGTTACTAGCAGCTGCCATGGTGGTGAAAGACCAACAACCCCAGCACACAGAAGGGCTGCCAGCACAAGTTTTTTGATCTGCTTTTCTAAGGAAAGCAACTTTAAGGGGTTAACAATATTACTTTAATTAAATATCCATATACCATTCATTTAGTTCAGGGGGAAAGGCCAGCACCCTGAATTTCAGAGCAAATACAAACAGAAATTACAGAGACAATATAAACAGATCAACAGACATATTTGTTTGACAAAATTACAATATACATAGTTACCAGAGAAGCACCAACATCTGGGTTTTTCAAAGCTGGAGTGGGGGCTCCTTTGGCTGCCCAGAGTCTTGTCACCAACACTCTTCCAAGAGTATGCCCCCAAAGGCAAAATGCCAACCTCAGATCTTATATACACATCTCAAGGTCAAAGGGTGTCACAACCACGCAATTCAAACTCATGTGAACTAGGCCTTCCTTCCCTTGACGTAAGCAGGTCATCAAAGACTCCCTATTCAATCAAAAGTTCCTTAGTTCTGAGAAGCACACCAAAACAAAGACAACAAAAAGTTTGCTTTGCTTGCCATTACACTTGAAAGGCAAGACTCATCAAAGGTATGTGATTACCTCAGCATTCCAAAAGAGAAAACAGTAAAAAAGTCCCACCTTAATTACCATAACACAGGCTGATGATATCAAGCAAGTTACAACAGTACATGCAATTCAGTTTGATTAGAAAGTGGAAAATGCTTCCTTATGGAATTATTTGATTACCTTTATTTCTGTCATTGGAGTTTTCTTACTTTACACTTCCCTAATTGCAAAGATCAATAATTTGCACAATCCTTGCTGTCTTGTCTTAGTTTTCAAGCAAGATTTATTGTTGATAATGAAATTCTACATTACTGAGCATCTTTAACTTTTTCAAAGTACTTTATATTTAATACTTTAGCATAAAACCATTTCATCTTCTGATATATTTTCCTTATTTATAAAATGAGACTGGATGGTCACTGAGGTCCCTTCTAGCTCAAAATGAATGCACTTAAATGGCAGCTATGGAGTACAGTGGATGGCTTTAAAGTCAGGAAGACTTGAGTTCAAATCCCACCTTAGATACTTGTAAACTATATCACCCCAGGCATATAACCTCTCAATTTCCTTCTCTCTGAAATAGTGGATGATAACAGTACCTACTTCCCAGGGTTGTTATAAGGGTCAAATGAAATAACATTAAAGCAGTCTATAAATGTGAGTTATTATTAGTA